>NW_026067891.1:9273502-9283441 GCF_014885135.2 Alexandromys fortis | reverse complement strand
AGGAAGGTCATTGGCTAATAAAGAAACTGGCTTGGCCCATTTTATTGGTTAGAACATAGGTGGGTGGAGTAAACAGAAGAGAATGCTGGGAAGAAGAGGAAGTGAGGTCAGAAGTAATGCAGCTCCTCTCAGAGCCAGACGCCTCAGACAGAGAGGCATGCTCCGCTCTCCCGCAATGAAGCTCCTCTGACCCAGGATGGACGTAGGCTAGAATCTTCCCAGTAAGCACACCTTGGGGTGCTTACACACATGATTAGAAATGGGCTAAACTTATATGTGGGAATTAGCCTAGAAGAGGCTAGATAAAAATGGGTCAAGCAGTGTTTAAATGAATACAGTTTGTGTGTTGTTATTTCGGGCATAAGCTAGCTAGGAGGCCGGGGTGCTGGGGACCCATCCCCGCAGCTCCTATTTCAACACCACGCCTCCTCCCCCTGATATCCAGCTGTCTGTGGGAGCTCACACTACAGTGTGTCTCAGGTTTGACCAGACCTGTTTCTAGTGCTCTAGAACTACAGCTGACTCAGGGCCCCCATGTCAGGATCACACGTTCTTACACCTCCAATAACCCAATTGTGGATCTTCATCAGGTCTTCTCGTAACTTAAGCCTTGGGATGGAGCTCACTCTGCAGGAGATGGTATCTCCACTCTGCCATCATGGTTGGATAGTGAGTCAAGGTAGAGTCTTGTCTTCCAGCCCCTATATTCTCATAAAGGCGAAGACAAGCTTGCCCACATCAGTTGCTGTCCTTTCAGGAGGTTTTTCCTTAATTGTCTTCTAGTTGTTATTAGTACACAGATTCTTTTAAAGGTGTAATCAGGTCTTCACCATGCATGGTGCTGGTGCATGGTGCATGGGCTGCATAGACATTTTCATGCAGGGATAAAGCAAACTTTGAAAATAATTTTGATGCCTAATCCAGAGCATACTTGGGAGGTTGCTGTGACCAAGGTAGAACATTCTGAGTCCTGAAAGTGCTGAACCGCAAATGTGGATAACATGGCAGTCACTTAAAACATTAGACTGCACAGAAGGTCCACACGGGCCCCAGCTCCACAAAGGCCCCAGCTCCATGTGTGCTCCAGCTTCACACGAGCCCTAGCTCCGCAGGTGCCCCAACTCCACACGGGCCCCAGCTGCACACGGGCCCCACACCCATTGCCATGGGCAAACAGGACAGAAGTCATGATCATAATGAGGCCCCACAACAGCATATGGCTGGATACTCTGTGCTTCACTTCACCTTTGAGCATTAATGCCTTTATTGTGTGTGTGCGCACATGTGCAAGTGTGTGTTAAACAATTACACTGTATCTTTAAAACTATACACCCGAGGCAGGGTGACAGGCCCGAGGGTGAGGCTGCAGGTGTCCCCAGGCTCTGTGGAGCAGGAGGGCCTGAATGCAGCTGCTCTCTCCCCGTGGCCCTCCCCCAGTGCAGGCACAGGCATCCAGCTACACCATGTTGAACTCGCAGCTCCAGCAATGAAAATCCAGGTGCCTAGAAGCAGATTTTAGAGTTGGTTCCCTCTTCACAGTATCTTTTTTCCTATCTCCCGATCACAATCTTGATACACAGTGGCAGCAGTGTGTACGTAAAACAGGTGTTATCAAGCAGAACTATCTGGAAGCATCTATTTCCAATCCCGAAGGGAGCTTTACCTAGTGTTTGTCATAAATCTATGTATTCTTCTCTTCCAGATGACTACAGCTGCCAAGTAGGGCTTGCTTTGACATCTATCAAAGGACAGCAGTGTGCCTTCTGTGGACATCCCATACAAACACACAAAACCTATCCCTCAACCTGAACCTTGGAATAACAATGAAGGACTACTCAAACAAATGTGGAAAACCAAATTAGGAGAGAAAGAGTGAACAGCTGGAGCCAGGCCCCATGATAGAACCACTCAGCAAGGTGTCTGCCACTATAAAGCATCACTGGCCCCGTCACAAACATCATAAGAAACTGAATCCTACAAGAGAAAGGTATTGCTCTAGATGCTGTGAGCATCAAGGAAATGTTGCCAGCTGAGAAAATGGAATCTGGTATATTAATTAAGATGTTATGCAGAAAATATGAAAATATTGAATTAAAGAAAAATAGACACATACTTATGATCTCTCTATTTCCAAATGTAGGTTGCCTGGGTTCAAGACCCAAGATCATCTCAGCTGAAAAGAAGATGTTGACTACAGTAGATAGAGACAACTTTCCCAATCTCATCATGGTTATTAGCAGAACTGGGTTCCTTGAGGATCGGAAGCCCTATGCTTAGGCTGGTTGTTAGCAGGTGACATTTCTCAGATTTCTGAAAACTACCTGTAGTTCCATCCTTTGGGATCTGGTGGGAGCTTAACAGTGGGAACCTTCAGTTCTGTGAATACAAGCACAGGGGTACCTGTTGATTTTTCTCTTTCTCTGATTAGCATGGGATCAACCTCTCCACACCAGCACAGTCTGTGTCAGAGGAGCACAGCACCGCCAAGGCTCCCCTATGTCCTTACAGAGTCAGAGGAGCACAGCACCCAAGGCTCCCCTATGTCCTTACAGAGTCAGAGGAGCACAGGACTGCCACTAAGGCTCTCCTATGTCCTTACAGACTACTCATCCTACCTGCAAGAGCAGATTTAGAGCAGAAGTTTTTACAAGAGTGAGAAAGTCTTGGCATCCTTCCCATGACACCCATGTTCCCAGCACCCATGTTAGGTTACTCGAAATCTCCTATAACTCCAGGTCCAGGAGATATTGACAACTTCACTTAGCCTTCATGGGCTTTGTACTCATGGACACACACACACACACACCACAAATACTATGTTTTTATGTAGAAAACAATTTTCATTTCTGTTATGGGAGGCTGCTTATTTGTTTTCTGGCCACCCAGACTCATGAAATAATCACTCAGAAACTATATTAATTAAATCATGGCTTTGCCTATTAGCTCTATCTTCTTTCTAGCTCTTACATCTTAAACTAACCTGTTTCTATTATTTTATTTTATATTTTACCATGAGGACCGTGGCCTACCAGCAAGGCTCCATGGCTTCTTCCTCACTCCCCCTTTTTTACACAGCATTTAGTTTAGTTTTCTGTGCCTAGCTCTATTCTGCTGAGCCGTTGGCCGAAAGCAGCTTCTTTATTCATTAACCAATAAAAGCTCCAGCACATAGACAGAATGACTTCCCATACCACCCTCCCCTTGAGTCTTTTTGGATCCTCTCTCCTTCTGTACCCACCCAAATGTAAGTTCTTTCTCATAAACACAAACAAAACCTAAATTTCCCAAACTCAGAAAACAAAATAAAGCACCACCCCATAAAGAAAAAGGAAAAAAATGAAAAAAACATCAAAACACTAACATGTAATCAAATAAAAGGACACACACAAAAACAACTGTGGAGTCCCTTATATGTTGGTCAGCTACTGAACATGAGGCTTGTCATGGAGTGGTTGATAGACCCAGTGTCGTTCCATTGAAGAAAACGGATTTTTTTTTTCTCGCCCAACATGTATAAATGACAGTTCAGTTGTTAACTTTACCCTACTTGCTAGGTTTTCTTCATTCATCCATTTTTAAAATATAACAAAACAAAATATAAGAAGATAAAACAAAAACCATCACATCAAAGGTGGACAAGATAAGGCAGCCAAAGCAAAAAGCCCAAGATGCCTGGAGATGTGGCAGATGCTCAGTCTTCCATCCCCAGCCCTGGGAGGGACATAGGATGGGGCTCCACGTTAGCCAAGCCTAATCCCACCAACGTTTTCAAGTTAGTCTCTCTCCTCACCTCTCATCTCTATCTCAGTTTACCTTTGTCAAACTGGTTGTTGCCTCTTACTTCACATTTCTTCCCTTCTCTATATATTGCTACCAGTGAGAAAACCCACATAGATCCACGCCTTCTCTTTTGTAGGAACTTGGACCAAATACCAAGTATATGCCAGAGAAGGTTCTGATTGGCCCTCATTGTTCTCTTCTGGGGAAGACTGGCTCAGTGGCACGGAATTTTCCTTTGTTACCACAAAAGAGAGGTTCCTCCAAGAAATGTCTCCAAAGTTGAAAAAGAAGAGAGAAGGGAAGGAGAACATGAAGGGAACCAAGGATAAGGGGAAGGAATGGAGGGAGGGATGTAAGGTATGAGTTTTCAAAATAAAAACTCCATCCCGTTGTGAGCTGAGCAACCATAACACATCATGACTCCCGAAACTTTGTCATTCCTACGTGTGTCCTCAGTGGCACATGATAACACTGGTAAGATCGAGGAACAAATGTCAGCAGTGAAGACTCCAAAGCATCATTGAAATTTAATTTTCTCTACATAAATGACTAGCCATTCAGACTAACCATTCTCCCCATCTGGGAGATACTTTTTGAAGTCTTGAAGAAACCAGAAACACAGGCATTGCCCATTCTGCAATCGGTCTTTCCTGGTTTGGATGTCTGCTGAGCTAATAACCCACTGACTACAGTTTAGGCTTTTGAAAGCTAAGTTCTAACATCAAACTTTCATCAGGGCGATAACAGCCTGTCTCTAATGAATTTTTTATTTGTTTACTCATTGCTTCTCTGGGATATGAAAGAAACGCTCATCTTTTTAATATTAAAAATAAAACTTTAAATCAGGACCTCATCTAATAGCAAACTGATGAGATTCCCTTCAGCCAGGAGGGGTTCACCAGGGGGAAAACTGCACTCTGAAATAAAGGGAGATGGGGCAGCGGGGAAAGGGTGGCATGCTGTATGAGTGTTCTTCTGCTGTCTCTTTTTAATCTTTTGTGAGCAGAGGTAAATTATTCATAGCAAACAGAGTACTGTACATCATGCGAGTTCCAGGAACTCATCCACCAAACTGCTGAGCACCCTCCCAGCTCTGCAGGACCTAACTCTGCTTGCTGCCCTCTGTGCTGCTCCAGCTGTTTGCTCTCGGGGATTCAGGAACCCACAGAGCAGAGAAGAGTGGAGTAGGAGGTCTAGGTGTCACTTGTAGGACTTGTGCTCTGGACTGTGCAGCTTTGGGTGCTGTTTTTTTTTTTTTTTTTTTTTTGTTGTTGTTTTACCCATTCTTTGATTCAGGAGCATCTAGGTTGTTTCTAGGTTCTGGCTATTACANATGCAATTGGACAGGAGCAGGCTACAGGATGTGACATCTCTTGTAGACACGGCACTGGAAGCATTTAACACTGAGAGTGTTGAATAAGGTTATTCAAGGCAGGGAAAAGAACAAGGAGGGCTCTACCAAGAAGCATCTGGGAACCCCCGGCAATGGATACATATGGTTAGCCCTTCCTTCGTGTAGAAAGAGGTTACAGCCCATTGAGTGTGTATTTTGCGGTGTTTTTAATGTTAATCACATATAAGAGCTTCATTCTGAAATACTCTGACCTGTCCAGCAACAGGTGGTCCTCAACTGTTTGTACTAGTTTAGGAAGCTGCAGGTACTTGGAGAAGTAGGCTACTGAAGACAGGAGTTCTAATCCAGCCCAGCTTTTTTTCTGAATGCTGTAGGCATGCGACCAGATGTATACTTCTGTCTATCCAGCTGTCAAAACCTCTCTGCAATTATGTCCTGATATTACCTACGCCTGGGACCCAACAGAAACCCTGTCCTCTTTTAAGTTGCTTCTGTAGAATGTTCTGTCGTGGCAAACTCAAGGTTAACACATTATATATTTAAAATCCTATAAAAACCCACACAACTACAGGATTTGAAAGGAAAACAATAGGTGTTTGTTCCCAACTCTGCCTGTATTTGCTACAAAGCATGAACTTTGTCTCTGAATCTCAGAGATAAAACTCACAAACTAGGATCTCTAACCATTTCATTTAGTTGTAAAATTAATGCAATAACGAGACCTGCCGTGTTAT
Source organism: Alexandromys fortis (assembly GCF_014885135.2). NCBI lineage: Eukaryota > Metazoa > Chordata > Mammalia > Rodentia > Cricetidae > Alexandromys > Alexandromys fortis. The sequence continues at coordinate 9,277,573 of NW_026067891.1, read as the reverse complement.
GCAAAGAAGTACTCATCAGACTGTGTGGTGGTGCTTGGAAGTAGAGGCAGGAGGATCAGGAGTTCAAAGTCATCTGGAGCTTCATAGAGAGTAAAGGCAGCATGGGCTACAGGAGCACTTTTTCCCCAAAACCCCAAAAACAAAGAAGAAAGAGGACAAGGAGGAGAAGAGCGGCAGGCAGCTCAGCGAGAGGATGGGTTGGGGAAGAGAAAGAGGGTGGGGGGAGTGGAAGCAGGAGAAGAAGGAGGAGGAAGAAGAAACAAGTGCTTAGTATTGTCATTAATTAGTTGACTGTGTCTCTAATTTCCCTTCCTTTCTCTCCTCTCCCTTGTCTACATGACTCAGAGGTATTTCTGCTGGAGATGCTTCTTATAACGTCACATCAGTCCCTGAAAGTTGAAGATATATCAACAGTACAAATCTACACTTGTTAATATATATAAACTAAGAGGTGTCAGGTTGACTGTGGATGTTTCCGTGTATTCAAGACATTTCTGATTAATTTAATCTGTGTCACATTCTACTATGTGACATTGAACCTTATCCAATTCCTAAAAGCTTTATGAGAAAGGTATGTGTTTCCTGGAATGCCCCAGACACCGGCTCTTTATAGAATGTGATTACAATGTCTTCAAATACTCGGAAACATATACCTAGCTCTAAAAATGCACAAGTGGTTTACTATGCATGGTATCTTGGAATATTCCTTTATTCTATTTGAAATAAAAAATAATATATAAATAATAACATTTTTGCCTGGAACTGGTCTTTGCAAGACCTCCTAAAACAAGATATACCAGTGTTCTAGTCAGGGTTCCCACCGCTGTGATGAAATTGTGACCAAAGGCAGTTTGTGAGGAAAGTGTTTAATTGGCTTCTGCTTCCACAGCACTGTTCATCACTGAGGGAGGTCAGGGTAGAAACTCACACAGGACAGGAGCCTGGAGGCCAGAATTGATGCAGAGGCCATGCAGGGGTGCGGCTTACTGGGTTGCTCCACATTGCTTGCTCAGCCTGCTTACTTCTAGAATCCAAAACTACCAGTTCAAAGATGGCACCACCTACAGTGGGGTGGACCCTTCCCCCATTAATCACAAATTAAGAAAATACCCTACAGTTTCTAGAGCCTAATCTTTTTTCTTTTTTTATTCATTTCTCATATATTACATTTTGACTGAAGTTTTCCTCTCTCTCCTCTCCCCCCAGTCCCTCTCCCTCATCCCAGTTTCCCTCAGATCCACTCCTCCTCCATTTCTCGTCAGGAAAGAGCAGTCTTCCCAAGGATATCAACCAAACATGGCATAACATATTACAGTAAGGCTAGGAACATATCCTCATATCAAGGTTAGATGAGGGAGACATCCCAATAGGAGGTAAAGGATCCCAAAAGCAGACAGATGAGTTAGAAATAGCCCCAATTCCCATTGTTAAGAGTCACACAAGAATACCAAGCTATACAATCATAACATAGGACCTAGCACAGACCTGTACAAGCCCTCTGATTGTTGGTTCAGTCTCTGTGAGCCCCTGAGTTGTAGTTAGGAGTTCTGTGCAGACAACTGCATCTTAAGGAGGTGTTGTCTCAATTGAGGCTCTCTTCTCTCAGATAACTTTAACTTGCATCCAGTTGACATAAAGTTAGCCAGCACAACCAGGTTCATCTGGGACCCAAGAAACATACACATAGCATCCAGGCTAATATACTGAAGTCTGAAAAGTAGCATTAACACCTGGCTCTCCCATTTCCTCTGTGGATGAAACTAGAAAAATCACTTAACATCTGTAGACCTAACTTTCCGCACTCTTAGAGGAACTTGACCGGTGTCAATATGAAGACAGATACCCAATGACTCATTCATGTGTGTGAATGTGCGAGTGTTTGTGCACGTGTATATGTGTGGGTGCATTTGAGCACATGTGTGTGCAGGTGCACATGTCCATGTGGAGGTCAGGAATTAATGTCAAATGTCTTCCTTGACTGCTTTTCCATCATTTTTTTTTTGAGAGTTCCACCCTGGAGCCCCTAGAAGTTGCCTGTATCCCTACTAGTCCCTAATTCCCAGTAATGACATTACAAGCCTGAGATCAGTGTTGGGGACTGAAACTCAGGTCTTCACCTTTACGCACTATCTCCTCGCCCCCTGACCCTCTGTTGTCAGAGGGCTTTGCTATATGGAAAGTGCTTCCCAACAGTCCTGTGACATCACAGGCGGTGGGACAAACAACTACGGGTCCTCACTGGCATCTCCTTATACAGGATCCTATAACCCCAGGGGGACTGAAGCATGAAAAATAAATACTCAGGGACAGATATTGGGGTTCAACCTGAAGGTCAGAAAAGCAAAACAGCCAGTCACTGGCTCTTACCCCTACTTCACTCCAAGATAGCGACTCTGCCTCCAGGAATCTCAGAATGAGACTGAGTCCATGAGCTGTCTCTTCCCATTTTATATCCCTCTCTGGGATTGGGATTAAAGGCGTGCACCACTGGGATTAAAGGGATGCACCGCCCAGTTTCTATGGCAACTAGTGTGGCTACTGGGATTAAAAGTGTGTGTCACCACTGCCTGGTCTGTAAGGCTGACCAGTGGGGCTGTTTTACTCTCTCAACTTCAAGCAAGCTTTAATTTATTAAAATACAAATGAAATGCCATTACAGTGTCCCTGCAGCAGAGGGTTGAATAAGAAAGCCTCTTGGAGGAAAAAGCTTTTCTTGAGTTTAAACCTCTTCCTTCTATTTCAGGACAAGCATAATCAGGGTTCCTTGCATTTGTTTACCTGGGTGTCAACCCCACAAAGGGATACTCAGCCCCTCCCATCCTGCAGCAGACGGACAAGAGGACTGCAAATAAGAACACTATGCCATCAACCTAGCATCCTAGCAGGGGCCATTGATGTACTCCTACACAAGCCTGTTTGTCTGCTCACTACTCAGCAGGTGGTCTTGTTATCAGGGTTGCTTTGCTCAAGCACCAGATTCCAGTTGGTTCTTTCCCTGAATCTTTGGGTAATCTGGAGATTTCTCCTCTGCTCCTCAAATCTACAATTGCTGCCTATGATAAAACAGAATAAATGAAGCTATGCAGGATAAAGAAGGTTCACTTACACCTGGGTGGGAGGTCAATAAAGTGCATTCCTGCTATTGCTGTCCTGATAACTTTTATTCCAGATGCGTCTCTACAGTTAGACACACTTGTGGTGGGAGTGGGGCCTCCAGGAACATCTTGGCATTCCTGTCCTTGGAGAGTAGAAGGAGCCTGGAGTATCTATCCACCTAGCTCATTGTGTATGTATGGCTTTCTTTTCTGGCTCCTTGGTTTAAATCTCTATCGGGACAAAGGGTTTCTACTGACAAATTTCCAAATGTGTTAGGAAAAAATTGAGGGAAATAAAGAAAAAAAGTTTGCACTATTGCTGAAAATTGTTGCTTGAGGACAAAAATGGGAGAGATGGCTCAGCGGTTAAGAGCATTGTCTGCTCTTTCAAAGGTCCTGAGTTCAATTCCCAGCAACCACATGGTGGCTCACAACCATCTGTAATGAGATCTGGCGCCCTCTTCTGGCGTGCGGGCATATATCGAGGCAGAATGTTGTATACATAATAAATAAACAAATCTTTAAAAAAAAATTCTGAAGGCATTTCAAAAGCCTGTTAGTATACTCTACCTCTCTGCTTGAGGATCAGAGGATCTGGTGCATGATGTGGCCTGGCTGGGGGTGGGGACAGACATAATGCCATACAACTGGCTTCTCGGAAATCTCCACTGACTCTTTCAAATGTCTGCAGGTGAGCACTCAATAGTATGGGTGCTCTAACTTGGTATTTGTGCTCAGCTGAAAGCCATGCAAAACTGTGCGCTGCCCCATGTCCAGCTGCGCACTGCCCCATGTCCTTCTGTGCACTGCCCCATGTCCTTCTGTGCACTGCCCCATGTCCTTCTGTGCACTGCCCCATGTCCAGGTGTACGCTGCCCCATGTCCAGCTGCGCGCTGCCCCATGTCCTTCTGTGCACTGCCCCATGTCCTTCTGTGCACTGCCCCATGTCCTTCTGTGCACTGCCCCATGTCCTTC
>NW_026067891.1:9152134-9272997 GCF_014885135.2 Alexandromys fortis | reverse complement strand
TGTCCAGCTGTGCAGTGCCCCATGTCCAGCTGCACACTGCCCCATGTCCAGCTGTGCTGTGCCCCATGTCCAGCTGTGCACTGCCCCATGTCCAGCTGTGCACTGCCCCATCCAGCTGAAAATGAGAAGAATGGTTATGAGATTTCACTACATCTCATCTGCCACAAACTCCAACTTCCACAACTGATAAATGGGGCTAATACTGTTTAAAGATCCCAGGTGGAAAATCCAAAATTTAGAATGCCTCAAAATATATAAAATATTATGAATGTCAAAAAAGAAGAAAGAAAACTGGATGGTTGTGGCACAGGCCTTTAATCCTAGCACTCAGAAGGCAGAGGCGGGTGGATCTCTGAGTTCAGGCTAGGCTGGTCTACAGAGTGAGTCCCAGGACAGGCTCCTAAGCTACACAGAGAAACCCTGTCTTGAAAACCCAAAACAACAACAACAACAACAAAGATTATCTGGACTGGGACTGTAGCCCAGAGTGGTGAAGTATTTGTCTATAAAATGCTGGTGTGATCCATAGCATTACAACAACAAAAATAAAAGTTTGCTTCCTTCCTCTGAGAAGTGAGGGTTTGAACCTGGTATTTTTAAGACAACAGCAAGGACCTATTGGAGTATCCAGGGATGTGATATGCTGTCTTCCTCCAAGGCCATTAACCTTTCCTGAATCCCTCTTTTCCAAATCCCTCCTTTCCTGTGCACTCCTTGAGCCATGAGGATAAGTATGGTGTTGTACCAAGAGAGAATCCAACCTGGTGGCTAGGGACTCAGAACAGGGCTGGTTAAACATTCATCCAAACCCTTCCAGAATCCCCTTAGTTCACAGTGGTCTGTATGGTCTGCATGCATGACCTTCATTTCCCCTTCCTTCCTTCCTTCCTTCCTCCCTTCCTTCCTTCCTTCCTTCCTTCCTTCCTTCCTTCCTTCTTCCTCTCTCCTTCCCTTCTCTCTCTCTCTCTCTCTCTCTCTCTCTCTCTCTCTCTCTCTCTCTCTCTCCTTCCTTTCCTCTCTCTCTCTCCCTCTATGTGTGTGTGTGTGTGTGTGTGTGTGTGTGTGTGTGTGTGTGTGTGAAGAGTATGGGGGAAATGAGAACATATATGAATGAGAGCTGTGAAGGCCAGAGAACAACCCTGGGTGAAATTCCTCAGCAGTTACCCATTTTAACTCCTTTTCAAAGTTTCCTTTGATTGCAGTTCACATTACATTGGGGAAGCCAGACAATCCAATTATCTGCCAACCACATTCTCCGGTGTTTTCATTACATTTCTCCGCCATAGTTTATGCTGCTTCAAATTCTGGATGTTGAGAACTGGAGCTCCGGATGGTTGTAAACCACCATGAGGATGCTGGAAATGGAACCCAGGGCCTCTGCAATAGTAAGAGCTCTTAACCACGGAGACACCTCTCTGTCCCATACCTTATTTTTTTGAGACAGGATAACTTTATTGGGTAGGGAAGCTCAGGGACTTGCCTGTCTCTGCCTCCCCAAAACCATAATTACAGCTGTGCTTCACCACACTAGACTTTCCTACATTGATCCTGGGGATTGATCTCAGGTCCTCATATTTGTAAGGCGAATGTTTTACTGACTGAGCCATCTCTCCAGCTCTCTGAGTTGGAGGCAGTCTTGAGGCTCTTGGAAGGGAAAGAACAGTGAGGTGGATCCTTAAGACATTTCTTCCACATTCCTGTATTCTGAGAACTCTGTTGTAAATCTTTCTGTGTATCAAATTTCAGGGAAATCAGAGTTCCCCCATGTTCTTAAGGAGGAAGTAGATTGGATATGGTCATATATTTACCCAGGGTCAAGTGCAATAAATTATACCTACACATGGGGGAGAGTGGTCTAGAAGCTAGTGTCCTGCTGTTTGGGGGCACCTGGACATCTGGTGTTGTCTTGCAGACCCAAAGAACTGTTTACTGGATGGGCACATGAACTGCAGGACACTTTGAAGATGTTCCAGTATTTCAATAAGTGAGCAGCCCTCTGTGCTTTTTAATTTAATCTCACTTGGGGTTCTTTGTCTATTTTATCAAACACAATGTCTCACTTTCAAATATGGGGTTTTATGTTTGTCCTCAAGACAAAGGCAAATGGCTTTTCCAGAACCCAAAGCTTCAGGGCTGTACAGTCTTGAGCCCACATGGAAGCCTGATGAAGGATTTCACTCACATAAAAGCCCGGGAAGGCTCATCCAGTTGCCTAAGATCTTGGGGAAGAGGTAGGTGGATGTAGAAGGGAAGGGTGATGTGAACACAGGTGGCAAAGATGGTGAGAACAACCATAAAGAAAAATACAGATTAGTCCAGAAGTTGTTTTAAAGAAATAGGTTTTTTTTAAAAAAAAATAAAAAGAAAGAAGGAAAGAAAGAAATGAAAGAAGGAAGGAAAGAAAAAAAATGAAAGAAGGAAGGAAAGAAATGAAAGAAGGAAGGAAAGAAAGAAATGAAAGAAGGAAGGAAAGAAAGAAAACCTTTAGCCACTAAATTTTGCTATTCTGTCTTCTATTTGTGCTGCTGCTATGATTAGGTCTTTGGCCTAATGGAAAATACCCATTTCTGGGTTTGTTTTTTGTTTTTGTTTTGAACTTGGGTGAGTCATTTTAAGTATCAGGGAATTTTCTTTTCAAAAAATGTTTTATGTTTTTCTTCACTGTACTAGGCAGAAGTAACTCTGGATGTCAGTGTTTGAATTACATAATGTATATTTCTATAAAATGAAAACATTTACAGGCTTGTTTTTCCTATGCCTCTATCTCTTTTGGTAAAGCATCATTTTAGCTGTCTTTCTGCATCTGTCCCTCCCCCAGCATACATATGCACGCTAGTGAGGGGAGAAAGGGTCTTTGAACAAAGAGAACTGGTTGCAGAAGCATCACCTTGTCAGGTAGCATAGGAAAGCTCAGACAGGAGAAGACAGCAGCCAGCTGGTCCACTGCCAGCCCCATCCAGCAGCATCATGGGTTGGGGGAAGTCCTCCTCGTGGTAAGGAGGTGCAATACCTCACTTTGGGCAGCCTGGAAGTGTTTGCAGGAGAAAAAAGGCCAGTGAGGGGTGCACTGTACCTCTGACCTGCTTTCTCAGTTCCACACCACTTCCTGGTGTGGCTGCAGAAAGTTTGACTTTCCATGTGTGAACAGTAAGGGGCTTGGCTACCTGCAGTTATTATTGCTGTATGCTTGAGGGGGGATTTTGCAGGGAGCGGGAGCTGAGATGGGGGGCTGTGGGAGATATAGCATTTGTTGGCATCTGGAGGCTGAACTTCCAATTCGCATTCCGAGCCTTCCCAGCCATTCCCTGCCTGCTTAGCACCATTACCCTACTTTTTTGGGTCTCTGCACTTCTATTTCCTACCCACACCTGCTATTTTTTTTCCCTTCGTTTCTCGAGCCTGGGGAATACTCTTGCTCTTTCTGACTTTTTGCTTCATTCGGGCGACACACCATCTGTCTATTTCAGTCAGAGAGCTAGATGTCAAAGTCACCAGCACATTCAAGGTGTCCTGAGGGAGAATCCTGGGAGCAGTGATCTGTCTGCTCATAGGTATGCAGAAGCAAGGATGGGAGGTAGTCTCTGGAGGCCTTTGTGGTATTATTTCCACTAAACCAGTGGTTCTCAAACTCTGGGGTGAGACCCTTTTGGGGGGTCAAATGATCCCTTCGCTGGAGTCACCTCAAACTGTCGAAAAACAGATGTGTACATACAATTCATAATATTACAAAATTATAGTTATGAAGTAGCAACAAAAATAACTTCATGCTGAGCTCCCTGCCGCAGAAGGAACTGTATTAAAGGACTGCAGCATTAGGAAGGCTGAGAACCACTGGACAAAAGCTGCATGACCGTGGTTAGTGCAGGGATTCCTCCCAGTATTGAGATAAGAGTGAAAGGTTTCTGATTGCACAATGACCAAGAAGCAATTCCAGCTGAAGTAAGATGAATGCAAGTGCTCACCTAGGTGGCATCTGGAGACGTCACTGCAGTGTTGGGCTAAACCCACACACATGCAATTTGTATTGTGCATGCTGACATGTCACACCCCTGAAGATGCCCGGAACACCTTGGTTTAGATTTGAGACCATTCTATGTCATGAGTTGTAGTCTTAAAACATTTGTATTATGATTTTATGTATTTTGTGTGTGGGAGGTTGGGGGGAGTATGTAATATCATGCTGTCCATTGGGAGGTCAGAGGACAACTTTTGGAAGTTGGCACTCTCCTTGTTACAGGATGAATGCTGGAGAATGAACTCAGATTATCGACTTGGTGGCAGGAAGCCACCATGTGGTTGCTGGGAATTGAACTCAAGACCTTTGGAAGAGCAGGCAATGCTCTTAACCTCTGAGCCATCTCTCCAGCCCTCAAAATTTCTTAATGGAAAAAGGATCATGAGTGGAAAGAGTTCAAATGGCCCCGATCTAGGTTGGGGTCTACCAGGCAATTCCTGGAGGCAGACCTCTCTGAGAGTGCAGTGTGCCAGAGGGGAAGGACCCTGGATTTGGCGTGTATTTCCAGTGCTTATAAGCTTTGGGACGTGAGGCTAACTAATTACTTACCTGGGCTCCTGCAAGGATTAAGTTTAGGATGTGTGTGAAACCTGTGTTAGCATGGGGCAGCCGAAACTCTGGAGCCAGTCAGAGTGTCCCAGTTCTGCTGCTTAGAGCTGCACACCCTGGGCATGTCCCCAGCCTGTTCGAGTTCCATTTCTGGTGGGTAGACAGTCGCAGCACTATACCTTAACCATAGAGGGCTAAGGAAGAACCAAATAGTAAGTATTACAGGAATAATAGTCACAAATCCCTTTTGCTGCTCACTTACTTTAAATGAATGAGCATATACTTAGGGCCATGAGGGGATTCCTAAGTGAATAAATTCAATGAGAAACACAAAAACAAAACATGCTGCCTGACCCATCCTAAGTACCTAGTAGTGTGAACTCACCAGTGTCTGCACAAATGCCCCAAATTAGCTGTCTAATTACTTCTATTTGAAATTTATCGTGTGCTCATGTTGAGGTAAAACCACAGACTGTATCATGCTGGAGAACAGGAAAAGTGTGATAAACTGTTTCTTACACACCCTTGCATGTGTCCGTTGACCCTTTTGGGTAGACAAGTATGGGAAAAAGGGATCTGACCCAGAGGAAGAGGGTGGCTATAGGAGCATCTGGTCTACCCCTGACCACTATGTATTTTGTATTTTGGTGACACCCACGCCAGACCCCTTGTGGGCACAAGGTTACAAGTGTGTGTGTGTGTGTGTGTGAAACTGACCCTATAAAGAAATCCACAGAAGCAGAAAAACTCAGAACACCAGCTTGTAGGTACCTTTTCAGACTAAGCTTTTATTTTTTTGATATTACAAACCAGTTTTCTTTATTCACAAACCACTGTAAGTGATATAAACACTAATTTCTAAAGACAGATATACACATTTCTGGGTTTGCAGATTGAGTGATGTGTGTTAAGAAGTCACTATATGCCACATTAATCTTTTTCCATAATTCATAATAGCAATAGTTATTTAGATAAATGAAAACATTCCAAATAAATACTGTTTTTTAAAAAAATCCAAAATGTTTGTTTACACCTCTGACATGACATTTTAAAACGACTTATATCGGCAGCTCAGCAGAGTGCCTAGACAAAAGATTCTGCGACATCGGTTGGCTCCCACTTGCTCTAAATGAGTTTATTAAAACTACAGACACTCGTGGGGGAAAGTACATTTCATTGATGAAAATCAAAACTGCAAATGAGTTTTACTTTAGCCAGCACAGTAAGAATTCCATGTTTGTGATTTCATACACAATGCAGGTTCTGGGCTGAAAGCTGGGGCGGCTGGGAGGGATCCATCGACCCTTCTGCAGCCCTGTTTCTACCACTATCTTTATCCCATTGGGGTCGAATGCAATAAGTTCTTGCCTTGGGTAGCATCAACCAGGTGTACACATGGCCATCCCACTGAAGCAGGTGGGAATGGGGATTTTCAAGACTTGCTGCAAACAGTCTCCTCTCAGCCCTGTCTCTCCCGACTCCGAAGGGAGAGAAAAGACCAAGCTCTAGGTTTTTCTCTTCTTAGCAGTTCAGCAGTTTCTCTCCCTTCCCCTCCTCGCCCTTTCCTTTTCTTCCTCTCCCCAACCATAATCATCTGTCTTAGGTATCGAAGCTACAGAAACTTTGTTTTCAAATCTCACGAAACTTTATTGATGGTTTAATATCCAACCGATCTTACGGGCATGCACGTAGGATGACTAGGAAAAGCTGGATCACAAACACTTTTTTTTTTCTTTTTAAACTTTTGTTTGGTTTAGATTTTTTTAAAGCGGTTGTTACAGCGGATTGGCAGGTTCACAGCGTGAGTTGATACTTACTAAAGTGCGCGCCATGGGCCTGCTCTGCACACACAGGCGGTAACGCTACTCAGGGAGACAGCTTGCTGATACTTTATAATTTAAATACAAAAACGGGAAGACCCATGACAGATACCCCAACTTAAGTTAACTTGTAAACAGGACAACATGGTGGGGGACTCAAACAGAAGAAGGTTACAAGCTGCAATTTTTCGGCTGTGCTGCTCTGGCCCTGCGTCCAAGAAAGAGGGGGCAGAGGCTGCTCTCCGGGGGAGGTGGGTGTGGGGAGAGGGTCTAGTTTTGGTTTTTGTCTCGTTTTTTCTTTCCTTCTGACACAATCCTCATGGGCCTCGGAGACAGAAGTAAAGATACCAGTTTAAGATAACCCTGGGGCACTGGGGAGAGGGGAGGGCGGGCTCTCACAGACTGAAAAATTGCAAGTTGCTCACAGGCGTCATGTTTTCAAAAAGTATCAAGCTGATGAAAATACCATGGTTATCTCTATTCAATGATCGCGATACTTGTAAAATGCGACTATAAATCCAGATATGATTATCATGTAATTCCATAAAAATTATACGTCTGTCTCTAACAGTTAATCTACTAAGCTAAAACTAAAGCCTCAGAGACTGTTTCTAGAACATAACTCCACTGCACAGATGTAAATTTTATACATATTTTTAACTGGTACAAAGAATTTAAGTTTTTATTACTTTCTTTTTTTTGGAAAAAAAGAAAAAAATAGAAACAGTGCTTTTTTAATCACCTTTTTATTAATGTTAATTTTCCCTCCCATAATATAAAAGTCAGCAGTGATATCAATAATTTCTCATACTGGAAGAAATATAAAAAGAATGCTTATTGATGGCCTAACTAGTAGTCTTTGCTTAAATAACTAGTGGGTAGGTAAGAAGCTGAGTACTGCGGGTGGAATGATAAGAGGGTGGACTTACACAGCTTCCTTCGCCTCCAAACTCAGTGCCATAAGAAGTGGTTTCTTAGCAGAGCCTTTGGCTTGACTTTGCCAGGAGTAACTTAGAACCATAGATTTAGGATCATTGGTGCAGTGGGTCATTTTAGATTCATCAGTTACTATATATATCTATGTATATATATAATTTTCTTTCAGTCAAACCCCAATCCCAAACCCCTAAGCCCCTCCCGGCCTCCCCTTTCACAGAATAAAATAATATAGATGCAGAAAGAATGACTCGTCACCTAGACTCTTCCCAAACACCTTAACCCCGGTAGCTTCGTGGTCAGCATATAATTCATTTACATAATATAACACTCTGGATATGGCCCTAAATCGGTTTTTATTCATATCTAGCCTCTCTCTAGATCAACCACAAAAACTTCTACAGCCAGCGACTGAACTACGAGAACCTTCAGAAACCAAAGACCCACAATATTAAAATACACAGAACAAAATATCTGAGGTATAAGATAAAAAATGTAATTTTTTTCCTCTTTTTATTTTTAGTTGTTTTCTTTGAGTTGCTAAAATGATGTCCTACTGCGTGTGTTGCAACACTCAGGCCTCGGGAAGCTTTCTCTCTCCCCACACTGGAAGGTTGTTTTTGTTTGTGTTTGTTTGTTTGTTTGCTATGATTTGTCATTTAATATGGAGCAAAGCGGTTGTATCCCCCTCGGTATATACTAGCCTGCAATGAAGAAAGAACGAGACCCACATCATCAGCATGGCTCCTAGTCTTGGCATCAGTCAAGGGCGCAAAAGCATTCTGAAACAAAGCAATTTGAGGGGTGTGGTTTTTTACATGTTTCCTTTTGTAACATGTGGATCATCAAAAAGACTAATGTTAAAAAAAAATAGACACTCAAAACCAACCAAAATAGAGGGCACCCCCTTCCCCATTCCAGGACCTATTCAGAAAGCTAATGGGTATATGGTCAGTCCTGACCTCTCCCAGCAACTCCTTATGGAGAACGAATCCCCAGGAAACTGAGTGGATCCACTGGTCCTACTAGCAATGAGGACTCCAGTGCACAGACGGGACGGTGGATGGATAGGTACTGGCTCATTTTACTGGTTTGTTTCCTTGGTGAATGGACGGATTGACCGATACGGTGCTCCACTGGGAGAAGTTCTATCTACAGTCAGTGATGAGTCTAGACGGTTTGTTGGATGTAGGGATTCGGTTCTCCTTTCCTCCCTTTCCTCAAAAGGCCTAGGTGTTGAAATGGGGTTGTTGAATGCCACATTGAAGAAAAAAAGGGGGGAGGGGATCTGGTTAGGAACTTTTGGGTTCTGATTTTGTGGTGGGGGTGGAAGAGGGGCACTGCTGGGTGTGGTTAAGCTTGTGTAGACGTAGAATAGTAGACTTTCCTAATCCTGCTTGGGCTTTTATGACCCAGGGTCTAGGGACCTGTCTGACCAGAGCTTTCTATGGCTATGAGGTGACCCTTAACCGTTTCCTTTTGCTAAAAGTATTGGCGATTCCAATGAATGCCTGTGGGGCTGATTTCTTAGGAAGAGGACTGATATTCTTGACTCAAGCAGAAGACTGCATGCCAAAGCGCTGTAATGATCGCATACGCTCTCACGCGATGGGCACGTCTTACTGGACTCAAGAGTTTTAGTGCATAGAAGTTTGAACAAGTACAGGCAAATTCACCCCACCCTTGCCCCCCACTTTGCCCTCCCCTTACCCTTCCCAAAACAAAAATAAAATCCCAGACTTCCCGTCCCACCCAAGGAAAAAATAAATAAAAACAAGACAACCCCCAAAGCCAGCTGATTCCTTAATTTCTTCTATACTAGGCACACACACAAAGTGTGCCCCACTCTCTACTTTCTCTCCTGGGCGACTATGACTTTAAACATGAATTGTAAAAGGGGAGGAGAGGCAGGCAGATTCTCAGCTGCCTGACAGCAGAGGCCTGGAAGTGTGCAGCTTAGCTCCTCTGAAGTCTGTGCTGGGGCTGGAACCTTGGGGCTATGTGAATGAGCAGCACGGGAGGGAAGGGAAAAAAAAGAAAAAAAAAGTTCTGCATTGACACTGCATTCCGTTAGTGATGGATTTAATTATCAAAATGACTAATTATTCCATTAAGGTAAGTGCTCGCTAGGTGAGACTTGCAAAATTAGAAATATAATAACTTACATGCACTACATTGCCAAGAAATTAAGACATTTATCAAGTTTACTGGGAGGATTAATGTGGCATTTTAGCTGCTGTTAGCACAAGAGACAAATTCAATTAAGGGAAAGTGAGAGGACTTCAACCATCAGCCCATACTGAGGCCCCAGCTGGGGGTGGGAGGGCAGGGAGGAATTGCTACTCACCATGGCACCAACGCCGTAGGTGGGGGCTGGAGCAAGTGTGTGGTGGTAGGGGTCGGCAGCATAAACTCGTCCGTAACTGCAAAGGAAGAAGAGGTGAGACTGGTCTATCGCATACTGTTCCCGTGCAGAAGATAGAGTATACCAGGACATCGTGGAGAGGCTGTACTCATCTCAAACCACGAAACGTCCCCACTCTGCCACAGGACACGAAGAAGCTCAGTCTGAGCATGGTGGTCCGTTTAACACAGCTGGTCATACGGACGTATTCCACATACAGTCATGTGCAAGCTAATGACTGGGACCCATTCTGAGAAGTGCAGCATTGTAAGATCTTGTCTGTGAAATATCATAAAGTACATTTATTTACACAAACCAAGAAAACCTTGGTGGTAAAATATCAAGGAACCATGGTCATAGGTGTGGCATGGACTGTAAGCATACCCATGTGTGTGCACACACACATACACACATAAACACACATACACACACCCCATACTTCACATTCTCCCCCACTGTGATATCGCTACTTCAGAGTCTGAGGCAGACAGGAAGCAAACACTAGAGAGACTGTTCTTAAGAATTCCAGTGTCCCAGACAGAATTTAGTGCTCAACAGTAGATGGGTGGATGGGTCTTTTCATCTGGTTTGACTGTCACCAAGCAAATGGGTTCTGGCACATCAGGAAGAGTGCAGAGATCTGTTGGTGCAATTCCTGTCCAGGACTTCCTGCAGATTGCCAAGTAGCTGCTGTACTCAGATGAGACACTAGGAGAGGTCTGTGGGCTCCCTGGATCAAACAGAAATCATAGCCTGGTTTGGTTTTAATCTTAGCATCCCAGTATCTCATCTGTCGTTGGCCCATTTCTTGAGACAGGAATATTTGGAGCAGTATATTTTAGTCATACTTCCTGAATTTTGACCTCTCTTCTATCTCTATTGTCTTTATTCCTCAACTGCTGTACCTTCAAGGGCTTGCATTAGAATGAAAACAAACAAGGGACAGAAGCCAAGTGTCCTGGGTGTTCAGTCAATTTCTAGATTGGAACATTACACACATGTTGAGTTTATTTCATATGTTGTATGTGACATGGTAGACAGAACTGGAGGGGAAACTCTCAGGGTGATATGCATACTTGATTGACAATATGTCCTTCCTTGTTTGACCCCCTCCCCAGACACCTTTCTGGAGATGGTTTGAACAGTGAGGTGTTGATACTGATCAAAGCTGAGAGGCAATCTGAGGATAGGATAGGATAGATAGGATAGGATAGGATAGGATAGGATAGGATGGATAGGATAGGGTGATAGGATAGGATAGGATAGGATAGGATAGGATAGGATAGGATAGGATAGGATAGGATAGGATAGGATAGGATAGGATGGATAGGACAGATAGGATAGGTAGGAGACAGTGTTCCTGGAAAGCAAATTTTCCATGGAGACTCTAGCACAAGTGGTTCATTGAGAGGGTGCTCTCTAGAGGAGAGAGAGGCAGGAAGCATAGCAAGAAAAAAAGAGAGCAGGAAAGGATAAGCTGGACACTGCCTTTGATCTGATTCTGTTGGTTGCCTGTTAGAGCTTTCTCCCCTGTAGCCAAGCCACTTAGTTTTTTAATGCCCAAGTAACACAATTGCTGCCTGCTGAGGACTTTCCTGTGAGGTGGGAGATTAAGCACCTGGTTGAAATAGCAGAGAGCCCAGTGAGTGGAGCTGGGGGTGGAGGGCAGATAATTTCCTTAGCTCACAGCACTCAGCACTCAGCTGTTGGGGGTGGAGGGTGCCTCTTTCCCACTTAATGGTGTCTCTGAGTTTTAAACATCTTTTGACTCTGACCTTTTTCTTTTCTTTTTTTTTCTTGGTGTTTTTTTTTTTTTTTTCTAGGGGAAATGCGTCAAGGAGTGTATACCTGGTGAACCTAAAGAAGCTAAATAAGAAGGTGAACCCAAGAAAAAACATATAGTTATCCTCTTGGCTATGGGAAGTAGACAAAATTGCCAGGGAGAAAATTGGGATCTTGGGGGTGGGGTGGGATGGGGATAAGGGGGGGATGGGGAGAGAAAAGTGAGAAGGGGAGGATTGGGGGAACTTGGGGAAACAGGATGATTGGGATAAAGGAAGGTTGGATAGGGGAGCAGGGAAGCACATATCTTAGTTAAGGGAGCCACCTTAGGGTTGGCAAGAGACTTGAACCTAGAGTGGCTCCCAGGAGCCCAAGGCGATGTCCCCAGTTAGTCCCTTGGGAAGCTGAGGATAGGGAACCTGAAATGACCCTATCCTATAGCAATACTGACGAATATCTTTCATATCACCATAGAACCTTCATCTGGTGATGGATGGAGATTTTCTTTTTTTTTTAATGAATGGGTTTACTCATACTATCTCTGATCCTCTGTATTTCTCCTTATATTTTCCATATTTTCCTTCTAATAATATTCTTCCGAGTCTATTAAAACAGGGAGTTGACCCAAGACACTGGGTCAAACTCAGGCCTATGGCAACATGGTCCAGGCCCAAGTCCTTGTTCTTTTGGATAAGATCCAGCTGATCAGTTGAGTTGGTTATTCACACAGTAGAACATGTATCTGGTGTGTGTGAGTGTGTGTGTGTGTGTGTGTGTGTGTGTGTGTGTGTGTGTGTAAGCAAACTGAATGAAGGACCTTTTAAGTCTCAGACTCTGGGTTAGACCACAGATGGACAAGAGAACAGCAGATTCCAACTTCACCAGGGACATCCCAAGGGCACTCTCTAACCACCACACCCTCCCTGCCTGTTTTCAAGAGCCCAAAGCTGAAATCCCCTAGTTCAGTCTTTGCACCCAGCCTGGCTCTGGGTTCCTCAGCTGTACTGCTGCAATGGCTGCTTCCCTTCAGATGCGCACTTCTCTCTGAAGCTAACAAATGCTCAGCTCATGCTCCCCTCTCTTTGCTTTCATTCGGATACCTTTGTGTCCCTTTGTTCATTCAGAACAAAAATCTCACCAGAGAGCTCGTCTTCTGTGAGAAGTAGTAGGTTCAAGGTTGAGGCATGAAGCTATGCTAACGTGACGGTAGTATGTGGTTTTATTTTATTAATTTGTATTATTTCTTAGTATTTCACCCGGCAAATTTGGTTACGTTAACAGAAGACACAGAAAAGAATTCCTAGGACATGTGCTAAGTGACAACTCACAGAATTCCTCACCATGGGTGTAATTTAGAACAATTTGTATTTAATTTTGAGAATAGTTTTCCTGGAGCAATAACGGACACTTTGAACTGGGGAGATAGCTTCATCGGTCAAGTGCTTGTTTTGCAAACATGAGGACCAGAGTCAGGCTCCCAGATCCGTATTTTCAAAAATGCTAAGTGTGATGGCACTGGGCAGGTAGCAGCAGGTGGTCGTTGGGACTGAGTGGCCAGCCAGTCTAGGTTATTGACAAGGTCCAGGCCAGTGAGAAATTCTCAAAAAAAAAAAAAAAAAAAAAAAAAAAACTCACCCTTCCACAAAAAAGTGTGGAATGTCTTAAGGAATGGTACCTGAGGTTGTCCTCTGGCCTCTATACACAGGCACATATGTGTGTCTATGCACAGATACATATATATGTATCTATGGACATACACATAAGAGTCCAGTTTGGGGAGAAAGAGCTGAATCTTCGATTCTGCTCCAGTCGTTTTGGGGCTCTGATACTGGGCATAGCTTCAACCTTTGCAGAAAACCCGAGGTAACAATTTGGCAAACACTCTTTCCTAAGGCTGAAGAAAATACAGCAGCCCCAAACTGCTCCTCCCAAACGAGAAGGCACTTGTTCCCCTCAGGGTGACCTCTGCCTTCAGAATACCATGGTTTTATAATGATTAATAAATTTCATTTCCAGCGAGGAAAAGGGACCATGTCAGCCCTAACAGAGAGCAAGGAAACTTCTCTTCAGATGCTAATCTCTAGACACCACAATTTAGACACAAGGTTATTGGGGAAAGATGGGGACTTGAGTACTGCTTCTTCAGCAGACATGACAGGCACGTAGGAGCCCCAGTTTCCTCAGAGCTGGCTAAGCACAGCCTGAACAAGAAGCAGCAGTTTCCAGAGACCTCTGCAAGTGTGAAGGAACACCTCTATGACTGCTGTGTTAGGATCTGACCTGGGATGAGGTTATCTTTTACATCATTTCTGGGAACACTGGAAAAGATGTCATCAGACTTTGAGACTCTCCTGGCCCTAATTCCAGCAAACCAGCTATCTTAAGGAAATGTGAATTTGCTCTTTGCATTCCCCATATCACTACCCCGAGAGAAGACACCAGTGTTATATCAGATCAAACTTAGTCACCTTTGCCCAACTCGAATTCTTTCCAATCAAAAACCATTTACAGTTCTCAGAGCCATGCAATCTGTCCATCCATCCTTTCATCAATTCGCCTATCCGTTTCTCTATTTAATTAAATGTAAATCTATATAAATTGTGTCTCATCATTCTTCTGCTTAGAGGCCTGTAAGTGATCTCCTGTGGATTCTAGGACCATATCTTCTCTCTCTCTCTTTCAGTCCTTAAGTTATTCCCATGCAGTTCATGGTCTCTGTGTCCTAGGCACTGGTCTCATAGTCCGCAGACACGGGCAAAGCGCGTCTCAGGACCTGAGGTATTCACTCTTCTTCCCCTGGAACCACATCTTCTCAGTGTTTATGTTTGGGATTATGTCCAAATGCTGCCTCCTCTTCTGACACCCTTTCTGAAAGCTACTTTCTATCCCTGTCCATGGTTAATGCCACATCTCTGATAATTTTATTTACTTTTCTACATGGTTGTTTATCTTTTCCCACTATGGAAAGAAAGGCCCGTGGGGCTGAGGCTATGTCTTCTTTGTGGATATGGTCATAGGATGAAGGAGGAGTGAGGAGGGGGGAAGCAGGATTCTAAAGATGTTTGTAAGTATATTATAATTTTTCTTAATTTAAAAATTATATATATAATTTATAATTTTTATATGTGTATTGTGTATTGTGTGTGTGTATGTAGGCATGTGTATGCCACTGTACATGTCTGAAGGTCAGAGGACAAAAATGCTGCTTAGTTGAACCTCTCCTTCCATTGAGTATGTCTTGGAACTTGAACTCAGGTTATTAGGCCTATCGGCAAGCACCTATACTCATGAAGCCATTTGCCTTGGTTTTATAATTCTATCATTAGAATCTACTATTGTGTGTGTGTGTGTTTACTCTTATCATTTTTCACATGATTGTTTTGCCTTCAAATCTTTCACTGAGCTGTACTGACTTGGCTGGCTGACCACTGAGTTCTAGGGCTCTGTTTCCATCCTCCAGTTCCCCGGTGTGGGGATTACAGGTGCATGCAGTTATGCCTAACATTTTACATGTGCACTTCAGATGCAAACCTGGGTCCTCACACTCACAAAGCAAGCACACTTTTCCACTCAGCTGTCTCCCCACAACCACGCTGCATATTCTACCAGTAGAGAGATTCTTTAGGATACACTGCTAAACATTCTGCTGGCCACCAACAGAAATTCAAAACCCTTCAAGATACTGAAAAACAAAAACAAAAAAACTGGGGGCTCTTGAAATGGAATGGGGAGCTTTGACTCCTGCTTGATTACAAACACTAGACAACTGGCTACAAAATCTAAATCCCTTTCTGAGAAACACACAGGATAATGGATGCCTCTCGTGCTGGCCACTTCATGATGTTTTACAGCCATAAGGGCTCAAGTTAAAACAAGGAGGCCACATGAGGCCTTAGGGAGAAAGCCAAGAATCTCCACATTCAAGTTCTGTTTTCACACTGTCCTTGTTCTTTTAAGTCAGGCAAGACTTCTGTCTTTCCCAGAGCAGAGCACATCTTTCGCTCTCCAAAATAGTGTGCGTCTATTTGAGCTCTGCAAGTTTGCATGGGAAATGCTCAAAAACAAACCTGATCCATTTTCAAAGCATCCAAAGAGAATGGAAAACATTAGAATACAAGGCTTCTTATGTGGCCTCTCACAAGATGGCCTCCCTCTACTGCTCACAATTTTGATGTCAGAGGCAACTGAAGGGTTCTATTCTAATACGCTCACAGTAGTCCTAGCAATCAACTTACAAATGCCACGGGATTAAGATCCATCTAATGTACACGTTATGGCTGTAGCTTCAATTACTGTCCTTGAACTCAAGGTTACATTGCAGTGAAGTGAAGAATTCCTTTATCTGTTGAATGGGAAACAGGAACTTATGTTTTTACTTGTATGCATATGGCTGGGCAGGGTGTGTTTGCATGCATGTGTATTTGTACATGTGTGCTGATGCACCACATGTAAATGCCAGATGTTGATACAGGGCATACATGTAAGACCAGAGGTTAATGTTAGGTATCTTCCTTGCTTGCTCTCCACTTTATTTACTGAGGTGGGATCTTTTGCTGACCCTGAGAGCTTGCAAATTTGGCTAATCTAGCTAGCCAGCTTGCTTGTGGCAGACTGCCACACCCATCCAGCTTCTATGTGAGGGCTGGGAATTCTATCAGTCATCTGCATACTTGCATGGTAAGTGTTTTATCCACTGAGACATCTTCCAAACCCTGAATTCAGTTGTTTTTTTCTTTTTGAAACAATGTTTCTCTATAGCTCTGGCTATCCTGGAACTTGCTCCAGAGACCAGGCTGGCCATGAACTTAGAGAACTTAGTCCTCCCAAGTGGTGGGACTAAAGGCACGCACCACCACCGCCTGGTGCTCTGAATCAGTATATTTTAAAAACTGTTATGCCAATTCTACTGAGACGCATAGATAGTACTTATTATTGATGTTTTCAAAAATCTAGTTAAGACAAGCTGGGTGCTAATGAAATACAACGTGCTTGCATGGGTAGCTCAGACAGCGTTATAACAGTCTCACAGTTTTCTTATAAGGATGTAGTAAGTGCAGTGTAATTAATTTCACTCCTTTCCAATTAAGAATCTTTTATGATCTCTTTAGAGACAGCGCAGAGAATCCCCGTGGAGCAGAAAGGTAGGTGAAGTGTGTTCACTTCGGAAATGAAGTTTCTGAGGTGGTGTGGCCTTCCCAGCCTGTCCAGTTGTGCCAGAGAAGCACTGACTTGTGTCCCTCCTTCAAGAAGAATGACTGCAGAGGGTACGTTCATAGCAGCATGTTTCACTGAGACAGTGAGTGTACCTCCACTCTGTGCAGTGTCTCGAGGGACTATTGTATTCCCTTTCTTTAGAGCTGGACTATATAGTCTGTAGATATTTAGGAAAATGAATCCAAGCTAATCACATACATATTGCACAGGTGGGAGGGCCCAGAAGCTCTATGTCCCTGCTCTGTGGGAAACCCTGGGGTTAGTGGATCTTCTCACTCACCTTCCAATGGAGAGCTAACAAAGTCTATAAAGCTTGTTGGCCCATCCCACCACCCACTTTGGCGAGACTTTCTGAGGAAGTGTGGATGGAGGAGGTGGAGACTAAAGTTGTACACGAGGCTTTTATACCATCCAGCTATGCATCCTATTTGATCATTCTCATCTGGTGAATTCTAAGGACTTTGCCAAATGAAGGTGAAAAGATCCAAAGGAAAGCTTGTTGGCTCCCTTTATTGCTGGCAGAAGGCACTGGGGAAATATAATGTCTTCCCATTCAGAACACATAGAATCCTGAACAAGTGGGTACTTGTTTGGGCCACACCCTCTGTTCTCCCCAGGGACTGGAAGTGGGAAGGAGCTGTAGCGAGCATGAGGGGAAGGAATAGCACTTGAAAGGCACATGGCCTTTAGGGACTTCTGTTTCCTATAGCTGGTGTTAATTCCTTCCTTGACTCAGTGACCATCCATTTTTCAGAGCAGGTGAAATGAGCATTATGCTTTTCAAATCAACCAGTTGCTATTCTCACCTCGAAAGACAAGCGAGCAAACAAAAGCCTGCCAACAAACAGAGCCAGGTCTTAGAGACTTCAACATGGAGATATCTGCTCGGAAATCCCTGGTAGTTTTGCAGATACAGACTCTCATAAACCCCAAGGCTCTCTCTGAACTCAGAATGGGGTCAAACTTCTTTAAAAGACTCAGGAAATATTTCTTGGATTAGGTTAGCCTGAGAGACCATCTATGGACGATCTCTCAAGTCCCTGGGCTGGACCATGTTGACCTATTTCTGAAATGAATGAGCATCCTTTTCCTTCCATGTAATTAAGTATCTACCAAACAACTCAGGAGGAAAATTTTCCCTGGTCAATGCTGGATTCCTCCACTTTCTGACTTTTAAGCCAAGGATGAAGCAAGATGTTCCATGTGGAGCAGGTTTTGAAACATGTGCTGGTTTCTATGTCTCTCTGACAACGCTGGACATCCACAAAGGAAAGGGAGAAAGTACTATCCCATTTCTCCCATGAATTCAGAGCATCCTGGCTATTCACCTCACTGTGCTCAGGAAGCAGAGAGGAATGTGCCTATGGCAGTCAGTTCTCTCTTTCCTTCTCATTCTGTCTGCATTACCACCCTATAGGGATGGTGTTTTGTACAGATAGGGTGAGCATCTTCCCCTTAGCTAATGCTCCAAGGGAACACATGTACTTTCAGAAGTGCTTCCTTATAATCTTCTAGGGGATTCCAAACCTGGTTAAGTTGACAATGAAGATGAACCATGCTAGATTCATAGTAGCCAGTATTTGGGACAGATCTTTCAGAGGCAATCACATAGGTCTGTAGCATCCTTATTGAAAGATTTAATTACTAGCACCATAAATCATACATCCTGGTTTTCTGCAATAGGATAAAGACCTTCCTGAAAATATTAAGATGACAATTGCTTTTGTGCTTTGAAAAGAATTCAGAAGACCACAGTTAATCCTGGGAATGCTTCTGTTCACTTTCTTGTGGAGTGACCAACTGAAGTCTGAGTATCAGGTCTCAAAATATTTCCCTACAATAATATTTGCAAAGACTTATTTATAAATCATGGATAAGGCCCCACTCTTTAATTTACCCTAAACGCTATAGATTAGGGGAACTAAACCAGACCCCAAACTCAAAACAGCTGGATGCATCAAGCGCTCTAATGACTACACAAGCAGTGATGGGAGGCATCTCGATTCGTCTTCACGAGGCTCTGTCTGGTCTTTCAGATTTGAGTCCTGGCTCAATTCTATTCTCCTCAGTGGCAACTGGGAGGGCCATAAGGTTGCATTTAAAGCAATCAGTCCCAGAAGGAGGATAGAAGGCATGTTCTGAGCTCTGTAGCATCACTGTGGAAGTCTCATAAATTTTTTTTGCATAAGGCTGTCCATCATACAACTGTGTAATAAACATAAATGCACACACAAATCCAACACCTATAGAATATAAGAACGTTGGACTCTATTCCTGTCAAATCAGATCAAATAATTTTTTCTGTCCTCTCAATGCAATTTTAATATGTTGCATTATTCTGAATCTCAGTGGGGCAGGTTCGCAATAAAAACCTGAATGTAGATTCAACAAGCAGAACAGCTGCCTTTTAGGATGATGCAACAGTCCCACCTTCACCCTTACAGTACGTTAGTCTGGAGTGAATGCTTCATCTGATAAAGGAGACGTAGGCACACTACAGACAACCTCTTAGAAATCCTCTTTCATTTTCAGTCTTAACACTTTCGGTCAGTTGGCATTTTCACTTAACATTTCAGTCAGTTGGAATTTCCCATCATGCTTTGAAATCACCATGGCATCCCAGCATCAGCATAATATACAAAGACAATCATAGAACTCTTTGTATCGTTCATCAGATCTATAATCTCATAATCTTCCACAGAGAAGTGGAATGGAGCAGTAGCTAAGAAGCCATAGGCTTCAAATCCCTAGAGTAGTCTGCCTCTGCTACTCCTTTGCTAAATGAAGGTGGGAATCTCAGCAGTACAGAGCTTCCAGCTGTAGTGGGGATAAGGTGAGGGTGATGGCTCACCAGCTTGTGAGTTGCCAAACAGACATCAGTTCCAAGCTGAGAATGCTACACAGGATGCCCCCTGTCTCTTGGCTGTGAGATGGGGGTACATATCTGAGAGCTGCCCCTGGGTTGGGCCAACTACAGCTCAGGGCTCAAAGTCAAGCTAGTAAAAGACCCACATCCAGAAAAGTCTTCAGTATTCCCCTTACTACTGGATAGAAAAGACTTCGCAGCTGTGTGCGGAACTCAGCTGTGGAGCTGCCTGGGAGAGCTTGCTAGAAAGCTGATATTCACGCTCCCTTTTAAGATCCAGGAATCCAATGCCTAGGGTGAGGGGGTGAGATGGGGGGACTGAATGGGTTCACACTCTGAATTTAATAATGATACTTCTGTCTTAAATTTTTGCTACTGTCACCTTCTACATAGGTAATCTTAGAGTTATCTATATATCTCTAAATGTACCAGGTAAATGGCTAAGGACATTTTGTTTTTATGAGTATGTTTTATTGTTATTGCATGCCACACGCCTGGAACAGTGCCTCATACACAGTAAACTCACAATAAACGGGATTATTATTTTTACTAAGTACCTTTGCTTACATGTTCCCTCTGCACTTGCTACTTCTAGCAAAATACACATCACATTCCATTGGAAACAACACCAGTTAACCACAAATCAGTTTTCTTCGTGACACCTTTGCTGAGCAATCAGAACACCTGGATGCGGGAGGACAATTAGAGGGAACGTGCTGAAAGATCCATTAGAGGAATGGCCAATCTAGCAATTTCTTCTAAATATTACCTGAAAGTTTATCCCAAGTGCGAGCATGCTTGTAGGCTCAAGGGTAATAAAGGAAGGAAACAGTGCTCACACTCAACCTGGTGCCCTAGATATACCAAAAACTGCTTCACTATTTAAGAGCCCTGCTGCACAATGGGTGGCTTCAATGGCCTTTGCTATTTTCATTTATCTGGAATTTTTCAGAGACACCTACTGGGGTATCATAAGCGTTAGAATCTGGGGCTGCTTTTCTATATTGGTTCTGGTGCTTGGAATCAGCTCTTCATGATTGTGCAGCAAGAACTTTACTGTCTGAGCCCGTTTTCTAGCTCCTATTGTGATAAATGTGTGTGTGTGTGTTTACACCCATACATATACAAGTGTACATATATAGCTTATATGCCAGCACACAGAATTCATTCAATAACAGTAAGTTATTGAAACATCCTAAAGAATTCAGTGGGGTCCATAAAAGAGACAGCTGTGACAGGAACAAAGGACTTAATGCAACCCTCAACACTAGGAAATGACTCTCATACCACAGTAGAGGAAGAGAGAGCACTGGGATGGTTAGTATTGATTGTCAAGTTGACAAGGTCTACCACCATCTAGGAGACAAACCGCTGCCACATCTGTGAGGGAGATTCTAGATTGATTTGCTCAAGGAGGAAGACCCACACTGAAGCTATGTGATCCTACCCCATGGATGGGGTCCTAGACTCAATGAAAAGAATAAAGCATTCATTACTCCCTGCTTCTTGAGTGTAGATGCAATGTGACCCACTGCTTTAGTCTCCTGTTGATGTGCCTGCCCCACCATGGTGGACGGTGTCTTCAAGCTGGGAACCAAAATCAAACCTTTCTCTCCTTAAGTTGCTTTGGAGGGGTATTTTTGTCACCGATGGAACAAAGGTGACTGTAGTCCAGGAATCACATTTAGTACGGACTGGACTTGTGTTTCTCAAACCTACCAGCACGTCCTGCTTATCCTCTTATCAAATATTGTTCAAAACCAAATGTTCCTCAGTACTCTGAGGCCAAGTGTCACTGGAAGCTCCCACCACCCCTCTCTGTGCTTTCAGGACTCTCTGTAGAGGTGTTTATCCCCTGTTCTTATCACAGACCTTTCTAGTCTCTGTCAAGATCTCTAACTGACGGTGCTAAATAATGAGATCAAAATGAGACCTCCCGTGATAATGGAAAATGGCGGATGGTTTCATAGCCTTCTAGTCTTACCTTGTCTGCCCTCTGCACTCTTAGGACCTCCCAGATATCTTTAAGATACGCTGCTTTGAGTGCCCTGGACATTTTGCTCCTGAATCTGTAAGCATGCCTAATTGCATGGCCTCTGTCCTGGTTGCCTGTCCAACCTGATAAACTTTCAGCTGCAACCTCTGGGGAGCTGATTAGTTATGACTGTCAACATGTCGCCACTTAGACTCTCGGGAAGAAAGTCTCAGTTGATTGTCTTTATCAGGATGCGCTATGGACATGTTTGGGATAGCAAGACCTCGCCCATTGTGGGCAGTACCATTACCTGATCAGGGGTCCTGACCTACGCAGAGTTGAAGCAAGCTGGATGAGAGCCGGAGTACAGCACGTATCATTGTATCTTTCTTGCCCTTGACAATGGAGTGATGTGACTGGATATTTGAGTTCCTGCCTTGCTGTGTCCCAAGTGAAGGACTGTAGTTTAGAACCACAAACAGAATAGTCCCTTTCTACCTAGGTTGATTTTTGTTGGTTGTTTTTTTATCACAGCAACAGAAATGAAACACTTGGTTCATCCCTTGACTAGATTCGAGTGTCTTCACAGTGCCACCTGAGACTAGAAAGTGTCGCTGATCGTGGAAGCTAAAGCTGCATAGTACCTTAAAGTTCCTCTCTCCTGCTTTTTGATTAATTAGACATGTTGCATCTCTTTTACATTTATTTTTATTACATTTTAATTTTTATTTTGTGTTCATGCATGTATGTATATGTATGGGTTTACATGTGCCATGACAGGTATGTGGAGCTCAGAGGGCATCTTTGGGGAGTTGGTTCTTTCCTACCATATAGGCCCTGGGAATTAAATTCAAATGATCAGGTTTGATGGCAAGCACCTTTATTCACTGAGCTGTCTTGTTGGCTCCAGTCCAACTTTATATATATATATGTCCTATGGTTTTTTTTTCATCTATATGATTTGGGGTATGCGCTGCATTAGAATGGAAATTTACCTGTAGATGGCTCGTCCTGAAATATTTAATGCTGTGACCTAAGAAATTAGATGCAGTCCCTGAATGTGACATAGCTCTGTAGCTACCAAGACTTTAAAGAGTCACAGTCATTAAGTAACTTGGTTTTCAGCCTCCATTCTCACGCAAGACCCATCTTGTTCTGCTCCAGTCACTAGTTTATCCTGGAAGTGTTCTCGTGAATCACAGAGGCAGGGGGTTTTCCCAGAGGAAAAACCATCCCCTGCACTCTTTACACCTCCTGCTGCCTCCAAACTAGGGAAGGTTCTCGATGTTATATGTTAATAGATGGTTCAAGTGGGTAGGTAGATGCAACAGTTAGCCCTATACCCTGCCATTAAAGGGACAGTCTCTAGTTGCCCTCTTCAAAAGTGACCAACTCAAATATTGCAAACTTGGAATCACTGAATAAGAAAATCATTGTTCCCACAGCCAGTCTCCCAGAGAGTAAATGTGGATGGGTAACTACCCCATGCTGCTAGCAAAAGCAGAATCAGTGTGAGGGCATCCTCTGCAAAATATGCGCCCTTTGCCTTGGGGACTTCAAGCCCCAGCTCACGACCTGCCTCTGTGGATGCGAAGCATCTCAGCACCACTAAGCCACAAACTGCCTGCTCACGTCTCCCACCATTTATATAGCCTTTTCCCAAAACCCATCCTTTTAAGTATTTTTATAAAATCCAACAAGCCTTACAAAGCAAGATTTTAAGAATCTTGATTTTTTTTTTTAACTACAATGAAGTGAATCAAGCCCAGAGGTTTATTCCTTCTAGGCATGTTTTCTATCACCAAGCTCATCCTCAGTCCAGCTCACTGCGAAGTCTCTCCTCTTAAGAGAAAGGGAAGTGCCTGTTACTGAACTCTGGTTGTTGATAGAGACCAGGATGCAACAGACTTGGTGCCAGTGGTGCTGCAAGTCTGGGGTTCTTACAGTCAGGCTGTACATGCACTGGGATTTTGCAGCTTCCAAGGGAAGATCTCTTAGAAGACATTAATTTCATTGCAGTTCTGAGTTTTCATTTTGACTCTGTATGAGAAGTAGGCTAGCTGCAAGGAATCTGATTGATATGGGCATCTTATTCTTCCTGCTTGATTCAAAAATTCCAGTTCAAATGAGACCTTATGAAGCACACAACACATTATTAATATGGCCATCAGAGCAACAATGGTATCTTTGAAATGTGATCCATAGCAATTCATTAAGAATTTACTGAGCAGCTCTCCAAGAGAAGACAGGATGGGGGGAGAGCCGAGATATATTCATACAAGCATTACATGTTGCTTCTTTATAAAAGGTTGCATGTGGACCACTTGATAACATTACAAAGTTTGTCAGATCATGGGATAGAATCAATATCTTTGATAGTGCCAGTTTCCAGTTTTTATGTATGATGTCAAAATACAATCGGAGACGCATGAGTCTGGAACACACGTGAAATGTAACACCACACACCCACAGATAACACCTGTTCACATGCTAAACCACCAATGTTCCCAACCCCATTCTCTTTCTATCCCATCTCTCCTTTCCCTTGCTCCACTCTGGAACTGTTAAGTTATCCCAGTTGGTGTCCCAGAAAACTATTTCTCACCCTGTCACTCTCAGAAACGCAATTAACATGCCACCTTCCATTGTAAGGCGTTAGTGTGGTGTGAGCTATAGCAGCACCTCTAACTGGGAGAAGCAGAGATGTGAGCGTAGAGACGGGGGAGGAGAGAGCAGCAGCACTAGCGAAAGAGCTTCGTGTAAATGGAGTAAGCAGTTGCGTTAGAAAATGGGCTGTGTAACTCTTGGAATAAAACCTCAACCCCATTTAAAAAACCAGAGAATGCCTTTCTAAATGGCCCATGTGCGGAGGAGTCCTGTGTGGCCCTGTCAGAAGCCTGTTCCTAACTAGCTCTGTCCTACCCTTCATCCATTCTCTCCTAGGACTCGGAACAGGGCCTGAAACATTCTTAGTAATTTGCACCTTTGATTACTACTCCATTGATAAAAAGTGACTGGCAACAGAGGCACGCTGTATGTGTAAGGCTGGGTGGAATGTTTGCTTTTGGCATCATGTGAGATGCTTGGTTACGGCTGTTACATCCACTTTCCTTGGTCAAAAGCATCCCATTGGCAAGACTGCCTAGTGATTATCAGAGGTAGTTTAGGCTTTAGCCCTCTGCACACACATACAAAAAAAGAAAGAGAAGAGAAAAGAAGGGAAGAGAAGGGAAGAAGGGGAGAAGGGGAGAAGGGGAGAAGGGGAGAGAGATCTAGTATTCATTAAGGGACTATCTTGGCATTTAGTCCAGTAACTCCAAATCTAACTGTTCTGAACCACATCAAAGCAAAATGACAGGGATTATTTTGATGAAGATATCATGCAACTAGGTAATTTCTATTCACCAAGGTCCTGGCTTTGGTAGCAAAATGAACCCTCCTTTCCTTAAGTCCTGATACTTGAGCATATGTTGAAGGAAGGAAACAGAGGATCTTTAACTAATGAAAGGAAGATCCCTGTCTTATAAAACAGACATAATTTTATTTCCTAACCCACTGGCTTCATGGATGCTGTCTCTTATAGCCAGTAGCATTCTATAAAGATCCAAATAATTCCCATTTCAACCTCTGTGAACATAGATACAATGTATCAAAATGCATGGAAGTCCCGTCCTGTCCCTAAAATCTCCCTTGGTCAGCATTTTACAATAAGAATACTGATTATTCCATGAATTTTGTTGTGAATTTGTTCACCACAAGTGTTAGCCTTCTGAACCATGTATTAAAATCAGAAATACAAACATCAGAGTTAGCAAAATGCCTCATGTATTTTTCATGTGGTAGGTCCTAAAAGCTTCAGCTACACTCAAACTTATATGGTCTCTTTCGCTCTTTATGAAAACTAAACTTACTATCGTGACAACTGCGGCATGTGAGGAAGATAAAAAGAAAAAAAAAAGGATATTGAGACTCAGATGGGAGCATCAGGAAGTAGGAATGTCTGTTACCTGCAGAGGTGTTACAAGAAATTTCATCTGTTGCAACGAAGACGAACTGATTTCTGGAAGAGAAGATAAAATTCACAATACTGCTCACTCAGGGGGAAACGTGCTCTCTGGCAATTGGTTCCATGTGCACAGGTGAAGGGCGGGGAGGGGGCTGCGTCTGCATGGGTGTGGCAGGGAAATGTGCTGATGGACCGTGGACTTGGAAAGCTTGGAAAGATCACAAAACAGGCATGCGGGACCACTTTAAGGAAACCATGAGGGCATCAGGATGTGGGCGTGTTCAAGCTATTATTGTGCCAGGGCATTAATACTGCGTGTTACCGAAACATGCCAGGGTATATAGCTAAGGCCAAACTATTTCAAGTTGTGCTTACAAAGGTTTTTTTATGATAAATATATACTAAAACTTTTTAAAAATAAAGACTATGATTAGGAAAAAGAGTGTACTAGGACTAACTAGAAATGCCATAAACTCTATATATTATAAAGCACTATTCAAAGCTGTTTTTAAAAGGAAAGAAAAAGATACTTTCATTACAGAAGAGAACATTATATGGAATCAGGTTATGGATAATAATTTCTTATCAAACTAAGCTTGCTATATGAAGACAAAAAGCTCGCCAAGTGAAACAACACCTATCTTTCCAAATTATCCTTTTATCTGGGGCATGCATGTGCATGCCACAATGCACACGGGAGTCAGAGGACAGACAACCTTGGTATTGGTCCTTGCCCTCCATCGTAGTTGAGACAGCATCTCCTGTTATTTCCTGCCATGTACACCTGGCTACTGGCCCATGACTTTTCAGGCATTCTCCTGCTTCTGCCTTCCACTGTAGGAGTGCTGTAATTACAGACACACACCACCGTGTCTGGCTTTAACTGGGTCCTTGAGGGATTTGAACTCAGGGCCTTACAGCTACACAGCAAATGCCCTATCCACTGAACCATCTCCACTTCTCCCAAGTTATTTTGTAAAGAGACATATTGGAAAGAAAAATTTTTAAAAATGGAAAATGCTATTTTGCTTTGGTTTTCTAAATCCAGATGATAAAACTCCCTTAAGGTATTTTCAGTGGTGGCAATTCCACAATGTAAGGTTTTTGAATGTAGAGGTACTGTTGATTTCCCTAGAAATATGAATATCTATACTCTGCCTGTTAGGATGGCTTGTTGAGATTGGCTAGGGTCTTAAATGCCTTAAAAAACCCCAGAGAGGTGCTGGGTTCTCATTTGTTAGATTTTTTACTGTGCACAGGGATCAAGAACCCAGATAAATGCATTTCTGGGAGTCTTAGCATGATTGCTTTTGTTCCAATGTTTCAAAACCATCCAGCATGAGCAATTCATAAGACATCTTAGGAGAGTCTTACGGTCCCAGGAGGTGTACCTTTGAATGTAAACAGAGATGACTCGCAAAGATTCCCTGAAACTTAACATTCAGTTGAAAATTCTAGTTGCCTCTAAACCAATAAAATCCTAACAAAATTATACATGCTCTGAGAATACTGTCTTCTATAAATCAAAAGTCAAAACTCAGTTCATTTGTCACCTATCTTAAAACAATAAAAGTTAGTTTTGCTGGATCTTTGCTACATTTCTATTATGTCCCAAACTTTTTGAAACTGAGAAACTATTGGGTTTCACATTCTCTAGGTTTGAGGAGCAAATACAATTGATAAATCTGAAAATGAAAGAGGTAGGTGGCGTGGGATTTGATTTAAGGGGTAGTGAGATTAGGCATGCCAAACCTGCAGGTAGAGTATTCCCAGCATGCATCAGACAAGCACTTTGCAGGACCTCTGTTCACAAGGTGCCCATAACAAGGGCTCAGCCATAACTGAACATGGCACCTTAGCCCATTCACAGTGTGTGCCCTTAGAAGACGCATTTCCATATTCACGATGTGTGTGAGCTCTGCCTGACTCTACTCCCCAGTTTTATATGACCCTGCAAACTTGTATGTTGCTTCTGTATGACTCCTTTCTGAGGAATAGACTATATAACTATTGATGACCCTGAACTGATCCCCCTCCTCCTCATCTAACATGTTACAATTACAGGCATGTGCCCCGACACCTAGTTTCATGAATGGGAGGCAAGCATTTTGCCAACTGAGCTACCACCCAACTCCTAGATTGCTAGTTGGGTGAGCAGGGCTGATTTAGGCAACCCACACATTGAATGCTATTGAATGAATAGAGAAAACAAACAAAATTAAATAAATGCATAGGTTATTATTATAAATTAATTAGATCTTAAATATCCCAGAATTTTAAGCAATATAATGTTGCCTTTAAGAGTGAATTTTTGAACACTATAATTTTAACTCTTAAAAAACTACATTTTTCTCCTACTCTTCTTCTCTCTTTGCTTCTTTGCTTTCCTTCTTCCTCTCTCCTCTCTCCCTCCTTCCCTTCTTTCCCTTCCTTCCTTCCTTCCTTCCTTCCTTCCTTCCTTCCTTCCTTCCTTCCTTCCTTCCTTCCTTCCTTCCTTCCTTCCTTCCTTCTTCCTTTTCTACCACCCACCACTGGTTCTGGTAACCTTCCTCTCTTGGATTTTTTTCTTCTCATTGGGTCTTTTTTATTTTTGTTTGGAGGTAGAGTCTTACTATACCATACAATCTGATCTCGAAGTGCTAGCTAGGTTCAACCCATCTTGCCTGAGGCTTCTGAGGAACTGGGCCTATCTCACATCATTTTGACAATTCTTGATGAAGTTTTCACATCTGTTCTGAAAACTCACTTCCTATAAAGAATTGTCTTAGCTGGATTCTGTTAAAAAAAAAAAAGGTCAAATCTAAAAAATCTAAGTGCCATTTCCAGTAGTAGCAGAGAGAAGGGAATAACACACACTGTTGTAGTGCCAGAAGGACTTACAAAAAGTCTTTCCAAAATTAATGGTCATTTTAAGCAAGAGTTCTGTGCTCTTCTGCTTTATTTTCAAATACCCATAATCTGTCCCATTCACTACCAGAAAGAACCCCATAAAATGCCAGCAAAGCGTTTTTTCTACAGAGCTCATTAAATGTCTGTGTGGCTGCCAGCCTTCTGAGTGCTTGCTTTCACTGGTTGATTATGAGTAAGATCAAGAGGAAAGTTGTGTCAAAGAGGCTCAAAGGGGAGGACAATGTGATGACCAATCAAGCAATAGTACTGGATTTCTCAAGGCCTTCACATTAGTGTCCATCACCCTGTCCTGTGCCATTTTATGGATAGTTCTCTTCCTTCTACCCTGAAGAACCATTTAAGGAAAATGTTCTATTTAGATGCATGTAAATAGGCCATGTGCTGACTTGTTCTATGAAGCCATTATCCCGAATTCCCAGAGAGAGAGAAATAGGAATGCAAACTGGAGCTGAAAAGAGTGCCATTTCCAAACAAGCTCGTAAAGAATGGGATGATCCTAGCAGCACAGCTGCGGAGCGACCGCTCAGGACAAGAAAGGAGGCTGGAACATGGGCCACCTCCCCATGCTAACCATCAGACATTCTCCACACTCCATATAGACCCACACATTTAAATGTCACCTTATATTTTATTTTTTTCTTCCTTCCTTCCTTCCTTCCTTCCTTCCTTCCTTCCTTCCTTCCTTCCTTCTCTTTCTTAAGCAAACTGGCCTGTATGTTGATTAGATGACAGTGTCTGGCTGGGTCACTCTCAACCTTGATTGCACATGGTGATTACCTGGGGAACTTCTGATAATCCTGGCAACCGAGCTACACCCAATACTCATTGAATGAGTGTCTTTATGGGTGGAGCTCCAGCATGGACTGCAGCTGCTCTCCTGATTATTTTCTTGTGCACTAGAGTTTGAGTGCTGCTTGTCTGGTTGAATGGTTTGTAGTTTGACTCATTCACAGACCCACAGGGAAAGCTCAGTAGAGTGTACCGGCTGGGTCTCCTCTGCTCTGAATTCTGGGTTAGCTGATTTGGGTCAGAGTCCAGTGGGCACTCTGAAGGTGATCATAGACAAATAATGGGACTGAATTGGTGAAACTTTACTTCCATATGCTAAGAGCTATGCTTCTCAAGACTTCAGATTCTATCAAATACAGATTGAGAACTTGCCTGTGATATGAGGATGCTGAGTATCATTCATACCTATATTTTTATTTCATTTTTCTTATAATCCCTCTTCTAGTTACCCTGACAAAGGATGAATAAACCAAGGGAGGCCATTTGAGGCAAAATGCTTAATGGTGGAAATGGAAGATGAGCAGTTGTCTGGAATCCAGCCCTCTACCCTCGCTTCCTCTGAGATTCTGCACAGAGGAAGTTACGTGGGGATGTTCCAGCCCTACTATTAGTGTGCCTCTCTAGGGAAATTTCCTACTCTACTGCTTTGAATCTTAGCTTCTCTGAGACAAAATGACAGTTGAATTCCTCTTTGTCCATAAGATAACTGAAGCTTGAGGGAGATGATTATAAGTACATCCAACTTTCCATGATGTAGAAATGGCTTATTTAATTTATCCAAAAGCTTCCTTCCATTTTAAGATGGTTTCCATAGATCAACCATCCAGTCAATCCTGACTCAGCTGGTGGCATATTTAAATCAGTCTTGTGGCTTACCATATATCATCTTTATTTCTCACTCCCCCCACCCCTAGGTTAAATCTCATCTATTTGCAATTTTCTTCCAAAAAATAATTACCCACCGAATTCTAAGTGTCAAGTGTAAAGAGTGGTCTGCTAGATTTTTCAAGGGGGGGGGTGTGAGGAGTCAGAGGTCAAAGGGTAGGCTTTGGCATGAGCAAGTGAGGCCCGACTGTAATTGTCCTTTCTCCAAGAGCACCGGTGCTAAGTTTTATTGATAAAAGTTCTACTGTCTCCTCACTCTTTGGCTTCTCAATTCTCTATTGCTATTTTGTTAAAAACAAACAAACAAAAAAGCTCCAGATCTGTGTTCTTCATTGTGAGTCTTTGTGAATCAAATGCTGTAGATTTCAAACCGAATATAGCATCTATGCATATCTAAAACCCTGCAAGATGCTGACGACAAAAATCCCCACAGCCTATGAGAGTTGTTCTCTTAACTTGGAAGGTGACAGCAGAGGTTCCCCAACATAGAAGTTGGATGAATTAGATTTGATTCTGAGTAATCTGTTAGTTATGGGCCGAGAAGGTCCCAAACTTGATGACCAATAAAGAAAGATGTGTGTGTGTGTGTGTGTGTGTATGCTATAGGTCAACTTTGGGTGTCATTCCTTTACCTTTTATCTTTATTCTTTGATGATGATGATGATGTTTGTTTGTTTGTTTGATTAACTCACTGAGGCAGAATCTCACTAGGTCATCGTGGCTGGCCTGTTACATGCTGGATAGAGTAAACTGGCCTCATAGGCAAAGCTTGCCTCTACCTCCTATGTGGTTGGATAAAAACAATATGCTACCAGGCTCAAAATACATTAAATACACTAAAATTTACATTCATTTATTCGTGTGTGTGTGTGTGTGTCCATTCACACATGCCACAATATACAAGTAGAAATGAGAGGAAAAGTTATTGTAGTTGGTTCTCTTCCATCATGTGGGTCCTTGGGATCAGGCCACTAGGCTTGATGGCAGACACCCTTACCCACTGATCCACTTTGCTAGCTCCATTGGTTTTTCAGATGATCATTGAGGACACAGAGCTAAGCCACAGGGATGAGGCATGTTAGGGCCTTTGTATGGTTTTAGAAGGCCTATACTGGACATGTCAACCTCATAGTCTGAGGCATATTTCAGTTTTATTACTTAGAAGAGGAGAGTGACACAGTTGTTTGTGACTATTGCTCCACCTCCCTTCCCATGTCCAATCCCAACATTATGTAAGGTACACATGTCTGCCTTCCTTGTGGTCATTTTTATTTTTCTTTAGGTTTTAAAGTATATCATATTATACATATGTGAGATGTGGCACATGCAGACAAACCCACAAATAACCAAATGAAGTAAAAAGGCTCCAAAGAGAGCTACCATGATCTCTTATTTTAAAAAAAAGATGAATATATGGAAGCACATTTAGAGTAATTGCATGGAGGCACAACTCCCTTGCTTATGTTGCATTTAAAAAGGCTTAAATTAAGAGAGTTTCCAGTTTCTCCTAAACTTGACTGTTTGACTAGACAACCCAGGAGTTTGGAAAGTCATTTCTAAGGGCCCTTCTCTTACCTGGAGACCATGCATAATCCCCATCATCTCAATCTCTCTAACATCTACCATCTCATTCACTTCCTACTATATTCCCACTCAGATGAATCCAGAATGTGGAGCTGTCCATACAAGTTCTGTCTCATTAGAAAAGTTATTTCAACTTTCAGGGCTTTAGTCTTCTCACTGGGAGACTGAACTAACAATTAAAATATAGACTCTTCATAGACTGTGCAGATTGAATGTAAGATAAAACAGTGGAGAAGATAGTGTCATCTTTTGCCCCATTCAAAAGAAGGGCAGTAAGCAGTGGTTTGGAGGCTGGGTTTGTCACGGAAGGGGTTAAGTGTCCGTTTGAGGAAGCTGGTACATCTTTGGTAACTCCATCTTTTCTGAAGGTGCATGAGGAGAGGATCTACATCCAAGCAGAAGCATAAGCACAGGGAAAATGTGTTTGAACTCACTAAACCCCATGGAGCTAAGTGACACTGCTGATGTTGATGGTGATGATGGTGGTGATGTTGATCTAGAGACTGCTGACCTCAGGCTATAGTTGGAGAGCTTCCATTCAAAACCACGTACATTTTACCAGGAAGCAAAGGAGCTAGTGACCCATCTTTCTTACTTTATAAATAAGGCAAGCATAAAACTTATAATCTCTAGGATCTGCCCATACTCTCTCATAGATTAAATAATTCTACTGAGATTAGATTTGGCTTTAACCTAAATTTGTGATTATCTACTATATATCAGTAGCAAAGATCCATTAGCCTACATATGCATTAAAGACCATGAATGATACATAAAAAATCCTGTTCAAGAACATAACTCAGTCACATACTACTGTGGGCTACTAAGCAGCATGTAGAATCTCAGCATACTACTGCTCTTGTGAGTCTTAGAGATGATCAGGCAGAAAAACAACTCAGAATTTAAATGGAGTTAACTTATTGCTGAATCCTCCACCAAGCCAGTAATTACAGTGAATCATCTCTAAGACAACCATCAATCAGAAAATACATAACTAATAACATCTGACCAGCTTATCGATTTATAGCATTTGCCTCATTCTTATAATGGGTATGTATGATCTGTCCTCTGAGTAATATGAGAAAACTAAGGCTCAATGATGTCAAAAGTAACCAGATGCAGTCCTTGCAGGCTTTGTGTTATACTGACTCCAGCCTACTATGTAGTCAATGACAAGATTTTAACACAGGAACCACTTTCTCTTCCTATGACCTTGGGGGTTAAGAAAATAATAATTATGGCCAGAGGCCAGTTGAAGCAGGTGGTCACAAGGGAATATATTTGGAGAGATGCCAAACATTGAGGAGGTCACTAAAGAAGAGGAGAAGGAGGAGACAGTAACAGGTGTCTGGAAAGATGGGTGAAGGTTATCAGAGATGTGGCATCCTTCTTCCATCTCTGGCTAAAGCATTTCAAGGTAAATTATGAAGATAGCTAAGGAGAAATAATGCTTAGGTTTAATTATTTGAACTCCTTAGAATCTACTCTCTGTCTAAACATTATGCATCATTGTATAGCAAAACTGAGCCCGATGCAAAGCCAGGCAGCTAACTAATTAAGAGTCTCTTCAGTTCTCTCCCACCAACATCCCATCTCCCTGACAGGAAGTAGGTTTCCCTCTAACTGTTTTGTATGTTAATTAAGTATGAAATGCAATACAGTTTTGAAGAGCATTGAATTCCTGAAGAATCCATCACTGTGTTCTCACTGGTGAGAAAAATCATCCAAAAAATCATCATTCATTTCTGTCAGATGACTTTTTTGCATAAATGGCTACATACAGATATAGAAATAACTCAGATGCCATAAGCCAGTGGCAGCCAGTTCTGGAAGTCAACCTGTGCTCTTAGGCACAGGGTCATAACTTGATTTGATACCCTTAGAAAGAGTAGGAGAGAGTTTTTATGGAAAAATTTCATCTCATTCTAAAAGATAACAGCTTTAGCAAGTGAACTAAGGTCAAAATAGAGAACAGAAAGGAAAAGTCATCCCCCCCCCAAAAAAATAACATTTAAAGGAAAAATATGGCAAAGAAGTTGAATGTTTTAATTTGATAATTTGAAATTTGTATACCTATGTGTGTGGTATGTGTGTGTAAGCACATATGTGTGTGCGCCAGTGCACGAATGTATAGGGGCCTCAGGTTGATGGCAGAGCAGTCTTCAATCACTCTCCGTCTCATCGCTGAGGCAAGTTCTTCCCTGAACCTGGAGCTTGGCAGTTCAGTGAGGCTGGCTGTCAAGTAAGCTCTCCAGATTTGGCTGTTTCCCAGCACTGGGATCACATGTGCATGTCACCGGGCTTTGCTTTCACATGCCTCCTGGGAGTCTGAACTTGGGTCCTCACGCTCCAGTTTGAGGGGGAGACATCTATAAGTATTCTGTGAGCTAAGATTCTACCTCGGTATGTATCCTTCTCTTCTGCTGGATAAAACTCATTACCAAGTTTACTCTTGCTGCTAGTAGAAAGGGCTCACCCAGAGGCTTGTAGAGTCTGGATTCTCACTACAGGTTTCTGACCTACCTCTAGGAAGTGAACATTTTCTAAGCATTCATTCACAGTGGAAGGGCCATGATGGTACTACTTAAGAGATGGATTTCGTTTGCTTTTTTGTGACCCATCAAGCCAATGATCTGCAACCTGAAAAGCATGTAATCAGGTCATGGCATGACCAAAGGAGCTGTTATACCTTGTCTTGTCACCTGCAGAAGTGGCTCCCCACGTGGCTATGACAGCCATGGTCTGCTGGGTTTGGAATGTCCTTAATCTCTCCCTGGCCCCTTGTTGGTCCAGTCTGTGGATTATTACAAGCCTATTTTTTTTAACTACCTCAATTACATATTCATCCAACAGTGCATAACACTAGAGAAGCCATGGCAAGTTATGGATAAGAGGTAATTAGCCTCTGAGGCAAAACTTGGGCACATTTAAGGTTTGAGATAATCCCACCTCTGTGTGTGTGTGTGTGTGTGTGTGTGTGTGTATGTATGTGAGTGTGTATAAACATGTGAAAATGTATGTGTGTGAACGGCCTCAAGTCAAAAACCAGAGAAAATTGGAAAATAGGTCTTTTTTATAGCATCAGTATTGCTCCTTGCTGTTTAGTTTGGCATCCATAGACCCAAATTTCAATTGCTTTCTGCTTCCTTCATTAGGATGTCAGAATCGTCTTAGTGTTCTCCAATCAAATCAATAACAAGTTAAAGGGTATGTTGGAAGAAAGTAGAACTGGCCTAGTCCTAACTTTTTGGAGAATGTAAAATCGGAACAATTTTAAAAAAGCAGTGACATGTGCACATGGTTTATTAAAGAATTTGCTTTTGCCTGGCATTTCAGTCTTATGTAATAACTCTATCAGAAATGTGTTTCTTTTAAATATCTAATAACTTTCTAGAACAAGTAAGTTCTCTTTCTTTTCTTGAACGAGTTGTGTGTCACTCAAAACTGTGACTGAATCTGTTAAGGAAATAAACTTTAAATTAAAAAAGACATAAAAATAAGACAATGTACATACATACATATGGATGCACATGTACCTCTGTGTGCATGTGAGCATGCACATGTATGGATGTTTTCAATACAGATATTCAATCAATTCTGACTGCACTTTCAGCAAA
Organism: Alexandromys fortis; assembly: GCF_014885135.2. Taxonomy (NCBI): domain Eukaryota; kingdom Metazoa; phylum Chordata; class Mammalia; order Rodentia; family Cricetidae; genus Alexandromys; species Alexandromys fortis. The sequence goes on along the minus strand of NW_026067891.1, from coordinate 9,237,645 downwards.
GGCTTTGGGATACAAATGGATATAAATAAAGATACTGGTGACTCATTTTGCTACATTCCTGTTACAAGGTGCCAGAGCATCTTTTGTTTGAAAAAGAAAAACTAGAATTGCTCATCACAGTGACAGAAATGACTAAGAAACTAAAACCAAGAGCAACTTCAGTCAGTTGCTATCTCAGGCTACTGAGGAAACTATCCTTCTCACTGCCACTTCATGCCTGACAATCAAGAATGACTTAAGTGGCTTTGCCTTAATACTCTTGGGTCTGCCCTGAGCCCTCATGACCTCTCCCCTTAGCCCTCTGCTAACCTGGGAGTATCGTTCTTGTTTGTCATGACCATGTTTTGTCTTACCCACCTTAGGTTCTCTCAAGAGTTTCTCAAATAGATTAAAAATGTAACCAGGAAGCCCCCACACACTGTAAAGGTTTATTTTCCCAAGGCAGTGTCCAGAAAAGGAATTAACTAACAGAAGAAGTCACAAAGGTGCCATGTCATGCTGTGGCTCATTCCTAGGGGAAGAGCATTTCAGCTGCATGGTAGAAGGAAGAATAGGCAGAACTCCCTAGTCCTCAAAGAGAGAGCTGAAGGCTGTGTTACACTCTCCCAGCTCTCCTGGCCCCGGAAGGCAAGGTATCTGTGAACTTAGTCCTACCCTTACACATGCCTTGAAGAACAGGCATGAAGCTTGCTTCTAGTTTCTGGATTAGCTGAAATTCTTATCACATGTGTTTTGAAAAGGAAGAATTGAGAAACCATGAAATGCCCCTACTCCTCTGGGCTGTCTGTTCTCATTAAACATTCTACACGGTCTATATATTAAACTCTATATTTTAATGTATGGCTAGAAGAAAGTGCAAAATCATCAAGTTCAGATGATACGGTAATTTTTGTGATATAACCTTTCTATAATGAAAAAAAATGTCCTTAAATGTATTAACTGGTGAACTTTTTATTCAGGATGCTTACTTGCTTTTATGGTGCCTGACATTTTCCGTGTGTGTGTGTGTGTGTACATACATGTATAAGGATGCTAAGTAAAATGGTTTATCATTTTAAATGAAGCTATTCACCTATTTTCAAGGCGGAAATTCGGCAATCTTAAATCAGAATCCAGAAAATAGCTCCTAAAATAGATTGAGGGGCTGTGCTAGGACTCAGATCGCTCAGCTGCATTAGTCTTCAGACAAAGGTTTTATGTAAGAATTTCTTTCTGTTCTGTGTAGATTTGCTTATGATGAAATGGAAGAGAGAGAAAAATGGTATTTTGCTCTTGACATTTCCTCTTTCTTTCTTTCTTTCTTTCTTTCTTTCTTTCTTTCTTTCTTTCTTTCTTTCTTTTCAAAACAGGATTTCTCTGTGTAGTTTTGGAGTCTGTCCTGGAACTTGCTCTGTAGACCAGGATGGCCATGAACTCACAGAGATTCACCTGCCTCTGCTACTGGAGTGCTGGGATTAAAGGTGTGCACCACCACCACTTGGCTGACACTTCCCTTTTCGTTTCTTGTGCCCTCCCTCCCTCTGCTTGTCCTGCTTCTCTTTTCTTCTTCCTTTACCCACCTACCCATGGATCTAAGTATCATCTATCTCGCTTCGCATCCATCCAGCCAACCATCTCCCCATTTACATGTGTTTGGCATTTCTGTCTCTATCATATATAAATTTTATACCAAAAACATGCCTATCTGTGCCTATTAAATTTTACAAAACTTACTAATCTTTCTCTCTGAAATGAACCCTCTCTTTTTCAACTTCGGAGTGCCTGGTTTGAATGGTGCTTAGCATACATCATGTGACTGCCTAAGCTGCACAAGTTCTGGCTTTCTTGTTCTGAGATTTATCTCCAAAACTCTTAGAAGTTCCCTACGAGTATGTAAGATGACAAAATTTTGTTTGGGTTTATATTAGGTTGAGCTCTATGGAATTGCCAATACTATACTGTCTTTTCTTATCCTACAAAAACAATGAAACTTTAAGGTCTCAGAAAATGAAGAAGAACAAATTGAAAGTGGAACCCTGCTGTTTGCAGCCTCCTCGCTTAGTCTAAGGACACCTGTGTTCCTGGTTCATCACTTTCTTGTCAATTTGTTGATCTTTAGAGCAAATAAATGTTTTATAGGTTTGTCTGATTTTCAATGAGCATCTCGTACCCAGAAGATATCTTTACATAATTGTGAATATTCCACTCTACCTTCTGGAACATATATTTTTGGTCACTTAAAAATGTATTTTTATATATTATAACAACTCAAAAACTTTCATTTTAATGAAAATATAAGGAAATAAATTTAGGATAAAAATTTTTGATAAAAATCATATTTAAGATAACAATATTTTCTAAAAGTGTCAACTGGGACACTAAATTTCCACTGAGAACATCCCTCTGCTCTAAACAGAACATGATAGAAATTATTTTCCTTCCTAAGTGATAGATTGTTATGCCTCAATTTTCAGTGTTATGCACTGCCTTACTTTTCAAAATGTAGCTATATTTGTTTGAAAGGAAAATCATGTTTCAGTTGGTAGAAGAAATGGTCTCAGTTACAGCCATATTGTTGTTAAACTTGACAGTAAAACATCCTATCCTTGGTTCTTTTGTAACCTGCCTGTGTCTAGCTATTCTCTTCCCTAATGTAGAGGGACACTTTCATGCCCCAATCCCTAAAGGATGCTAGAATATCAGCAAGCAGGCAAGCATGGCCAGGGTTTCTTTTCTAGCCAGAGTATTTCATCAAATGCTATATCCACATCACATCTATTCCCCTGGTATGAGTAGCATAATTCATTGAACAGGGTACCTTCCCTACTTCCCACCTCCCAGTTGGACAGCCGAAAGATGCAACAAGGATCAAGCCATAAAACACAGGAACCAAGAGCCAATCAGTAAAGAGAGACCTGTACCCCAGGCTTATTCCAAGCAAGCCATTCATGGAGCTAATGTGATGGACCTATCCAACCCAACACGTACCACAGACACATCAGCAACACCGAGTAGCATGCAATGACCAGATGACCACAGGCCCCACCGCCATGCTCTGATTGGTTCAAGCTTAGAAAACAATCTCATTGAGAGTCTGGACATTACACCAAAGTGAGATTAACAAAACAAAGAGTTGATCAGGTCAAGTGTTTACCAAATGTTTATAAAATGCCAAGGAAAGTTGTTCGCTTATTCTGTTCTTACTCAATTCATCATTGAAGGTGTGATGTTCAGTTCAATCTTTGTGATTTGGAAAAAGCTTGGCCCATAGCAGATGGTCTTTATTCAGGAGGTCAACACCCAGACCCTCTTGGGCTGCTCTGAGATTGTCAGCATGTGGTTATTTAAGCAGGAAGATGATGGGCAGGGAGCTGCAAGGTGCCCACTAAAGGCCTTCTGGGTAGCACGAGAGGTACCGTGGGTCAGTAGTTTTCAAAGGGTTCCTGAATCTTTAATTTTATAAGGGTGTGATTTGTGTTGAGTAAAGGTAAAATTCTATGAATGGGAGGGGTGGGGGCAGCACACCAGATGGATTTGCACTTTGGAGAAGACTGAATGAAGATAGGTCACAGGGAAGGTCTGTTGCTGTGCTTCCTTGAATCCAGTTGATAATCAGTGACCATTTCTCAACCATTCCCAACTCCGATTTCCCTTCCAAGTTTGAAAGGGTTTCTTTGGGTTTGGAATTATCTCTCTTTGTCTTCCTATCTGTCTTCCAGAGAAGAGGGAGTTAGTTACTACTGATGCTATGGTATGATAGTGTTAAGTAAATTATCATTGTTGCCCTGGTAGATTCTCCATCTTTAGGAGAGATTCAAAACCTCTTCTGCTAATTCCCCATTTTCCTCTGAACATATTTTAATAAAGCCCTTTCATTGCCTGCATTGATTAAAAAATAAAAGGAAGGTACCACCACTTAATAATGATAAATCAAACCAGAAATTCTATTTTAGAGATTGTTTTCTGGTAATTCACCTATTACCAAATTTACCTTAATGAATAATTCCATAGGTGACAAGTATTCTGCTTACAGTAAAGTTAAATAGAGCCAGTATTCAATTTCCACAGCAACGGAGAGGACCTAACGTGCAAACATCTCTAATAAACAGCAAGAGGCCAATTACATGGAAAAGAATATAGTTAGCGGATTCCTCCAGCCGCAACTGTTACACTAAACTGGGAATAGCAGTTATTAAAGATTTACCAATCCAAGAAAGAGTGTTTTTCAGTAGAATGTATCTCACCAATAAGAACTCTTAATAATATTAAAACTGCAAGTTTTATACAGATATTTCCATATTTGGTGTTCCACAATGGAGAGAATTTGGACAATTTCAGACTGATGCAAGTGGAGACAGTGGGCTTCATCAGTAACTCTTAGTATTAAATTAAACACTTTGTTTTGATCAAGTGTCTAAATTGGTCTTCTTGAAGAGGCGATTTAAAGTCTATCTTTGTAAATAACCTTTCTTCAACTTGGGGCTAGATGCACTTAATCCGAGGAGGAGCAAGAAAAACACTCAAAGAAATAAATCTGTTTAAGATTCTTATAATTATACAGCAGGCTAAAGTTACTATGATTATAATTACATACAAAGTGGGCGTTTGAGAATTTAGCATCTAGAGATATTTTCATAAAAATAATTAAGGGCTGTAGCTGAGCCACACTACAATTGAGACTGTGTGGATCTTCAGTGCATGGAATTTAATAACATTTAAGCCTTTTCATTTGTAGAATGATCTCAAGTATTTCAAGATTGTCATCATTTTTATTAGCCTTATTGACCCTCTCAAATTTCTTAATCCGGTGTCAGAGAATACTGAAGATAACAATTTATATGAAGCATCTCGTATCTTGGCAACTGATGACTGGGGAAATGGATAATTCATGTATTTACAAGTGTGTCTGGCCAGTGGCTTGGATTCCTTTGAAGATTCTCTACAATTTAGAAAATGTGTTATGAGTGCTCAAGAGAAAACAGTAATAATTCCTGTGTGTAGCCAGACAGCAAATCTCAGCTCGGCTTGCCAAAGACTCATTTATGACACGTTTGTCCGTGGAGCTAAGTACAACATTTTAAATTCTGGAATTTCTTTTGCTTTATTAAACTGCAGAAAAATTATGCAGCTGCTACGAGCTAACAACACTTCTTGTGAGAAATGGGATGGAGGTGCAGGAAAAGCGCACCACTGCAAACCGAGAGGAACTGCATGGCTGCAAGCCAGGCAGAATCTTATTAATGTCTTCTGACAGTCTCTTTCATGGGCCACGCCCCTCGCCTGCTTGCTTACCTGTCTGACCCAGCATGCCTCAGCCACACATGCAAATCGTTACCATGATCATTTTATTCATGAAACATATCCTTAAATTAAGACAGTCATCACGAGAATAAGCACCCTCCGGGACATTCATGCATGCCGAGCATCTGAACATTCACGTTGCTGTCCTCAGAGATCAGAGCCAGAAATCGCATTCAGTATGAAGACACACACATTTTGTTTGTTGCCTAGTTTACTGCCCCCCACCACCAACAAGGCACCTATATAGAAATAGTTATAATTGTTTTAGAAACCATCACATCGCCAAAGCCTGGGGACCAAGGCAGTCACACACACCCATTCGGAATTCAGCGTTTCTCAAATATGTGTCTGTACCTCCAGCTGCCGTTCTTCATGTGAGGTGTGCAGTGCAAGTGAAAGCTGGCTTATGTTTGTAAGTTTGGGTACTGGGCACTGCCAAGATCAGTGAATCCCCTTATGGAAGCCGGGTGTTCTGCCCATTCCTTTACTCTGAATTCAGTAAAGCAGATGTGACTGCATTCTTGGGTGTCAGGAGGGAAGGAGGTGAACCTTCAGGTTTATTACTTTGTCATTTTCTTCCTATGAATTAGATAAAACTATGGTCTTATGTAGAAGGCCAAGAGAAGGTTGAGCAGGTGTGTGTGTGTGTGTCTGTGTGTGTCTGTGTGTGTGTGTTTACATGAGTAAGATGTATGGTTTAGGAACAAAGAGACCTGAAAACAGCTATCCAGAGATAGAGCTGATTTCTTTTTTTTTTTTTTCTTTCTTTCTTTCTTTCTTTCTTTCTTTCTTTCTTTCTTTCTTTCTTTCTTTCTTTCTTTTGCATTGCATCTGTCAGGGTGAGGAGTTCACAATGAGCAAGGCTTAAGCATCCAAGTTCTCTCCACATGGCCTGTGCATAACTTCACCATGGGACCTAATTTTCAGGGGCTTCCTCTTCGGTAGTCATGCATGTTTCAAGCAAGACCAAATACGAATCAGAATTTCCTGTCCCACGAGCTGATTTCAAGTCACCGAGAGAAGAAAGACCGTACCTGTCGCTGTAGGCAGCAGCAGTGGCAGGGGTGGGCTGGGCGTAGCGATATGCAGTATAACCACCCTGAAACACAACGAGAGATGAGGCTTAGAGATGCAGGGTTCAGTTCAGCAACACCCAGAGGTGAGAAGCCCGCACCAGAAAAGCAGGTACCCAAGTCCTCCCATCCCAGCTTGAGGTTAATGAAAGCTTAGTATCAGAGTGGAAGAGAACAGCACTGGAGAGAGGAGGCTGAAGACCCGTCCTGGCTGCATGTTAAAGGTTAGGAGTCCTAAATGTATCCTCAGAGGCAGAACCCAGAGGCCCTTTGAGGAAAACACACCAACGTGTTAATGGTGATGGTCTGGCGGTGAGGATAAATATTCTTCCTACTTTGCTGAACTTTCCAGGTTTCCAGAATTGACCAGGCTTTACCACAACTTACCAAATATTAACTTAAATTTTAGTATATTATCTTTATTTTTCATAAAACTAGATACTCTCCTGCATCATATTGATTTTAGAAAAAAGATCAGTCAGTTTCTTAGCAATTGTGTGTGTGTGTAGTCATTTAATCACTGATGGCTTTGTAGAAGGCTTTATTAATGTTCCATAGTTCTTACAAAAGTGAACAACTGTCAGAAATCTGTCTCCTCTGTTGAAAATATCATACTGCTACTCGCCAGGCGGAGGATTTGGTTCAGGGATGGGGGAATGTGATAAAGTCTTACAATTTGTAAATAAAATCATTAAGAGAAAAAAATCTGAAAAGGAAAATAATTAACATTTAGTTCTGTGTAGCAGTAATTGCCATTGTTCAATTAAGCACAGAGAAAGAGCAAATGGGTACATGGAAAAGGAACTGTGCAGTGGAGCATTGGTTATCAAACTGAGAAAAAAACGGCATCTTGCTCAACAGACCAGGGCAATATGTCAGCCACCATGGAATGATCTCAGCACAGTGAACAGACTGGATCCAGTGGCCAGAAGAGACAAGGGGCTTCTTCAGGTTCTAGTAAGAACGCTCAGTACTGCGGTCCTTCGAGGGTTGGAACCTCACCTTTACAGTGCGGGGCCAACTCAGGGTAGAGTGGCATGTCAGAGGGCTGACAACAGCACAATGCCCAATGACAGCAGGGCAAAGCTGACAGGTGTCATAAGTCTGGCCTTACACACAGAGACGAAGCCAAGCTCCAAAGTAACGCTAAACATACGGGCAGTAGCGCTCAACAGTCTTTCCGATGTTTCTGACTGAAATCCTGTATCCTCTGTGTCATTGCTCAAAAGAGCCAGTTTTTCTATCAGGAAATTTGTTCTTTGGATCAGCCTTGGTAAAGATACACCCAAGACATCTTGGTGGATAATCACCAGTAATACAGAGCTGGGAGTTTCTCTGACAGCTTTCCTTAAGGAAAAAAAAAAATGTGTAATTTAAAACAAAAAAGGTCTTAGCCAGACACCACCTGGTGTTCCAAACACAGTGCTTTCTAATGAGGGATGGGGGAACTCATTAAATGTGCTGAGAAGTCACAAAAACAAGGCAGGTGTCAGCCCAGCACTGAGCTGCAGAGGAGGAGCGATGGGCCATGGAGAAACCAGGCCACCAGTTGTCTACAGTTGTTCTTTTAATCTGTCTGACTATTTGTCTCGGCTTTCATGATCTATCAGAATGATGTAAGTATGTAAGTATGTGCATTAAATTTAATGAGGCAGGAAACTGTTAGGATTGGCTTCAGCAACAACTGGATAAAGTGTGCGTGTGTATGTGTGTGTCGGTCTGTCTGTCCAGAGCAAAACATTTTTAAAGTTATTTGCACAGATCTATCAGCTTCCCAGTAAATCAGAAGTGATGATAGAACCTGTACCCAGCAATGTTTGCTCTGCAAGCCCTTGGGGCGCAGGTTTTTCCTCTGGACATTTGCCCAAGGGTCTGTCATGAGAGCAGGTAGGAATTCGACAACAGGAAGCTTGGCTACAGTGTAAACGGAAGTAACTCAAAAGGGCTCTACTGTCTACAAGACTGACATTTGTCATGGGAATGTAAGTGCAGCTATGCACACTGGCACTGCCTTTTAAAAAAACTTTTTTTTAACTTTTTCTTTTTAATTTTATTTTTGAGATTATATTTTGATTGCAATATTTTTCCCTTTCCTTCCCTTTCTCCTAAATAAGGTGAACTATGAGAGTTTGGGAGTTATCTTTTTGTGTGTGAGCGTATTTACTTATGGCTTCAGCATTGAGAGGAAATCAGTTTCTATGTCAAACAGCCACAGGCGTCAGACCCTGAGATTTGGTCTGTTGCTTAGGAGTTTTGCTTTCAAATATTCGTTCTCTCTGTCTCTCTGTCTCTGTCTCTGTCTCTCTCTCTGTCTCTCTCTCTGTCTCTCTCTCTGTCTCTCTCTCTCTCTCTCTCTCTCCCCCTGCTTTGTTTTTTTGAAGCACGATCAAATGTAGCCCAGGCTAGCCTCAAGCTTGTTTTGTAGTTAAGAATTACCTTGAATTTCTAACAACCCTGCCTCCATCCCCTGAGGTGCTGGAATCACAGCTCTGTTCCTCCATGCCTGGCTCACAAGGAGCTGGAGATCTCCAGGGCTTCATTCACGCTGGGTAAGTACTGTACCAGCGGGGCTACACCCCATCCAAGTTTATGTTTTCATTTATAGATGTGTATGCATGTGAATGTATGACACATGTGTGCATGTGCCTATATAGGTCAGAGGAGGACACTGGATACCCAGTATGTGTAGTTATGGGTGGTCAGAGCCGCCCCAAGTCAAGGTTGAAGCCTAAACATCCGTCCTCTGTAGAGCAGCAAGCACTGGTAACTGTGGCGTCATCTCTCCCCCTTCTACCAAGTATTCTTCAGACTCCATAGCTTAGTCTGCTGATAGGTTTAGAGTAAGTGAGGTGGGTTTGAGCTTGGCAAACAGATCATGTGGTGGTAACAGCAATGATCAGCCTGTTTCTTGTCCAGCATGTTGGCTAACAGTTTAGGTGTTTTCTTGTTACTTGAAATGCAGGGACTATATTGTTAATTAACTTATTTATGTTACATTAACTATCATTAATTTGATTTGCTTTTACCTTATCATTTATTATGTGGTACTAGGATCTTGTCCACCATTAAGCTATTTCCCAAGCCCTCCCTCCTTTTTTAAACTTTATGTTTTACTTTGAGATAGTATCTCATGAGTTCAAAGCTGGCCTCGAGTTGATCCTGTAGCTAAGCGAGGTTTGAACTTGTGATTACAGTTAAGCCAGATTAACTATTGTCAAATGAATTACTGTATGCTGCACACGTTAAGTAAACTAATGTGTGTTCATGTGTGTGTAGCTGAGTGTGCTCACATGAGTTCATGTGTTTGAGCCGGAGAACAACCTCCTCAGGTACTGTATACCTTCTATTTTTCTTTCCTTTTTTTCTGAAACAGGGCTCTCATTAGTATCGAACTTGCCAAGCAAGCCCTACAGATCCTTTTGTCCTGCCTTTCTGTCTCTGGGGTTAGAAAGAAATGCCCCCGTGGTTTTTGGATTTGAAAAACAAAACCAAAAGAAACACAAAACCCCTCAGTTCTGAAGATCCATCACAGATCTCCTGCTTGCAAAGCAAGTACTTCACCAAAGGAGGCTCCCTCAACTCCTAGTTAATTTCAACGTAAGCCTCTATGGGCTGGTGGCTGTAGTGTGTGAGAATGGGGTAAAAAGGATTCTGCAGCTCGCTCAGGTCACCTCTCTGCACTGTGTGTTGTCTTTCCTAATACTCTTCTACATGAGATCCACAGTATAGCAAGAGTGGAGCTGCATGCTAACTCGGGGTACATGCGCACGCTGTAAAACGGCCCACAGATGAAACTGTTTTAATTTGCTTTGCAGAGAGGAGACTCGGGTGAGTCGCATTGCTCTGTAATCTACAGCTTGCTGAACACAAGCAGAGCTTCTGTGCAGTTCAGTGCTGATGTCTGAAGGATGAGGTCTGCCTCCTGTTTGAAAACCGCAGACCCAGGTCTTTGTTGAACCTGGTAACTGCAGGTCTAGTGGTGAAAGAGTATCACTGACAAGGGGGCTTTTCCTTCTCTAAACCAAATGAGAAAAAAAGTACAGCAGTTTTATCTATTCTATGCACACAAATATTAATGTGTGTGTGTGTATGTGTTTTGCTGGACGTTGAACCCAGGGCTTTATGCACGTTAGGCAAGTGCTCCTTCACTGTCCTATGGCCAAAGTCTTCCTCTGAGTTTTTGTTTGGGCACAGGCTCACATTAACTGCCCCTGGCTAGTATTGATTTACCCTGTGACCAGCCTTGAACTCTCAATCCTCCTGCCTCTACTGAGATGACAAGCCTGTGGCATGGAGCCGTCTGTGCTACCATCTTCCAGTTGCATGGCAGGTTTAAGATTAACTGTAGACCGCATTATAAGACCCATGGCCAGCAGTAGATGTGTTGATTTTTTTTCTCTTTTTATTTCCTACGAATTTACTTATTTTGGTGTTTCTTCGGCAAAGAGACATAGGGTTGGCAACTGAAAAGAAAAATTTCTAACCATCTATAATAAAAGTGGTGAGTTATAGAAGATGGAAGGTTTGCAGCCCCTCAGGCTAGAAGCATAAGAGAATTTTGATTGAAAGATTAGTGTATTCTAAGAACCAGCCAATGATTATGGAGAAATTGATTCTAACACACCCTCTACTTTCCCACCTCATGGCGTGTGTGTGTGTGTGTGTGTGTGTGTGTGTGTGTGTGTGTGTGTGTGCATGTGCCATGGTACGGATGTGAACGTCCCCTTGAATGTTGGCCCTTGCCTTTCACCTCTCTGCTTCTTCCTATGTATACAGAATACTGTTCTGTAAGCATCTTACTATGTACACCAGGATAGCTGACCTGTGAGCACGTAGGAATGCCCACGTCCCCTCCTCACATCTCTCTGTAGCAGTGACGGATGACACACAATTGGTGCTGTGTCCAGCTTTATTTGGGTTCTGGGGAATTCAAACTTTGGTATCATGTTTACACAGAAAGGACTTTGCCTACTGAGACATATCCCTAATAGGAAAATTATTTCTTACTGATTTATTATTATTATGTGTGTGTACATGTTGTGAGTGTGTGTGTGGTGTGCAATCATGCCACAGAATGTAGGTGGAGGTCAGAGAACAACTCTCAGGAGTCCATGTTCTCTGTGGCTACCTTAGTTTCTGCAGATCAAACTGAATTAGGCTGTTAGGTCTTAGTAGTTAACGTTTTTGTTTGTTGAGACAGCTTCCTGGCCCTTTTTTTTATTTTTGGCTGCTAAATTTTTATAATTCAAGAAATTAAAAGCCACATTAGACCTGTACTGTGGCATATTCATGATGGAGCCAAGTGTACAGACACAGTGCTGGTATCTGGAAGGAAGTGTCTCCAATGCACCGTGGACATGTCAGAAGGTAACAGATGAATATGTGTTAAAACTGGAAAATTCAGGTAAGGCTTCCCTCTGTTAGAGAACATTTGCCCTCCCGAGAACCATCTTGTTAGTCAGAATTTCAGAGCAAACCCACAACCATGTGATGAGTGTTTTTCCGTCAGTCAGGAATTCATACCTGTAGCAATTTATTGCCATACACTGGCTCTTGATACACTACTCTATAAGGAAACAGAGATGTAATGTTTTCAATGCAAAAATGAAATAAATAAAAGAAAGTGCACAAATCAGACAGCAACCCTGGAGCAATTCATTTACAAGTTTGCTTCTCTTAGTTCAGTGTTGAACGTAACCTGCCAAACCAAAATGGGGTTAGGCATGGCCCAGTACTGGACTTGCAACTCCCCACACTGCCGGTTCTAAGGGAGGTGATCATGAAGCTCAAACCGTGCGGTCTGCATTCAGGATATACCATTCTGTTTTTACAAAGATGAAAGGATAATTTCACGGCTTCTCGCCTTTTAATCTGCATCCCAACAGTTTCTGTATGATGATTCTCTCTTTACCTCATGGATAGGAATTTCTGGCTTACCTGAGGATTCAGTTTTGATGTTAATGACTTAGGGGGTTAAGATCATCTTACAGGGGCAGCCTGAATTGAAACAGCAACTTTAGCCATTTCTGTTCCCACAGCAAAATGGCACTTCCCAGCTGCCTTGACCACACTGAGATCCTTCCCTATTGAGTCTGTGGGTGCACCTAAGATAGTTATGTGTGATGCACACATTCTTAGCATGTTTCACTCGGACTTCATCTCAGGAGAGCCCCACAGACTGAGAATACCTGTACATGAAAGAGTTGCCCACGGGGCTACTTCATGTGGTTCACTGGAGGTGGGAGAGGAATTATTTGTGTTGGAAGAGAAAGTCTCTGGCTTCCTTGGCAGATAGCAAAGTGGTTGACTATTTGAAGACATTTAGGGACCTGCCTTATGGATCTATGTCTGCATTTTTTAAGTTACCTGGCTTTCCTTGCTTTTGATGACATTTAACTTTTCTCTGCTAAAATTGAAGAGCATGGAGCTACACCTATCCAAATTTACTTTCATTCCCTCTTCTCTCCCCTTCCTTTCCCTCTCTCCATTCTCTCTCTCTCTTCCTAGTTTTCAGTGTTTATTTGAATGTTTCAGGGACAGATAAAATTGTCTAGTGTTCTGATCAGCCCTTCAGATGCTCTTTTCTTTCTTCCTACGTGTGTGAGTGGGTGTGTCTTCATCCGAGAGGCCAGAATTCTCATCACCTGAGTTATGCAGGCCCAGGGTCTAGACTCTGCTCCTCGCGATCGAACAGCTGTTAACTGTAAAGCTGTCTCCTCAGCCCCACCCCTCATAACCTCTATATTATCTTCCCACCTTCTTCCCCCATCCCATCTCTTACGGACTTTCTACAATCCCACCCTTTTAAATTAATCTATTTTCCAGTGCTTAAGTATTGAACTGTCTTTGGATCATGTGGGCTCAAGCTTTGGTGTCAGAGAAGATTTTTTAAAAACTCATTTCATTTTTTTTTTCTGGAAGAAAGTTTCCCTCTCTGAAAAAAAGGAGGTGATAAAGTCCCTGTCTCATGGCTGTGGTGAGGAGGAGAAACTGTGGCAGGGAGTGGATGCTGATATCCTCTTCCATGTCAGCCTTTTTGACACTGCTGAGTCCTCATAGTGACTGAGGAAGGCTGGTCTATAACACGCACTTCCATTTTAAAAAACAGAGAAGCCATTTTTATAAACAGTCTACTGAGTCTGAAAGGTAACTTGCATTTTAGTGAAAAGTATTGAAATGAACTCATAAGTTCATTTTCTGACTGCTGTGGCAAAAATCCTCGACAAAGGAAACTTAAGGAAGGGTAGGCTTATCTGGGATTGTGTCTGCGTGTACAGTCAGTCATGGCTAAAAGGCACAGGAGGAGAAGTGCGTGTTATAGCCTCCTTGGGAGGAGGACTTGGGTGATAGCCCTGCACACGCTCTGCTCCGACTTAGAACTCCCCGTGTCTCTGATATATAACCATCTTCACACAGTGCAGAAGCTTGTCCCAAAGCCCAGGGGCAGCAACTTTCTGGCAGAGATGCCCCCCCTTTACCCTGTATAGGGAGGTTGCTATTTTCTTCATAGATTTTTTTCTGAGCACGTGATTCACAGCATTTCTGTAGGCTCTATGGCAATTTCCTGGCATCTACAATCATCTCTCCCTCTTTCTTCTACTCTTTCTTCTCTGAAAAGTTGAAGAAGATCATTGGATGCGGGGGCTGGTGGCTCGCCTATCGGAGCGGTCTAAAAGGTCCTTCCAATCCTTGGGGCTCCAGTAATACTTAAAAGTCCCAGAAATGCCCAAGAGACTCAGCTTCAGGAGGTATGGGAGCAGGACCTCGGAGGATAAAATGAGAAGGATGTGGAGGGTGGGATGCGGGGAGTGGGGCAGTAGTTTGGAGTGTGTTCTACCGTGGGCATGGTGATCCTCTCAGAGAGGATGCAGGGTGGAGAAGGGATTGAGCAGGGAGAATGTTCCTTGATTAGATTGGACCAAATGTAGAAACTTGGCATTTTAGCTAATGGATTATAAAGACATGTGAGATAAAACTCAAGTGGAGACGGACTGAGCTCACACATCCCAGAATCTCTGACAATTACCCTGGACCTATTTATTGTGGAACATTGTAATGAGATTGTAGGCCTAAGGAAGAAACTTTTCTTTAAATAAAACAGAATCTGAAATGATTTTCCAGAAATCTCTCCAGCAACCATCACTTTAAAATGTGTGGTCCTCAGGGCGTCTCTGCGACTCACAGTTCAGACTAATATCACAGCGGGGCAGCAGGCCTGTGGCTTAAATCCACACATTCAGGGTGATCTTTCCAGTGGGACCGAGCCTGGCTTTGTGCAGGAAATAATTCATGTCATTTGCTTCCTTTGAACTTAGAGCTGCCCGTGGTGGCCTGCTCTGCTGCTGCGGTGGAAGGGCCACCGGACTAGCTCACTCCCATCTCACCACACTGTGGGAGGCCAGAGGACAAACACTGGGCAAGCGGTAGGCTAACCTAGTACTTCAGCAGGGTAGGTTCATTACACATTTGGAACACTGAGAAGACACAGTGTTGTCATGCTACCAAAAAACCCTTCCCTTGAGGGCTTGAGCCTCTCCTCATCCAGTACAGACTCTGGCAGACCCACACGTTCCTGAGCCTGTTTTGTTCTCTCTGATTTTCTAATGTAGCCCCTAGCACTCCAAGATACAATGTACAGTGCTGAAATCACTCCCTTCTCCTCTCTCTCTCTCTCTCTCTCTCTCTCTCTCTCTCTCTGTGTATGTGTGTGTGTACAAATGCACACATGTTGGGGGTGTGCATACATATGCGGAGGCCAGTGTTTGACATCAGGTGTCACTCTCTGAATCATGTCTCTGCCTCCTGTTGTGAGCTGGGGTCTCTTACAGTACCAGGAGATCACCAGTTCACCAGGCTCCATGTCCTTAGGGCCCACGGTTCCACCTGCTTTTGCTAGCCCCGTTCTGGGATTACAGGCATACATGCTAAGCCTGGACTCTTACGTTGGTGCTGGGACTCTAAACTCGGTGTCTCTTGTTTGCGTGGCAATCATGTAACTGACTGAATCATCTCCCCACTCCTGCTTCCTGTTCTTGTGGCAGCCTTGCCCCTGGCTAACACTGTCTTCAGGCTGCACAAGAATATACAAGGCCAGGAAGAGATAATCCACTTGAAACACGTATGGGAGAGCACAGTTAATGACCTATTATAGCTTTTACATATGAGAAAATGAGGCACAGAGAGGGGGTACCCAATAACTGACAGCCAAATTATAATGATTTTATTTTTAACTGGGGATATCCATATTCCTTTTTTTCTTGAACAGATATTAACAGAAATAGTTTTCTTCCTAGTGGACTTGATCTTTTATGAACACCCTTCCACCTCTCAAGTTTAAGGACATAATAATAAAGCTCTAAACTCAGCGATGCTGTGCCCACTTACATAATCCTCTCCAGGCTACCTAAGAGCTGTGGCTATGGACCGACTCTCAGATTCATTTTATACCTGAGGGTGGGACCAGGCTCTCCCACCTCACATTTGAAATGCATGAACTGAAGGTCTGGAGAATAGGGCATAGTAGGGGCAGCTTCAGTTTTGTAATTGGGAGGAGTTAATTGTTTGGGGGATAAATGAAAAACATGTGCATTTGTACTCATCTAGCAAGACGCGAATACTGCAGTAACCTGGAGGTGACAGCAAGCGTCTTAGATACAATCAGATCTAAACTAAGTCCATCACTGGTGGAGATTCATACCTTGCTGCCAGACTGTAGCAATGTGAAATTCAGAAGGAATAAAAGAAAATAAACAGTGTCTCTCATTTTCTAACAAATAGCATTAGTTTGCACAGAAATATGGTTTGATTTTTTTTTCTTATCTAGTATGTGAAAAACAAGTATGCTTCTGGAAACTTAGTCGAGGTTATTAATGGTACATCTGTGTGCGTGTGTGTGCATGTGTGCTCGTGTGTGTGCTCTTGTGTGTACTCATGTGTGTGCTCGTGTGTGTGTGTGTGTGAGAGAGAGAGAGAGAGAGAAAGAGAGAGAGAGAGAGAGAGAGAGAGAGAGAGAGAGAGAGAGAGAGAGAGAGAGAGAGAGAGAAAATGGACTCCTCTGCTGCCCACTTAGCTCAAACTCTGTTCCAAGGTCCTCTCATCACACCAGTGCGGCACTGGGATCTAGACCAGGGTAGGGAAGGTTCACTGCTGTCTGAAGATGAGACACATCTTTCTAAAGAGGAGTATCATGAGATGGGACCGATGAGCAAACAGCTCCACCCCAGAGAACTGTTCGGAGAGGGGAGAGGATGAGGGTTGCAGAGGAGAGGGCTGACCCTCCAGGCCCACACATTGCCATGGCAGGGATTTAGTGCTGTGCTTGGAGAAAAGAGAGAAACGCAATATTCCTAACGCTGTGTCGATAAATAATTACACTTATAAGGAAAGCGTGGAAAACTACCAACCATGAAAATCCCTTCCAGTTCGCAGCAGCTGGTAGCTACAGCTGTTGTTCTGAATATCAAACTGAAAACACAGAGAGCATATTGAGAAGGGGAGAGAGCATGTCGCTGTGGGCGGAGCTTTTAATTTGGCAAGAGAGAAAAACCACCTTTTCTAATAGATGCAGTCGTGTTTATCTGTTCCAAAGTTGATCAAGTCCAAGTCATTAATTCCCCTCAAAGAGCAAGTTGCGTGTCTTTTGAGCTCATGATCACCTTGGAAGACACACTATGGTGGGAACTCCTTGTTGACCAGGAAGAGGTAATCTGTCCCCACTGAGTTCAGAGCAAACTTGTATAAAGAATGACTCCCGGAGATAAGGAGGATGACATGCACGTTAATGAATACTTACATAAATGTCTGCACCATAAAATCCATCCTGGTAAACAACACTGTAAAGATGCACACACAAAGAGAAACATTCGGATTAGTGCAGTTCCCCATGCAGACGCACCAACCCCCGCACGGGCCAGGTTAGTCTGCTCTCATGATCCGAAACACAGGAACGGAGGAGAGTGGCAAACTGATTAAGGAGGTTGGAGACAACAGCTGTCCATCAAATCGGGAACTTTAGGCTGCGGTTCCATGTTGGACCAGGGTCACAGTGCTTTTGCTTGGGCACCAAAATGAACTTCCCACTCTCAGAAGAAGGTGCATTGCATGGCTTAGAAAGGCAGAAGGACTGGTGTGCATGTCCAAGTGACCTACACAGGCCTGAGAGTCTTAACAATGTTAAAGTTTGCAATCAAAGCCCAGCTCCCATCCCCAACAAACACGAAACCCAGCATCTGTTTAAGAATGGGCTTGCAAGGGCAGGGACTCAGAGCAGAACACTTTGATGATGCACTAGAACTGAATGGCCTCAGGGGGCGCCCAGGTGGCTCAGATGGGGTCAGATATTTTCTTCTGTCAACATTTCATACAGTAGCATTACCTGTGGTAGTTGTCAGACTTTTATTGTCAGTATAACAGAAAACCTGCCTGTGTATCTGTGTGTAAACATATGCAGATATGCATGTGTGCAAAATATGTATGTTTTCAGATGCACAAATATATGGGAGTGCATATATGTGTTTGTATGCATCAAGGCCTTATATATTTGTGAGTGAGGGGGGTTCGGTTGTGTATGTGTAAGTATTCAAATAAATCATATTCAGACTAAGGGAAGATTCTACTTTATAACTAAATAAACCTAACTATATGGAAGCTTTGCATAGTGCACCCAGTCCCTGGACTTAGAATCCCAGGAAGAAGCCACTTCCAGGGGGCAAAGAATGATCTTGGGCTTCTCTGAGTTCCTTGGAATAGCAAGGCAAAGAAACTCATAGGAACACATTCTCTGACTTAAGTATTTGAGTGGGTCTACCAAGGCCATATGTACACTGGACACCTCGCAGGCTTTTGTGAGAACAGCAGATACCCTAGGTACAAAAGGCTGAGTTTCTAAACTTTTGCTTTCAGAGGGTGGTAGTCATCAGTAACCTCCCCTAGCATCTCCCCATGACATTTCTGGGTGATTTATGAGGCGAAGAATCAGTGAATCCATTGTTGAGTCAAGCCAGGGCCCTAATAGAAGCCCAACTTTGATACGAAAGGATTTCATGAGACGAATGAGCACGCAGAAAAGCCAGGCAATTCAAGCCAGGGGAGAGCACTTCATCACCTAACTGCACACACACACGCACACACAGCAGTGACACTGGCTTGCTGGAGAACACGGAAGTGCACTTCTTTCCCAGAGCTCTTTCGGAGCTGATTGGCAAACCCCCAAGGACCATTATCCTTAAGGTGTGGCAGGGATGTCACACACTAAGGAGGTCGTTGGGAATGCCTTTCAGCTGTTGTTTGTGTTTGATCCTGGCAGGCTACAGTGCACAGGAGCACTTGTCAAGCAGTGCTAACCCCCAATCCAAAAGGCAGGCTGAGGTATGTAGGGTCATGAGCAGGCTTTGAATCTACGTTCGGCATTAGCAACGTAAAAAGGCACTGTCTGTTGTGGGGTCAGGAGGCAAGGTCAGCTCCTACCAACGGGCCTTAGAACAGATCTGATGAAAAGCAGGCAAGCAACAGATAGTTACTCGGGCCCCAGAGCACAGACTCGAGCCTTAGCTGCATCAAGACCACGTCTGTGCCAGGTTTTCATGCCATCATGCCTTTATTCATGCTACCCCTTGGTTGCCAGCGTCTTTTATACCAGTATCCTCATTCAGAATCAGCTAGATCGCCACTGAAGAGGCAGGCAAGGTGCAGAAACACAGACATCTGTATCACAGTGCTGCTTCCCCGCAACCGGAATGAAGTTGCTAAGACAGCCGAGCTTGGTTAACTCTTTGCAAAATGGGAAAAGTGGTAGCCAAGGGGCTACCTCAAGGCACACACGTGCAAAGAGGTATAGGATTTAGTCAGGTGATGCTTTCGAAGTGATGCTCAGCATGTTTAACACCGAGGCAATAAGTAATCTAAATGAGACTCAGGCTACCTGAAGCTGAGTCCCATGTCCTCCCTGTGAGTACCAGACTCTCTATCTAGGTGGCTCATTAGTTTCCTCCCCCTGTAAAAGGCATTTGTGTCTATGATTTGTTTGGACATCGAGGCTGCACTCATAGGAGTTCCACCTATTGCATCTCATCTAAGGTTTAATTTCTTATTTCAGGCCCAGAAGACATACAATAACTATGTATCCAGAGGATGGTATCCACACCCTAGAGAGGAGCAGAAGGCAGAGAGTCTTTTCTGTGTCAGCTCCAGGTAGAAGTTAATCATTGGTCAGAGAATGATGTCTCCACTTGGGGCTTAGAGTCGGGGGTATCGTTAATTCGAAGACAGCACAAGCCTCTTGGTGAGACACTACCTTCTTATTTTATAATTATTACTGTTGTTGTTGGGGGGCCTGAGGTTTGAAGCTTGTGTTGTTTGTGTATTCAGCTGTTAATGGTTGTTGACGTTAGAGGAAAAGAAAAGAGATAAGATTAAACAATCCTGGATCCTACCAGTACAGAAAACTAGAGGGGTGTGGATAAATATTAATTATTTAAAAAATATTAATCATGTAAATACAGGAAGCCTTGCATTTCCCCAAATGCTGACGGGATGGGCAAGGTCTGCTTTATTTTGTGGAAAATAGAGAGAAAAGCCAAACCTAGGCCTAGGAGGCTCGGCCACACAGCCTAGAGCAGGGGTGGAGACCCATGTCATGTGACTGAGACTTGGGTCTTACTCTGCCAAGGAGATGAGGATGAGCTGAGCTGCGGTTGCTCCTTCCTCCAGAAACTGCTTGTGCGTAGGGCTCATTGCCTTGCCAGTCTCCCCATCACGCTGTGTTAAGAGCTCCCAGACACCAAGAAAGAGCACACTGTGCTATGTGCCTTCTGGAGCCTTTCCTCTGAAAAATAGCCCAGCTGCTGTGGTTTGCCCTCCACCATGGGCGATGGAAAGTTATTCTGAATCCTCTGATATCCCAAATTTCTGAGATGTGGAGTTGAAGGGAGACTGAGGGCAAGCTTTCTCCTTCTGACAAGAGCAAACAAATGGAATGCAAGTATTGTCTCCTGCACTGCAAGGTCTCCTCCCCCCAACCACATCACAGGTGAGTCTCTCCTCACTGCTCTCTAGAGATCTAGAGTCCCCAGAGGGGAAAGTGCAGCCACAGCCATGCATCAAGCTGCAGTTGCAGCTGCAGCCTTTGCTGCAGAATGGGAAGATGGGGGCACCCTGAAAGAGCAAACAGTAGGAAAGAGGCAGGACCAGGGAACCTGGAAGGACTTGCAGGCAGACAAAGGGAATGGCAAGTGTGAGGACCCATGGTGAGAGGTGTCTGGATCCTTGGAGGGCCTGGAGGAAGGGCACAGTTAGTGGCTTTGGGTCCCAAATGCCCTTTAGAACGTGGTGGCTTCTGAGCAAAGAATTTCATCTGTTACCAAGCACAATGAGAAGGATTGCTCACTTGTGCCAAGTATATTTTGGAGGCACAAGGGAAACAGTGAGTGATATAACCTTCATGATGTTAATAACCCCGGAATCTATGAGATGACATAGCCATCCTCATTTTACTGGTAGAGTAAAATAAACCTCCAGGAATGGGCTGTCAGTTTTACAAAACTGCTATTTCCCCTAAGTTATTAGTCATAGCACAAGTATCATTCCTGAGATGACTCAGGTTCACAGGATGACTGCTCTAAGATGGGCCCATCAAAGCGCCCTGTGATACTTACCATCCTCCCCCACCCCCACAATGGACAAGGCCCCCATTCCCTCCCTAGACATGAATAAATTGACTTAACTAATATATTCTAGCCCAAGTATTTTCGTTCCGTAGCCCAACTCTTAATGACATGGCACGCAGTGGTGGTTGAACTTCAATGTGCCTAAGGTTCACCTGGGGGACTAACTGAAATATTGATGGCTGGGCCCTATACCGAACCCAGAGCTATTGATTCAATAGATCTGGATAGAGTGGGTAGCTAAAGGATTTATATTTCTTTCAGGTAATGGGCAATGTCACTGCTGGTAGTTCAAGCCTTAATTCACTATGCAGTCAAAAACAATCTTGAACTTCTGATCTTCCTGCTTCAGCTCCCCCGGCACTTCGAAAACAGGTGTGAACCACTATGCCAGGTCTTGCAGTGCTAAGGATCAAGTCCAGGACTGTATGCACGTTAGGCATACATGGGGTGTCATTGCAGCTGCTAAGGTGCTGCTCTTGAGGCATGGTGAGTGTGGGAGAGCCCTTGCAGAGATGAATGGTCCTTTCCAGGAATGGCTCCCAGTGCTTTTCTAATGCCTCAGCCAACAGGTGCATTAAAATACCAGATACATATGTGGGAAAAGAAGATAGAGCTTCGTGTGGCGGATGCAGCTATAGATACACAACGGTTCCCACACTGCAGAAGTGAATTGCTGTCATGCACGGAGCAGATGCGGTCCTATTTTAATGCAGAAATGGTCTGTCTAGTCATGCAAAGGTAATTGTGTTGCCTGTCAATCACTCTAGGCCTGCAATATGCTTTTGCACGAGCATGATGCAAATGCACAACTCATTTTCTTAAGGAAGTAATCATGGTAGTTAAATATTTGGATAGAGGCAAGCAGGGAACGATCGCACTATAGCAAATTAGCTTACTTTAGAAAAAGAAAAAAAGGAGGATGGACAAGAAGGAACAAAGGTAGAGGGTGCCCCAAACTAAGCAATCTGTTTGTGGAACGGTATATATACCAACCACAAATGTATTTTTGTAGGAAAGGCATTTAAAACCGCTTTTCTCGACTGACCCTTTTGCCTGGAAAATAAATTACATTTTTGAATATGTTCAAATGTAACTGTCTAGAATGGTTATCAGGTGGCTCCATGCACACTGGGATTTGTACATAACTGTGCATGTGTTTGTATATGCACGTTTTCCCAGAGAAAGTACATATTTTTGAGAGGATTACCAAAAGAATCTGTGCGGGTCCTGCCCTCCCTGGAGCCAGTGCAAGTATATGGGATGGAACACACCTTTCTTGTGCCCAGGGTGGGTTGATTATTATTCCCATGTGTGAGGTGGCAGGCTCCTGGGGAATTGCTGGTGTCTGAGCACAGGACCCTGAGCCTCTGGGTCCACATCTTCCTGGTGACCCTTGAGTGGATTAATGTTGGATGCTGAGGGTTCATTACTTGCTGTGCAGGAACCTATGGCTGTGGTCTTGGGCAACTTTAAGAAACTTGCCCCTGGGTGCTGTCTGATTTTTATTGTGGTGGTACTGAATTATCCTAGACTACTTTTCCAGGTAACTCTAGAAGCTGTGTGTACAAGTACCCTAATAAGTTACTAGAGCATGTGCGGAATATCACAGTAATAAAAGACTGCAGTGGTTAATAGATGGTTAATAGATTATCAACTAGACATGACCTAGAAACACCTCAAAACAATCCTCTGGGCATGTCTCTGAGGAAGCTTCTAGATTTGGTTAACTTTGGTGGGAGGAACCATCTTGGCTGTGGGCAATGCTGGTCCTGGGGTCTCAGAATGAACAGAAAGGAAAAAAGCCAAGAGAACACGAGCAAGCATTCATCCTCTCTGCTTCCTGGCTGAGGTTGCAGCGTGTGCGCGCTCCCGCTCCCGCTGTCTTGCCTTCCATGCTGTGGTGGACTATATCCTGTGTGTGCCATGATAAAGCATTCCTTGCTTCCTTAAGATGCTTTTGTGTGACCTTTTGTAGTAGCAACAACGACAACAAAATAATACATGTTATAAAGACCATAGAACAAAGACTAAAGCCCCATAGCCAGTGCTAGATGTTTAGCGAGTTTACATTTCCTGGAATGCTTCCTAAGGGCAATATATTATATCACCATGCAACATACATAGTACACACTTGATAAACATCTATTTAATAATTACTTAGCGTGTGGTAAACGAAGGCCTATGATTCTGCTCCTCAAGCTGCTGTGTCCTTTATGGGATGTTGTCCTCAGTCTAGTGAGTGTATATCCAATTCCACCTATATTGTTAGCCTGCAAGCTACTTTAAATGGCAACTTCATAATGGAGAATTTCTCATGAATATGACTCATTGGGTGTAGGACACTGTGGTTTCTCCAACAAAATGTCAGTAAAGACAGGGAGAAATAGGAAAAGCCTTATACAATGAACTCTGAGAAAGTCCACTAAATGAGGTACTATGCTTAGTACATGGAATCCACAAACTTTTGGTGTGCCTCTCCCTAAGACTTTGCCTGTGCTTTGTGGGGGTAATACGAGGTTTGTGAACTGCAGGGGCTCCCTACTAAAGAGGCGAAATATCCACAAAGGAAGAGACACAAGATTAACCCTGCATCGCCTAAAAGGGAAGGGGGGAGCACTGAGTGAGGGGAGCATGGGCAACTTACAAAAATGTCAATAGTCATATCAACCTCGACAAGATTAGCTGCAGTCCAGCCAACATGTCCTAGCATTGGTCTTACTGAGCCGTAACCTTGTGGGACTCTTCCTATTTCATCCTTCATCAACCCTATGGAGCTGGTGCGTGCTTTACTCTCCTATCAAGTGCACTGTGTTCCTTGTAGCTTTCCAGGGCGGTAAAATCCGATATTCACTCTCCAGAGTCTGGTTCATTTACTATTGGCAGCTGGTAGTGAGTAGCTGGCTGTGTTTAGTGTTGTCTGCTTATTCCTTTGATCCCTCTATTGTCCATGGGCAGCAGTATTATTTTAGGAGTGATGATCACATGTTGATATTTCCAGATTATTCTATTGAGGTATACCAGAGAAAACAAAATAGGACCTCTTCATAATCTATGCAGTTTAACTGCTGAGAGGGCAGAAAACAGATCCAGATAGGAATGCCTTTAATGAGTTTCCTTGGATGCTTATATCAATGTTGGATCCCTTCAAGGATTATCCTGGGCTCCACAGAGGTAGCTATGAAGTTTTTGTTATACGTCACATGTGTGAGTGTGAGAATGTGAGGGTGTATATGTGTGTGTGTGAATGAATATGTGTGTGTGACTGAATGTGTGTGTGTATGTGAGTGAGTGAGTGAGTGAGTGAGTGAGTGAGTGAGTGAGTAAGTGAATGCGTGTGTGTTTTCTATCAGAGAGAAAAAGTATGTAAGCCCATGTGGGCCTAGAATAAAGAACATGTTTAGGGCTGTAAATTTTAGTAATGTAGACTCCTTTTGGATATTGTATAAAATATAGGTTGTAGATAGATGTCTCTTCATTTGGTGACAATAAGAAAAAAAATTCTTCCTTAGTAAATATATTTTGTGAGGCAATGGCAGAGAAAAGATAGAGATGACTGGATGTGTGGGTCCTCACAGGACAGGATCTTACTATGGCAGTTTGGAACAAATAGACATGATCTTGTCACCCACGTCTTCTCTTCTGGGAAGCCTTGTTTGACTGCCCATGCTGAGCTAAGGACCCTTCGGTGGTAAACAGGCCTCTGTCTTACCATCTAGCACGTCAATGGCAATAGTTGGCTTGTATATCAGGGTCCAGATCTCACGTGCAGAAATTCCTGTGAATGTGCTACAGGTAGCAGACAACAGGGCACAAAATGTGGCTGAATGGGGATGGAGGAAAGATGTCAGTCAAGCCTAGAAACCTTCCTCCAAAGGACTTTTGAGACAGCATCATAGTTTCCAGACCACCTCTAATCTGGTAGGTCAGGACATGGAAACAGGCTTGGGTCTACAGCGTCATTGCTCATTGGGTCAACTCAGAGTCAGGGACCTCTTTCCCTGGGACATCCATGCTCTTGGTACCACTTTGTTTTCTTCAAAAGATGGCCCACCTTCCTTGTAATTTAAGCCAACAAATACAGAGGGGGAGGGGGAACCAGGCACCTAACCATATCTCCATTTTCACCAGTACTTTTTGTCTTACAGATAGTTGATACCAGACTTCCGCCTCCATGTGGAGAATCCCTTATAATGAATGAATTACCTAATTAATAATGTGTGTGTGTGTGTGTGCCTGTATGATGCTCGCACACAAGTGTGCCTGTGAGTTTCTATGGAGGGCAAGGCAGGGCCTATGGCATTCCCTATCATCTCTACCCTACTATTTCAAGACAGGGGCTCACTGAACTAGAAAGCTTGTTCTTTTGTGCTCGTCTTGCTGGCTAGAGAGCTCCCAGGATCTGCCTATCTCCAGCCTCCCAGTGCTGGGATTACAGGCATGCCTAGCCATGCCTAGATTTTTTTTTCTAACATGGTGTTAGGTTCAAACAGAGATCTTAATGTTGGCAAAGCAATTGCTCTAAGTCAATGAGCTATTCGTCCAGCTTCTGGCATTGAGAATTCTATTTTAACTTCTAATTCCAGAATTTCAGCCATAAGGTCATTCCCTGAGTGTAGTTCAGCTAAACAAACACTCTTTCCTCAGCACTTGACGTTATTTGTGTTCTGTATAGACCAATGACACTGTCAAGGAAGCAGAAGGGAACAGGTCACCAACACAACCAGGATACTTAGGAGGACTCCTGGAATATTACATTTTCGTCCCTTCCAAAAGAGTCACAAACATGTCGTGTGCCATTTGGAAGTGCCTCCTTCCCCCTGGCAAACATGGCATTAATTAGTTATGCATGGTTATCCCTGGCAAAGAGCACATTCATTATAAGTTAGTAAATTTCAATTTTATAGCAGGTGGGTTATGTTGGGGGTTTTACAAACTGTTCATGGGAGGATAGGCCATATCATTTTACTTAATTTTTTTCTTTTCAATATAGTAGTGAGATACTGACTAAGGGTCAGTATATATACAGAGAAGCTACAATTACCATGTACTAAGATGAAGATTTCCAGACAGAATAAAGTGTCATTTTATAGGTATGGCTCACGAATCTTTCTTTAGCACTAACATGAACCCAGATGGTTGTTTAGCTGTTTCTGCCCCGCCATGTCTTCCATAACCCATGTATCAAATGGGCTCATGCTAGTTGGGCATTGTACTGATTATAGAGTCAAGGGTCCTTTATATGCTAGATGGATGCATTGGGGCATGGGGAGACAGTAGAGCCCATTGGCTCTTACTTTGTTCTCATCCCCAGCCTCTCTCGTCATTTTGACCCACTAAAAAGCCCTGCACTGACTAGTGCTAATCTTCCTCCTCCTCTTGCCTTTTTGCTCCTGTTTTGATGATTCCTTCCAGCCTCCTTCCTGCATCGTCTCCAGCCTGCTTCATGCTCTTTGGCTTTTCACACCTTTCATACAGGCTCTGTGCAGTGGGCGGGATATGAATAAATAACAAGAGTATTTCCTTTGTCATCCGTACAGCGAGGGAGCTGGGGTAATTCAGGCTTCCTAAAGGATGCCGCAAAGCTTTTAAGAAAATGCATTTAACCCTGTATATATGATCACGAGCATAGACATATTCTTTCTGTAGATGAGAAACCTAGTCCTTGGCTGGCAGAAGCTCATACCAGATTCTCCTTAGTATAACCGAATCATCTATGCATCTTGAGAAGTAAGTGGAGCACAAAACAGACTGTGAGCCAGGCAATGCTTTGCCCTGAGAGTAGGGATAACCTAAGGACCATGGTATGTTTAAGCAACATGTCTGGAGTCTATCCACTAGATACCATCACCCACATCTACTCTGTTGGACCAATCAAAAATATCCTAGACCTGCTGCCTCAGAGGCACCCCTCTCTCTTCGTGCCCAGAGGTAGATCCCTTCCAAGATCCCTAATGGAGAATAGAGGAAGTGCCATTTCCGGGTGGTTTATGTTAGTCAATCTTTCTTTCCCTGCCTCCATCCCCCTTCCCTCCTTCTTTCTTTCCTTTCTTCCCAACCATTCCTAGATCTTTAGTCGTAACAACATCCAATCACAGAAGGCCTCAGTTGGCAGTAAGAAAGAAATCCATTCTCAGTTTCCCTATGGAGGAGAAAGACCAGGCTGGGCTATTTTGGAAAATGTAAGTAAAAGGCCAATTAACCATAATTTCATTCCTGTCTGGAATGTTGGGTTTGACTCAACACCTAATCTTCTCAGGCAAAAGTTCATCTGCCTGGGAGAGCAAAGTGTGTATGGGGAGGGGAGCAAGATCACCCCAGTGATTTTTATGTATGGGAAACCTCATGTCCCTTTGAATTCAAGGGGTAAATGTAGTCCAACCTCCTTAATAACCAGATGCTTGCAGTCATCAGAAATACATCTCTGGCTGTAACCATTTCTCTGTTCTCCAGCATTCAGTCTCAAAGAGAATTTACATAACAACATGTGACACGTAGAATGCTTAAAGGCACCAACCATGACCAGACAAATTACACTCATTTTTCAACACTCTTTGCAAGGTGCTCTGCAGCAGGCGCATGGTAGGCTGCATGCTGGGGAGGTTCTGGTGGGGTGGTCAAGACCATCATGCGCGCGCAAACACTCCGTGCCTCTGGGGAGAGAGAGCAGGTGCAGGGAGGCCTCCCTCCCTGGAGGGTGCGGCACTTACCCGCCATAGGCCGGGATTGGGGGTGGGGGCGCTGCAGCCCTGAAGGTGTTGTACACGGTGCGGCCGCGGCCCCTCAGGTGGGCCCCTCGGTATGCAGCTGCAGCAGTGGCGGCTGGATATGGAAAGCCAGGCACTATAGGAGAGAGGAGAGAAGGGAAAGCAGGATACCGTGAGATGCACGTGTAGTCTGGTGAAGACCGTTTTCCCAACCCTGTTTGTGCCAGGTCTACCCTTTCTCAGTAAGATTCAAAGGGCAAACAGCAGAGCAGCGAGACTGGAAAGAAACGTGGTGAGTATGGCGTGGGTATGACAGCGGTTTCTGACCAAGAGGATATAGGAAATGACAGACATTTACAGAGAATTCCTAAGGACAGGAGAAACCTCACAGCTTTTTGGAAAACGTGCTTGTATAGACATGATTTTGAATATATCCTCTTATCCTGGATATAATGCCAAACTGCATTGAATTAAGAGTTAATTATTTTTTCTCATAATTTCCCCCTATATTTATTCATATTCTACACTCCTTTTATATTCATACCTGGCTTGTCACAAATTTAACTTTTTGCGGGGGAAATTGTTAGGTTGGAACGCAAGGCTTTAGACATTCTTGCTAGCCTAGTACTCCTCCCTTGAGCAGCATCCCTGTCTTTGACAGGAACTTTTGTTTGAGGCATTCTTGCAGATGTGTGCTGTGAGTGTGAAAACTGCTTGTGTCCTCAATGGTTTACCAGCATTGTACAAGCCCCTAAGCATCAGTGCACATATGCCTGTATCTGCACATAGGAATCTGGTAACTACCTGTTGGGAAGAAGTGGGTACCTACCTGGGTTCTCTTGTCTAGGGACACAATATCAGGTGTGATGAAGACTTGGGAGAGGAACTATGAATGGCAACTTCTCAAATCTAAAATTCCTCTCGGGTGGCCATTCCACCCATGCATGCTGATATACGAACTCCTCAGGAAGGTCCAAACAGCCATTAGGAAAAGAATCTGCCTCTAGCTTCCCAGTCTCTTGCTAAGCCACACAGTGCTACCTATGCTGACTCCCCAGTACACTTAAAAAGCACTGTGCCCCAAACCTTATCCCATACGGAGACTGAATTCCTGGAAAATGTATATGAAAAACCAATGTTTGTAAAAGCTACAGTAGGGACCCAAGGAGCAGAAACGAGAGGCACAACAGGAAGTCTGTAACAGCCCCACACACCCAAGTCTTCTTTCTTCGGTTTCTGCAGGGCTTCTGACCAAGTGAGAGCATACTCATTTATACCACGCTAAAGATATTCTCCACCTGGTATCCACACTGCCAGGAGGGACCCACGCCCCTTCCAACCATCACCTTCAGACAGAAGACTTCTGCCCCAGGTATCTTACATCCAAGAGTCTTTTTCACACATGCTGAGGTGTGGACCTGGGTGAGGGTTGTGGGAGCAGCACAAAAAGAAAATGAGAACGTACATTGGAAAGGTGTGCAGGAACCCCCAGGAAGTACCTGCTCTCTAGGAGGTGCCACCGTGACTCTGGAGGCCTTAGAGCAAAGCCTTCTCTCTGGGTACAGAGTGGGCTTGTGCCTATGCGGTGGGTGAGCCAGGGCCTTCCATGGTTCTGCATACATTCTTAGCAGGGATTATTCCCTTGAAGTGAAGATCAGCTGTCAGTGATGGTCTGGAATTTGGTCCACATCCTTGAACAGGGGCTTTTATGGTACTTTTCTTTTCAGCATGAGTAAAATGCTAAGATTGCAGAACAAAGCCAGATGGACTTTATCTTCCTATTTCTGCCTGAGGTTTTTATGTTGGACTGTTTTTATGATTTTGACTATCAACAAATTGTGCAAGCTTATGAAACTCTCATGCTAGTCCCCAACACCCAAGTTTCAACCAATATGGCAGAAATGGAGGAAGCAGGAGATGCTGAGCTCATTCAAGCCTAGGGCTATGAAACACGAGATGCTCGCTTCAGGACCGGGAGATGCTTGGGAATGCTTCCATCCCTGACTCCATTTCACCATTATTTAAACAAAATTTTTCATAGAATGTTTTGCATTTTGAAAATAAGGAAAATGAGAAATGCTAAGTCTGGTGGAGCAGCTGGCTTGTTGTGTGCGGGCACTCAGTAATTATGCTGACCCATTTATCTCCCTGCCCTCCCCCATCCCTGCTATGGAGCCACAGGAGCTAGGCCAGCTCTCTCTCAGGTGATGAGCCTGCTTGAGGGTTCAGCTGTGGAGACGAGATGCCACGTGAAGCGGAAGCTCGACACTGGAGTAAAGACAGCAAGTGCAGTCAGTGTGCAGAGCCAGGTCTCTATTCTGAGACCCTCTGCTTTTCTCGGGTGGGATAAGTGTTACCTGGAGATACTGAGATGAGGCTCTGGGCTCTTCTGAGCAAAGCTCATTAGAGAATGTGACGAAAGCGAGGAAAGGAAGAAGGGTGGTGGTGAGGATAGTGCTTGGACACCCCCATCCTCTCATTCTCTCCTAACTCCTGCCTCCTTTTCCTCTCTTCCTCCCTCCCACTATTCCTCTTTCCTTCCCCCTCACTTCCTTCCATTTTTATATTCATCTTCTCCTTTCTTTCATTGCTTCTTTTCTTCATTTTCATCTTTCCTTTGTATGCTCCCACATACATAAAACTTCTTTCTGAAGACAGAAGCTCTGGGCCTCCCACGTACTAATCAAGTAGCTTGGGCTGTATGAAGACGGAAGGAAGCACTCTTGTTTGGTGCTAGAAAGCCAGTTCCATTAGGGGAGGGATCTCCATCTGCCCTGCTCTTTGATTTGGAAGAGTACATAACTGAATTCCACCCCAACCTTGGTCATTCTTTGGTACCTAACTGCCTCCTTACTTCTAGGGGAGCATGGCCCCTCTTCTTCACTGTCCACTTTCCATCGCTGCCCAGAACTACAAATAAACAAACAGCACAAGTGATAGAGTTTGTCATGAGCCCTAGAAAGATCATCTCTACTGTGGTCCTAAGGGATGCTGAGCTGATCCACAGATGCTACTAAGTGCAGAATCCACAAGTTTCCAGCAGAAAGAAAGACTGCTTCATGACATTTAGAAGAATCCTCAGTTTAAGTCACTTTGATTTTAGGGTAGACAACATGGTTCAAAAATGGTTCTGGGGCTCGGTAAGGAAAATGCTTGCTTTCAAAGCACAGGGAACTGGGTTTTTGAGCCTAAGAATCCATATTTAAAAACAAAACACAGGCATCTAGTCTCAGCACCGAAGAAGTGCAAGCCAGGGCTGGATGTCTGACACTTGCTGGTGAGCCAGCCTAACCTAAGCAGTCAGTCCCAGACCATGAGTGACCCTGCCTGAAAATAGCGAGGTGCCTGGCTCTTCAGGAGGATCAGAATCCAAGTTTACCCACAGGTATGCACAGTCCCTCCCACTGACTCTACACACAAGATGTTGCTTATTCTGGGTAAATTTTCCCAGAGATAGTACATACCACAAGCTACTATGCCACTCCATCCAACCAGTCCATAAACAATGTCCTTCCTGCCCAGCAACAGCTCTCCCTAAGCACAGCAATTCTGTGCAACAAACAAGTTGATGTCCATCCATATGACAGGGCTTCTGGAGTCACTGCTTGTGTGTCTTCCCTTCTTTCAATGTTTGTCTCCCGCCACTGCTGATGACAGTATAGCTATCACGTGACACGAAGTCACACTTCAGTTCCAAGGACAAAGAACATGCCTTCTCACCAGGCTTCTTCTATACTGATAGTATGGAAAAGGTGGGACGGTTCTTACTTGCAGACTGGGCCTGTGTTTACAAATGCTGATATATGGTCAGTGGGTATTTAAAGCAGTTACCTGGGCAGATAACCCAGGCACAGATATATTCTACAGATATAGAGGGAAATGCCTCTCAACGATTCATTTCCTTCATGATGCAACACTTATCTTACTTAGTAAAAATATTTTATTATCAATGTACATTTTGGTTCAAGAATTTGCATCCATTAAGTAGATAAAAAAAAATGCTTGGTAAATGCAATGTAGGACCAAACAAAAAAACACATATCATCTCTATTTCTGTAATCAAGTAAGCTGGCATTAAAATAAAACACATAAAAGTCACCTTAGCTAATCTTTCTATATAAGCTGGGTTTAGTGGTTTTTACCTATAATCCCAGCACTTACAATGCTGAGGCAGGAGAACTGCAAACTCTGAGGCCACCCTGAGCTAGATAATGAGATCCTGTCTCAAAGAAACAAAATAAAAATAAAAAGATGTCGACTTATAGGCATATTTAGAACCGTAACTTTTGCCTTGGCTTCCCTACCCCATAGATAGCTTGAGGTTATTAAGCACCTAAATAAAACCACCACTAAATGACAAAGGGAGCATTCAGGTTGATTTGTGGATGCAGAATTCAATTCTGGATTTCCTACTGGGTGGAGAAGATGAAGGAGGGAAAACTCATACATACCCTCTTAAACCTGTGTAGCATGAATCAAAGTTTGGAAAGTCGGGTGTCAACAAAGCGAAATTGGATTTAGCTCATAAGCTGCGATGGAACACCAGAAAAGCACAAGCAGAATCAAAAATCCCCTAGGCATCTGACACGTCTTCATTCCCAGCTCCACCCAGTCCCAATTGAAGCCCTTCAGATAGAGAGATGGATGAGAGCAGGTACATGGGGTGGGGTGTCACTTCGCCCTTGGGAATAGGAATCTTCCTACACTGTGGAACAGAAGATTAAGGGAAGGAAAAAGAGGCACTCTGTGAGACTCAAGCATCAAGGCAAATCAAGGGTTTTAAATGGAAGACATTTGGGTGTATCAACCAGCCAAATGAGACATTTACCGAAGTGTCTACAGCTTCCTGCCTACGTCTCCCTCAAAGACAAAGCTCCCACCTTCAATGAGCTTCATGTTCATGTATTTACAGTGACTAGTACCTCCTCCCTCTCCGTCTCGTTTATGAACATGGTGCTTACCTTGGAAAATAAACACAAATGAGATCATTTCACCAGCCTGGAAATCCCACGAGAAGAAACACAAAGCCAGTGGAAAATACTTGAGGGTTATAAACTGCATATTAAAGTTTTAGAGCCTGGGAGAGGCAGAAGAATAGCAGATGCAAACCCCGACAGGGGGCAGATTCTGCAACAGAGCCATAAAAATATACAGCCCGCTTTAATGGGCAATTATTCTTCGCATTTGTGTGCTGGGTTGAATTAGCATGAGATTGCCAGATGCCCTGGTAAAGGTGTTGCCATCAGAGTGGGTTCCTTTTGTCTTGTGCCTTCTACCCCCTTGCATCCAGTAGCCTCGCTGGTTTTCCCATCCTTTGAAGACACAAAAGCACAAGTGTACGGGCTAACCTGTAGGCAAATTATTCTGCAGACCATGGATGGTGGGGAACATTCAAATGCTTGAACATAGGGGTGCAGATCTGCCTTTGACAGCAGTTTTGAGGAGTCCCTTGTGGCAGGGACTCACATTTCATGTGTCAGACTATAAATTATAATACGGACACACTGGGGTGCCATAAGCAGCCAGCCTAGCTCCTGAGAGGCAGGGCATTGTGCAGTAAACATCTCCATGAGAGGTCTAAAAATCGGATTATTTTTTTCAAATGGCCAAAAATACTAACTTCTGTTTTCAAAATGAATCCAAAATTCAAGTCCACCAATCAGGTTTGGGACACAGGGTTCACACGAGACCACATCACTTCTTTTTAAGCAAAATTTGGTAGCAAAGGGAACATGGTAGGGCACATTAAATTCTAGGTTAATATAGAAAGGTCCTCTTTTAACCCAGTGATTCTAGGGCTTGAGGAGAAATGGGATTTTTTTTTTCTTTCTGTCATTTACAAAAGGATCCCAAACAGCCGCTTAGTTTACAGAATTTCTGGTGCTTCTCACTCACAAGTATTTATGTCTGAAACCTCCATTTGGGGTCCACTCTTGTTCAGCATAAATGATGTTAAACGCTGCTGCTCAGAAGTGAATAAATCTACATTTTGGACAAACTGGTTCCTTATAGGACATCCTCATTTGAAATGCATTGAATGGAAAACAAAAAAATTTCTAATTAATGTACAACTCTAATCACCATTCTCCACATGGAAGAGTAATTTTTCACTGTTCATTTGCTTGGTTTAATCTCAACCCTGACATAACAGAAATGCAATGCCCTATAAATCTCCGCTCGTTCCTTTCTTTAATATTCATATTCCATTGAACTGCAGAGGCTGGTTTGCCGCATGCTACCACAGCATCCGAGAGCGTCGATAAAAATATTGTGAAAGGCTAGATGTGTTTCTTGCTGGCTGCGCCGGCCATTTATTGGGGGGGGGGGACACAATAAATGGCTGGTGGATTGTCCCTGGCTGGCTGGCTGGTGGGTGATTAGTGATTAATTACCTTGCAGCAAATTGACACGGCACCAGGAAATTGACACAGGCCTGATTAATTAACTTTTTATGGGCGGTAGTTACTCACAAAACACTGCGTACCATAATTGAATCTCTTTACATAACAGTCATGGTACAAAAGTTTTAGTCAAATCCAAATTAGCCAGAAGTTTCTAAGGCTGCTTGGGTCTGATTAGGATGTGTTTGTAAGAACTGGCAAGAATTTGAACTTGGAGAGAGATGTGTGCTCTTGAAAGGAGGTGGGGAGGGGGCACAGTGACACTGTTTCAGCTTGACTGCCAAGGCAAAATGTATTGATCTAAGTCTTTACTTCAGCTAGACTTGGAAGGGAGACTGAGATGTCTCATTTTTCTCCTGCTTCATGTGGCTGCTGCCTCTGAGTGGCTCTGGCAGATTCTTTTCCTTTTGTTTAATCTATGAAGATTCCATGAGGCAAATTTTGTTCTGCTGCTGGGCTCCATCTTTTCACGTCATCTCTCACATCTTGTCCCTTGATGCTGATGCCACCACATCCTCCACAGCCATGTTTCCTCTCCCTATTGTTTGCTTTTCTTGCCGCTTTTTTGACTGTCAACCCTTCTATGGCTCTCCATCAGACTAGCCTGAGAACTATACTTTGGGGACTACTCTATCTCTAACATGGACAAAATATTCTAGCACAAGGAGATCACTGAAATGTTCTGACTATATCGCCAGATTCCGCAGCAGTTCTGTTTGAGGGAAAACTGGGACTGGGTGGCTAATTCGAACCCTGAATCTGGAAGTCTTCAGATGAGGCCTAGGCAGGTGGTTCACTCCAAGGAAAAGCCTCGTTTACTTACGGTGCCAGAGCTGAGAGATCCTGGATCTCACTTGTCTAAACCCTGGGCAGAGATAACTGGAGCAATCCTAGCAAAGATGTGATCACAGTTGGCAGAATTTTAGCCTGTGAGACTCCATTATCAGATGGAAGAGATTCAACTGCACGATAGCAGCTAGCGTTTATTAACACTTGCTAATTGCCAGATGCACAGATTAACCCATTAGCTCTTCAAAAAACCATATGAATCTGGAGGATTGCTATTTTTTCTTTTGCTTTTTGGGGAGCGATTTGGAGTCTAGAACAAGTCTGTAGCTTCCTCTCTAAAGTTGAGCCCCTGAGTCTTATGTTTTTATCCAACCCCTAGGTATCCCCAGTCCATTTTCTACTGTGCTTTCTCTCTCTGTCTCTGTCTCTGTCTCTGTCTCTGTCTCTCTCTCTCTCTTTCTCTCTCTTTTTGGAGGATAGCCCAACGTGGCTTTCCTCCTATTGCCTGCACAAGCTGCAACATCCTCTGCTGAGTTTATAGCTCATCTGACAGATTCAGCCTCAATCCATCATGGATTAGGTGAAATCCAATCCATCATGAAAGCAGGGGACTCCTTTGACAAACTTCTTGGAGATATCAGTATATTCCTTGTTGGGGGAGGGACTATGCCATCATTGCCCTGTGTGTTTATAGTCTGAGATTTCAAGACACCTGCGAAAGCTTCAATGCTCTTCCACTAATTGGGTGCACTTCACAGAGATGATCATTTATATTGATAAAAATCTAAAGGTATCTTATTTCCCTTCCCTACTGGAATTTATCTATAGATCTGGATATAAGCCAGGGGTGTATACGTAAACTATCCAGCATATTGAGATGTATAAGTAGCAACTAGGGTTACACTAGGGCTGTGTCAGTAGAGGCCTCATTTGTACACACAAACCTAGTTATTATAAATTCATGGTAATTCAACTCTGCTACAACTTCTGAGTTTGAAAGATTGGAATAAGAAATATATTTGCAAGCCTGGGAGATGGCTTACTAGTAGAGGAATATCCTGCAAGCAAGGAGGACCCAAGTTCATTCCCAAGAACTCATATTAAATAGCCATATGGTGACATAAGCCTTTAATCCCAACACTTGGGAGGTAGCCACAGACAGATCCCTGGGGCTCGCCTCACTGGCCTGTCAGACTAGCTAAATCAGTGAGTTTCCGGTTCTGGGAGAAACCCTGTCTCAAAAAATCAGGTGAAGAAAGACAGAGGAAGCCCTTAAGTCCACCTCTATCCTCTCCATGTGAGCACACATGTGCACACACAGGTACACACACTCTCACGCCCATGACAAAACTCATTTCAAAAGCCGGGACGATTTGAATATAAAACTAAGTTACCACCGAGGGCTGCTGCATTTCTTGTCCTATATGTAACTGATTTGTTAATTCCACTCTCACATACCATTTCACCCACAGCTTGGTTTGAAATAAATCTCCTGCTCGTACATAAATGGATGAGCTAGAAGAAAACCAGGCACAACGAACACACGGGGATTTGTTCTGGATCGCAGGATTGGTGTTGCCCAAGCAGAAGAATTTTTTTTTCACCCAAAACAGCCCATTTTGAAAGGCAGAACAACAGCCACACTCGTTACCCATGCACAGGAATATTCTCAAATCATTCATGTGTGTGGGACTGAGCAGGAATGCAGCTTTGGTCTCACTAACTGCCCCACTGTTCCCACTTCCTGCGGAACCTAGCGTGTTTCTCTCCTGTGCTACAAATGGCAGGGTTGATGCACCAGAAGCATGGCGGGCGCTGCCAGGCTGTGGGGGCTGCAGTCCCACACCTTCTGTGGAAGAGGTCCTTGTGATCTCCCTGACTCGCAGGTATTGACAGACCTCCCCCAGGCAAAATTTCTGTAGCATTTCATTCAACAAAATGGAAATGAATCTCCATCTTGGAGTGTTTAACTTGGCAGCACTGTAGCTGGCATTTGCAAAAGTGCTCTCTGTTGTTGGAGGGAACAGAAAAGCTGGAATCTATTTTAATTTAGATGGAGCCATTTGCCATAATCTCTTAGTTTGACTATATCAGTACCAGTGTCAACTCGGTTTTATTTTTTTTATCCCCCAGGAAGCCAAGGGGGGGAAAAAGAAACCAAATAGTTTATATAAATAATGACTTTATCGAGTGCATATATATACAGTAAAGGTTCAATTGTTAAATCATTCATGATCTATCTAACAGCTGGCCGGAACAGTGAGCTCGATGGATTGCCTCTCAAGGTAGGAAGCAGGGCAAGTGAGATAAATTAGCTGCCTTATGCTGGGCTGGATTTCCCATGGTTCTCTGGGGCGGCTACAGCTCTCGAGCTTGAGGTCCTTAGAGGGGGCTGGCAGTGACTCACAAGACAGGTATGAGATGCAAATACATGTGTTCATTTCACATCCAGCCATCAGTGGGAGCTGTCTGTCAGGGTTTGAGGCCATCTGCCTTTCAGTGGCAGCATTTAACTTAAAACAGAACAAAAATCCCCGCAAAAACAAAAACTGAGTCTAAGCGTCTTATCAACACCCAAAGCAAACCTGTAGGACAGGTGCCATCTGCAGCTGCCGATCGCAGGCCTGCGTCAGGGGCTGGCATCCTGGGGCCCTCTTACAGACAGACTGAAGGAGGGCCATTTGGAAAGTGTCCAGTCGTCCAGTCAGCACACACACACAACCTTCTTAATTAGGTTCTGTGGGAAGTCAGTCTGTTTTGTGAGTAGCGGTTATGACTCCGGAAGTCTGGAAAAAACTTACATCGTCATTTCTTTTAATGCCCACATATAAGTAAGTGTCCGAGACGACAGTCGGCGGCATTCGGGCTACCACACAGGCTGATCATGCTGCCTATAACCCCCGTCTTTTCTCTATGTTATGGGAAAGTGCCGTGAGGATTTTGTGATGCCAGTGATGGGAACCAGGACGTGTTAGTGGAAACTAGGGCACGGTAGTTTGAGGCGACTGCTGTGTGGGAGGCTGGGGTGGAGGGGCAGAATACACGAGTGTGCGGAGGCTAGGTAAGCTTCGAGTGTCATTCCATAGGTGTTTTGTGTTTTTAAGACAGGGTCTCTCACAGGGTTGGAACTAGTCAACAACACCACCAAACTTGGCGTCCAGCAAAGTCTATGAATCTGCCTCTCTCCTGATTCACCCCAACCCTGGTATCATAGCATGTGCCAACATGTCCAGCTTTCCTTATATGTGTGTTCGGGCCTGAGCTCAGGTTCTCAAGCTTGCATGGCAAGCATGTACCATTGAGCTGTCTTCCCAGCTCTTTCTTGTCTTTTTACACAGAAAGAAATTAGGTATCAAAAGCCTTCATGGAATGAAGACAAAACCCAAGATTGATGCAATGTCTTTGTGCAGTTGGGGTATGTGGGCCTAAAGCTGCATTTCCTTGCCACTGTGCTCAAATTCTCTGTGGCCCTATATTGGCCTGTGCTGGCTTTTATCTGTGGTTGATAGCATGATTTAGGGAAAGTTTCCTTAGCAATAAAGCAAACATTTAAATTCTTGGGTGGATATGAACTCTGGCAGGTTCCCTTTCCTTCCACAAGAGACAAGCTCCTCTTCCTCCAGACATCCTTATCCTGGGTGGGGAAATTTGCTTCTGAGGAGGGGGCAGGGGCCCTGTACTTGCATTTATGTCTCTCTTATCAGAATATCCATGCAGGGAAGCTCTGGAATCTCTCTTCCAGCTCTTGAAATAAACATCTCTCATCCCTAGTCTTTTATTACTCTTCTGCAGGTCTACAGACCTGGGGGTCTTAGGGTTAGCTGCACACTTGGCTCAATTCGTAAATCTCAATCTGCCAGAATTGTACACCTACACTGTGATATCACACTGCCCTCTCTTGCCCTTCAGAAACCGGGCTTGTATTTAAGTTTTCACCTCTAGAACATGTATAGGCAGAGATCTGACCAGAGAATACTGGGAATGGCCCAATCCCTTACTATTTTTAAATTCATTGTAGTGTTGGGAAGCAGAGAAGTGCAGAACAGCACTTAAAATATAAACTTCTCAACATAAGCTTCTCCAACTACTGAAGGATTTCTCTGCTAGCCCTGTCGAGGCTGGAGAATGGGTGGGCATTGTCAAGGAGCTGAACATATGAGCTACACCAGGCGGTTGATCCTCTTAAGCAAACGTGAGCATTAAAAAGTGCTTCCTCTCAGTGCTATCACAGGCCTTGGTGTTTCCAGGGAATTTACCCAGCGCAACTGCCTCACCGCTTTTCCGAAGCATCTCATCTCAGCCTTGTTCTCTGGCTTTGTGTGTGCTCAAATCCCAGGGCAGCATAGTTTATTGTTTTAATATCTGTCTGACACAAAGCAAGCACATTCTCCAGTGACTCCTTATCTGTCATATGTATTTCTGTGAGAGAAATATCAAGACAAATAAGATGTTTGGGGGCACACCACAGGATGGGAGCTTTGCAACTGGCAGTCTTTTGCAGAAGGCAGGCCCCCATTTGAACAAGACAAAAGCCACTGTTCTGCATTGAGATTAATAACCAAATGGAGGACGCAAGATAGTAGTCACTTGAAAAAAAGGCTGCTGGCTGCCAAGCCCTTCCCTTCAAAGATCTGGTGGTATAGCAGGGAACGGTGGCACATATCCATCACCCCAGCTCTCTGGAAGCTGAAGCAGGATGATGGAAAGTTTGAAGCTGGCCTGAGCCATGTTGTGGGCCACGTCTCAAAGTTAAGAAAGAAGCAGCAGTAGTCAGATGCTCAGGTAGTCACCTGTTCTATTTTTTAGGGAGATAAAATAATCAGCACCCACCAGAAGAAGAAGGTGCTATGGCTGTGACCCAGCCAGAGTAAGCCTGGCTCAGACGTAGATGGAGCTGGGGTGATAGCAGTGGGAGCAGAAATGCCAGTGAATTTGCATATTAAATATTTTACTGTTATATTTAAATTTATAATATATATTAAATATTTTAATATTTTGCAATTTTGTGTATTGTGTGGATATGTGCACACATATGGTTCCCTGTTGGGGCCAGACACCTCCAATCCACTTGGAACTACAGTTATAGGCAGCTGAGAGTTTCCTAATGTGGGTGCTAGGAATATGTACTCTTAACCACTGAGCCATCTCTTCCATCCATGAATCTGTTCTTAAAATCTGTCATACCTAAATGGGGGTCAGGACTTTTATTTAACCACTTTAATAATTATCTCATCATGAATCAGATCCAAGTATTCTCCACAAATATATGACTATGTCACAACTAAATGTACTATTTTCTATAGAGTGAATTGTGCAAAAAATTAATATCCTTCCTTCCTTTCTTTCTTTCTTTCTTTCTTTCTTTCTTTCTTTCTTTCTTCCTTCCTTCCTTCCTTCCTTTCTACTTTTTTACCTTTCTACCTATAGCTATATCTAGATAGACAGAGAAATTCAAGTCATCATTAAGTGATGCCATCACTCTATGGCATTTTGCTATGGTATTACACTAAAGGCTTCCTCGTAGAGATTTTAAAAATCTGCAATGAAATTTAAATCTGATAATATGAGAAAAGACAGATATATCTGCCTATACAATTAAAAATATGTAATGGCATGTGAGTAACATATGAAAAATAACTATACAATCAATATCAATGTTTGTCACAAACTGCAGTAATGAACAATGAAAAGAATTGGAATTCATAAGAGGTTAAGTAAAATTGTCAAGTAAATGTGTAAAAGATGGTGCTTTTAATGAGGAAGAAATTTATGCAAAAGAGAACAAAGGGAGATGCTTTCTTTCACCTGTATTATTTGCAACATTGATAAGCCCCAAAGCATGTCATTGCAGAGGAGCCTGTAGAGATGGGCTCAGAATCCCATAACTGGGGCTACAGATGAGGACTCTGAAGAGTGTGTAATGCTTGTGCAAGGCTGCTATATATCTACTACAATCTTGGTGGGAGATGAGGAAAGTGTGGATTGCTGTGTCGGGACCTGAGTGATGGTCTCCCTGAAACAGCTTGGTGATGTCAAAGAGGCTTCAGGGGTGATTGATGTGGGAAGGTCATATGTCAATCTGTTGATTTCATTGGTTAATAAAGAAACTGCCTTGGCCCATTTGATAGGCCAGGCCTTAGGTGG
This sequence comes from Alexandromys fortis, assembly GCF_014885135.2. Lineage (NCBI taxonomy): Eukaryota > Metazoa > Chordata > Mammalia > Rodentia > Cricetidae > Alexandromys > Alexandromys fortis. The sequence goes on along the minus strand of NW_026067891.1, from coordinate 9,196,591 downwards.
GTGGAGTAGACAGAACAGAATGCTGGGTAGAAGGAAGTGAGGTAAGACGCCTCAGACAGACGCAATGAAGCTCCAGCCCAAGATGGATGTACACTAGAATCTTCCTGGTAAGACACCACCTCATAGTACTACACAAATTACTAGATATGGGTTAACAAATATGTAAGAGTTAGCCAGTAAGAGACTAGAGCTAAAGGGCCAAGCAGTGTTTAAAAGAATACAGTTTGTGTGTTGTTATTTCGGGGCATAAGCTAGCCAGGGGGCCAGGAGCCGGGTGGCAGGAATGCAGCCCACTGCTCCTTTCTACAGGTGATGGTCACAGAATGTCAAATAAACCCAAATGTGATGATATGGAATATGCATATATATGCATATAATGTGATTATGAGTACTTGTCTCTACATGAAACCACAGGACAGCTTTCCTTGCCTGTTGCAGAGTATAGTCTTCACATTACTTGGGAAAAAAGAATGATCCAGGAGGCCACATAGATACTCTACAGGTTTGTAGAGGGACGTTGTTCCAAACATATGTGGGTTTGCGTTCACATGTAAAATTTCAGTTTTTAAAAAGAAAATCTATTCATAGACTTACAAACAAGCAAAGCTGATAGCATTTACTGTCATATACAAAAGAGTCAACTGAGAGCCATGGCTCCACTTGCTCACCCAAATCATGAGTAAGCTTTTCCTTTTGTCAAAGTAGTGCTTGCCTTCCTTATAGCATCACTTTCATCTCCAGCACTTGGAGCTCTCTGCCCTTTCTCTTCTGCCTGAAGCTGAACCTGGTGTTAACAAGCAACATGTTGAGATGGGGTAGGCATCAAGTTGGTCACCAGCCTGGCCCTGCCCAACTCAAAACTTCTCTGAAAGGATTTCATGCCTCACAACATGTCTAACAACATTCTAGTAAATATGTTACATCTGTAGGAACAAATCCTGCCTAAATTCTTGATGTCTTGCTCTGACTTTAATTTTGGTATAGAACGTATAAAGTAAATCTGTTTTCTGAACGTGGTTTATTGGGGGCATGTGGAGGCCTCTACAATGTCTCTGACACTTCGAAGTCAGCATGAAGTGTGGGGTCAGATAGGAAGAGCAAAGGGACTGGGTTGTACTGACAGGCAGTCCCTAGTGAAAGATTTCCCCCTTAACGCTGTTAATAGCCTGGGTTCCATCGGGAAGATTTACTTATAAGAGGAAACATTATGCAAAAGTGCATCTTAAAAAGCAGATGACTTTAGTTGGAATTATTTTCATTACAGACTCATCCAGCAGGGTTCCCTTAAAAGCTGTCTCCCCTAGTGCATGTAAGGGTGTTAATTGACAGAAGATTATCTATTGGCTAAGAATATGGACAATTTAATTTGAAAACATTTAAGGCTAATTTTAAAATGGAGAGAAACTCTTTAAAGAATTCTGTAGATTTATACCCAATTTTTAATTGAGATTTTTGTTTTCTTGATATCTAGTTTCTTGAGTTATATATTTTTTATATTAATCCTCTATCAGATGTGTCATTGGTAGAAATATTTTCCCATTCTATAGGCTGTCCATTCGCCAAAATAATGGTGCCCCTTGCCATGAAGAAGCTTCTCAGTTTCATAAGGTCCCATTTATTGATTATTGTTCTTAGTGCCTACACTATCAGTGTTCTCTTCAGAAAGTGTTTTCCTGTGCCAGCATGTTCAAATCTATCCCCTACTTTCTCTTCTATCAGGTTCAGTGTGTCTGGCTTTGTTGAGGTCTTTGATCTATTTGGACTTCAGTTTTGTTCAGGGTGATAAGTATGGATCTATTTGTATTCTTCTCTATGATGATACCCAGTTTGACCAGGACTAGTTGTTGAAGGCTGAAGATGCTATCCTTTTTTTTTTCAGTGTTTATTTATGGCCTCTTTAGAAAAATCAGGTGTCTATAGGTGTGTGAATATATGTCTGGGACTTCATTTTGATTACATTGATCAACAAACCTGTCTGTTCGTGTGCCATCACGATGTTGTTTTTATTACTATAGCTCTGTAGTATACTTGAAATTATATTATCTGAGAAAAACTTAAAGAAATGCTCAATATCGTTAGCCATCAAAGAAATGTAAAACAAAACTACTTTGAGATTTCATCTTCTGTCATAGTGGTCAAGATAGTCAAAACAAGTGGCAGCTCACACTGGTGAGGATGTGGAATAAACACTCACTCATTGCTGGTGGGAGTGAAAACTCATATAGTCACTGCAGAGGCAGTTTCTCAGGAGGATGGGAATCAATCGACCTCAAGATACAGCTATACCACTCTATAGCATATTCCCAAAGGATGCCTCAACCTACCACAAAGACACTTGCTCAACCATAATCATTGCTGCTCTGTTCACAACAGCCAGGACCTGGAAACAACCTAGATGTCTCTCAACATAGGAGCAGATGAAGAAAATGTGATAAATTTATACAATGGAATATTAGTCAGTCATTAAAAAAATAATATGAAGGCTAATGGATGAAACTAGAAAAAAGTCACCTTGAGTAGGTATCCTAGACCAGAAAGACAAATATGGTATGTATTTGCCTTTATGTGGGTAATACGTTAAATCAATTAAAACAAAGCCACAGTCTGTAGAAGCACATAGGATAAGGAACTAGAGAGAGCAGATAGATCTCCTTGGAAAAGGAATAGAATAGATAATTATGAATGGACGAGGGCAGGGGCTGGGGTGGGGAGGGGGCAGAGAAGGTTGTGAGAGGGAATACAGAAGAGACAGGTAAAACTAAGGGGAATTTAAGCAGTAGTATTGAAACTTAATACAGCAAAACTTCCTAAAATATATGCATATATGAAGACAATCTAAATGAAATCACCAAATGATGGAAGATACAGAGCCACAACTGTCCATCTTTTGTTACCAAATAAGTTTCTAGAAGTCGCATTGGATTATTTCTAATTGAATTTTTGGTCAATGGGGACCCTTGGGACCTCAAACACCCCTGGCTGTTTCCATGACTATATATAGGTTGCTCTCCACAAACTGACAGCAAGGCTCCGTTGCTGAAGACAGCATCTACACAACTCACGGAACATGGAAATGTCAGTCTGGTGCCTACAAAGAACCTCTGCCCCTATGTTATGTTCCAGTATATTTGGTACAGAAGGATACTCTGTATGCTACCAAAAAACAAACATAAAGGCTCAGCCAGTCTCAGATGCTTTGATTTAATGTGGTATACCATCTGCAAGACGTGCTAGAGCAGCGGTGGTGAAAGGCTTGTAGGAGTCATCAATAAGGCCACGTCATTAGATGGAACCCTACCAGCACTGCTTGAATGAACAAGAACCTGAGACTAGATAGCCCAGGGACCTAGGGCTAAATAATAAGCAAAATAATTCTGGTCTTAAAACAACAACACCAATCAACACCAACAGTGATCAAATGACTCCTAATGATATTTTGCTATACTCGTAGGCCAGTACCCTGTTCAGCCATCATCAGTGAAACTTCCCACTGCAGTTGCTAGGAATATTGATACCCACATCCAGACATTATGCAGAGACCTTGGAACACTCAGTACTAAAGGGGTTATCTCCATCAAATCCTTCCTCTCAGAGCTCAGGGAACCCCATGGAAGAGGAGGCAGAGAATAAGATGGAGGATGCTAAGGAAACAAGGGCCTCTAAATCAACATGAGCAAAGCTCATATAAACTCACAGAGACGAAAGTAGCACACGTGTCCTGCATGAGTCTGCACAAGGTCATCTATATCTATAGATAGATAGTTAGATAGATAGATAGATAGATAGATAGATAGATAGATAGATAGATAGATCTAATGGCTTCCAATTTAGTGTTTTTTGTGAGAGTTCCCTAAGTATGTGATTGAGTGAGTCTCTGATTCTTTTACTTTCTTTTAGGCTCTTTTCCTTCTGTTGGTCTGTTGTACCAGACTTTGATATAATAGTTTTTGTTTAATCTTATTATATTTTTATATGAAAAGTGAATGAACAGAATCTAGTCACTCAATGAATGAAAACCTAGCCCCCAGGGCAAAGGTCATTGACAGAACTGTCATTCATACCTCTGGGAGTGGGGAATCAGTTTTCTTCAGCAGAGGGACAACTCCAGGAGAAGTCTCATGTGCAGGAGCAGCTGACCAGTATATAATGGGTTACATATCGGTCAGGGATATTCATCTATTCATTTATTGTGTGTGTGTTTGTGTGTGTGTGTGTGTGTGTGCGCGTGCGCACACTTTTCTTTGGTTACAGTTTGGTAGTTTTTGTTCCTTTGTTTTGTTTTCTATTTATGTTGTTTTTCTTGGTTTGGGGGAAGTTTGCTGTATTGGGTTTTTGCTTATTTTATTTTTTTGAGAAAGAACATAAAGTTGGGTAGATAGGGAATCAAGGAGGGCCTACAAGGACCTGGAGGAGGGAAGAACATGGGTAAAGTATATTTAATTTAAAAATTGTTTAAATAAGAAAAATATAATAAAAAAGAGAAAATGGGAAGACCCCTCAGACTGACAAGCAGTATCTGAGGTTAGCTTACAAAAGAACAATTCACAGTCTAAGTGCCATATACATTTTTTTTTTCCAGGAACACGACTGTCAGTAAAAAATGGGAAAAACTAGCGGGGTGGTGGTGGCGCACACCTTTAATCCCAGCACTTGGGAGGCAGAGGCAGGCGGATCTCTGAGTTCAAGGCCAGCCTAGTCTGCAGAGCTAGTTCCAGGACAGGCTCCAAAGCTACAGAGAAACCCTGTCTCGAAAAACTAAAAAAAAAAAAAAAAAACTTGCATTCTCAATTTTTCTGAAACATTACTTAGAAGTAAGAGAAAAGAAGGCAGGGTTCCTAGAGAAAGACTTCGCATCATCAACCCTCAGACCCTCAGAGGCAGGGTTGGAAGGGTGCTCCAGCGTGTGAGAACCTGGCCTGAAAGAAAGGGACCTCACGGGTTGGCGATGGTTTGGGCAGAGCCGCAGCATTGCTCTAGAGAGCGTGTTTTCACCTGGTAAGAAAGAGGAAACCCAGATGAATCTTGCCAAGGTGCCAGCTCTCTGCAAACAGCTAGATCAAAAAGCAATGAAGGGAAAGGAAGCCTGGGCAGTGTGCCCAAGGGTCGCGAATAACCTTTACACGCTGCTAGTAGAGTTCCTCGCTGTGACAAAACACTCACCCAACTTGCCAATCCAAATACCACTGCTTAAGATAAATACCCAGGGAAGAATCTTAGTGGAAGAAACTAGGTTGTGCTTTTTTTTAAAAAAAATAAAAATAAAAAAATGAAATTAGTTATTAATTGCTTCCTTTAAGACTGCTATAGAAAAGGGCATTGATTTTTAATATATTTGAAAATAATTGCTATGAACCTGAAGATTCAACAATTGGGGCAACAGATTAAAATATAATTAAACAACAGCATAGGAGAAGGCCATTATCATAATTTCTAAAGGTCACATGGCCGATCTGTGACAATAAAAAGTTGAAAATATGTAGGTGAGATGACTGATGTGACTTAAAATAGGAACTAGCTAAGCTTGTGCCATTGTGCTCGTGAGGCGGTAATGACACCACAGTCTTAGTACTGAAAAAGACCTTCTGCATGAGTGCTTAGACACTGTTTCTGTAGACAGACACCATGTAATAGCTTAGAATATCAGGCACCTATGAAGAATATATATCTAAATAATATAAATATAAAATGCACATTCTTTCTTTTATTTTGAAGACAGGTTCTTACAATACAGCTATAAGCCTGGTTGGTATCAAACTCACCTGCCTCCCTCATTCCCTAGTTCTGGGATCAAAGCCATGTGCCATCACATCTGGCAGCAATACACATTTTCACTCAGTTTGGTTTCACAATCCTAATAAAATGGGTAAAGATAGGATCTGGCCTGTGGCTTTTGTTTGCTAACTGCTGACATCCTTCCCTCCATTAATTTATCAGAGCGTTTGTATAATGTTTCTATGTTTGATGTATAAAACCTGCCTCCATCTTGCTTTAGAACTGCTAGGCAGATCCAAAGGAAACCTTCCTGAGGTATGTCTGGTTCACTCCTGAAAAACGACGGAAGCATATCACACTGGTATACAAAGCCACTCCATCCAATACGCTAACTGTTTGCCAGTGAGACTAATTAACACGAGGAATTCAAACCCTTATTGTTCTGTAAGATGGATAGGTGGAGAACTTGTTCTGGGAGTTCTGTAGACCAGCACTAACACCGTGCATCAGCTCTTCTCCAGATAAAAGTAGAGACAGGAAGGGTAGGTGAACAGGAAGAACCAAACCTGTCTGTAAAGGCCCTGGACGGTGAATAACTCCCTGTCCTCGGAGCCCTCCACTTCCTCTGTAAAACAAGCCGTGTAGTACCTACCTGGAGCAGGCATGAAGAAGGCTACCATTTACAGTGACTCACAAGGGACAGTTTGCTTCTATTCAGAAAGAACTTTTTATCAGGGTTAGAATTTTTCGGGGCATGGAAATAGACACCCCTCACTGAAACAATTCAAACCTGGGTTTGAACATAAAATAGCTGCCCGTTCCACTTACACTCAGTCTGTCCCAGGGCTGTTGTTGTCACTGGGCCCCAGGGGACCTGTCTAGTTTGTCCCACTCTCGCATTTTGGGAATTGAGGTGTCAGGTTCTTCCCAGGTGTGAGGATTCTCTTCTGCCTTCATTTTTGTGACTGTCATGAGTTGCCACTTCCACTTTACCCTTCTTTATCCTGTTTGGAAGCCCAGTCCTTCCCAAGGACCTACAGACTAACTTTCGGACATCAACAGTGAAGGGGACACATTTGCCAACTAGGGGACTCTCCCAGGACTATATATAGTGCCTGCATTAGATAACAAATAAAGAACACTTACTAAGAGGAAAAAGGAAAAGACCCACAGGGCCTAGGTAGGGCTTTAGTTGTCCAGTCTCGTCCGGACATCAGGTGCTTCCCAGGCTTTCTTCTAAGCTTGTGTTTCCTTTCCTGCCGCTGCCTCTCTGTGACCTTATTTACATATATGTGTATTTATATCCATACTTACAATTTAATCAGAACATTAGTATCCAGTTAAATTGGAAGAACCTTAATTTATCTGCCTTCACTGTAGACTTGAAAACTAGCCATCAATTGGTCATATTTCCTACAGTAAACTTTCATGTACCAAGGGACAGCTCAAGACACCTACTACACTATGGGGGACTTTTGGGTGGCTTGCACATTTAAAATACTTTACCATTAATTTGCCGAGCTGTGATTAATGCAGCCAATGGCCTCCTTTCCCACAACCTTCCTCACCAACCAATGCCCATGTACCATCATGACAGTCAGTCACGACAGGCTTAATGAAGGATGGGTAATACATATCAGGAATGTGGGCTTACTGTGAATGGGAGAAAACAGAGGGATTTAGGTACTAAGGAAATGAAAAAACAGGCATGTTTATGAAACTCCACTCCACCCGATGGAGAGGACACCCTGAAGGAGATGAAAGGAGAGGTAGAGACTTACATGACAAGGAGATGAATGAACTCATATATACATATCACAAAACAAAAAGAGCCACAAGTGTGGGCTTACTTGCAGAAGTATATACAAGTGAACTGGGGCCACTGTACATGGAAGATCCCTCCTGGTTGGCCTGGCACAACAGCACCGTGCCTACGAGAGAGAGAAAGAGAGAGAGAAAGAGATGGTGTCTGGTTTGGGGGCAGCAGACTATTATCTGAGAGCGGCAACATAAATAAGAAGAGAAAGCACATCTCAGAGCACAGGAAGCCAAAGAGACCGGAGCAAACCCACCCACTTCCATACCCCCAAATGCATGCCATGCCATTTCACACGAGGGTTAACTAAGGTGTCTAGTTAGTGCTATACAGCCCACTTTCATACCAGCAATGGGAGGGATATGGCATTCTCAAAGGGGATCTTAAGAAATAGCAGCAAACCCATTATTCATGCCCCCTGTAAGCATCCCCTAGTAAATGCATTTGATCCTACCCACCCCCAAAAAGGAAGTACAAGAGAGACCTTGGAAGGGAATTAGTATGAATGGGAAGAGAAAAAGAGAAGATAATGGAGGAAGTGATGACAAAATATACACATGAAATGTCATAATGGAGGTCTTTATCATGTGTAATTAATCTATGCTATTTTAGACAAACTTTTAAAACAGCAACAAGAACCAGACAGTAAACTGGACGGAAATACCCCTTAGCTACGCAATCTTTATAAGTCATTGTGCCTCACTAGGCTTCTGCATTTCTATCTGAGAAACAGGGATAAATATACCTACCTTCCAAACGTGTCCATAGCAAGGGCTATCATGTAATATAATTACTCCACAAATGGGAAGTACAGGTATTGATTTGTTTCGAGGCAATTTTTCCTACCTTTGCCCTAAATGTTTGTCTTGGTGGATGACTTCTTTAGGGGAAGGGTAGGAGAAAGACGAGGCAGAAAAGAAAGCTATATGTTGTCACTATAGCTCCTCCTGGATGCATGCCCAACACCATGAGAGATGACTGCTGGCCTACTTGCTTCAGGTTGCATGCTAGGAGCTCTCTGCCTCCTGCTGCGGAGTGGGCTTAGCTGACCTGCAGACTGCCAGGCACTGCAGCCTGGGCTTGCCTCTGCCTGATTTAAGTAACAGGACAGCTGGCTCATCCCTGTAAAATGGAAATTTACAGCAGGGTGGAATAGGAGCCCCGAGACATTTCCTTCTGGCCCATGCTTTGAACCACCCACCCACATCAAGGAGGACTGCCCGAGGCCTCTTTGGAGTGTTGATTTGCCTCTGCTACTGCTGCTAACGTCCAACTCAAAGACTGCAGACAATGAGTCAGGCTTGGTGCACTTTGGGGTAAACCAATGAAGGGCGCTGGAAAGACCTTCCTGTGGTTTCTGTTGACTTCTCTGACTCAGCAGGGCTAACCCTTTTCACTTAATACTGCAGATGAATATTATCTTCCATGAAAGAAGTCTATCTCAGGGGCACACTTCAGGAGCAGGGCCATGCTATGGAAGAGGTCTATCATCCTGTCCTCCACGCTACCAAGGCCAACAGACATGTAGTCATAACTCCCAGGAGTCATTTGGGTTCCAGAGACAATAAGCTGATGCTCCTGCCTGCCCTGTGCACCGTTCAACCTCTTCATGTCGTATCATGAGACATGATGCATCGGAGAGATTCTAACAGTTTTCCTCCAAACCCCAAGCCCATCTTCTCCCTGTGCTTCTCTAGAGATTGAAAACAATTTCCTGGTTAAAATAAAGCTGTGGGGTCATGGGGTAGGGCAGCAATCTACATCAAGTATCTTCTATTGCTCTCCATCTTTTTGTTTTTGTTTTATTTTGATGAGGTCTCTTACCGAACCTGAGATAACCAATTCAGGTAGGCTGACCGAAGTCCACTGAGCTTTTGATGTGGGTCCTGGGGATCTGACCTAAGTGCCCCTCATGCTTTTATGGCATGTGTTTCACCAACTGAGCTATCTCCCCGGCACCCCAAAACAAAGGTTTTGTTAAAGCCGAAACCCATCTCTTCCTCTGCGTGTCACCGTCTCTATTAATGCTATTCCTGTCACTCAGAGAAGGAGCTCAAATACATCACACCTGTCTTGTGTTTGTTCTTGGAGAAGAGCCATCCACCCCTCCTTTTCCTTTGCACTCAAAATAGTCCTGGCATTAAAATGAACCCAACTGGAGGCTTGAGAGTCAGTACTTTAAGAACTTGGGTGGGCTCTTGTCATGATCAACTTCTGCTGAATTGAACTCAACTTCTCCTTTCTACTTCCTTGAATGTATCATGATGCAAGAGATAGAGGCCATGGTCTAGCTCGCCTTCCATCCACATCTCTGGTGGCAGCGGGTGACTGGCAAGGGAATGAAGAGCAAACAACCACCAGTGAGGAGGAGTGAGCTCTAGAGGCAGTCACTGGGGGGTGGACTACACAGCAGGACAGGCAGTTGTCCCGGTAACAAGTCCTCTGTAAAGCGCTTGTCATGTGTGTGTGTGTGGGGGGGGGATCTCACCTGCTTTTGCTCATTGCTAAAAATTGTACGCAGAAATGTAGGTTACTATAGGACCCAGAAATAGTTATGATTCTTGAATCTCCAACGTGAAGATCCTGGTGGATAGATTTTGAGACAATTCCCACCACTCTTTCCTATGCATTCCTGGCGAAAATTCCACCTTTACAACAAGGCCTGAAGTTTCTTGGGGGAGGGTGTTCTGAAATTTCAAAAAAGGGAAATCATCTAATTTTAGCCAAAACACAGCTAAAGGCCATTTCGGTATCTGCTATTAAAGCTCCCAGGTCAAGTTTCAATATCCTCAGTGCAGTCTGTGGAATTCCACTGAGACCCAACACAGATTCGGAATTGAAAACTAAACCCGGCAGGGCTTAATGAAGCTCTCTCACTCTTCTCGAGCTGTGGGCCCTGAGACACCGCCAACCTAGAATCATGTTTTTGAACTCCCTTAGTAGTAAAATGGAACAAAACGGAACAATCTTTATGCAATGATTTTGACCTTTTGTAAAACACAATCTATGCTTGGTCATAAGACCTGGGTTTTATTTTACCTAAGAATGTCCTCTAATTTAATTTGCAAAGCACTTCTAGTGAGTTATCTTCCCACTTCGTGACCTCTGCTTTAAAGGAAAGCTCTGGATTCAATAAAAACAAAGCAACCAAGAGGAATGGGGCAGCCTCCGTGCATCTCAGAGAGAGGGCTGGCTAATGCATGTTTGTTTTAAAAAGTAGGTCAAGTAGCTAATAGAGGTACAACCAGCCCTGTAAAGACTGTTTACAAAATCGTTGGAAGCACTTCTCAATACAGCATTTACACAGCCTCGCAGAGTTCCTTGAATTCTGTCCTCTGTCCTCTGTCTTCCTCCAACAGTTAACAGAGACCGTGGCAAACACTGAGGACCAGTATCTGTAGCCACAGGGTGCCTGTATCTGTTCCTACACATGATCTTCCCAGGCTTATTAAACTCTTTCAACTTATTAAACTCATTGAAGAGTAACAATGGGTCCAAATTAGATTCCTTCCTAACCACACTGCAGCCAGGGCAGACATCACTAATCAGCTCTAAGATCACCTATTCATTCTGAACCTGGCCACTGGCAGTTGCTGCCAGCTGATGTGAGCTGTTAGGAAGGAGAGATCTCTATGCCTTCTTTGTACTAACCCTGAGTTAAATCAGATGGAATTGGCCCTTCTACCTCTGACAGGAATGAATCTAGTTGCATATGGTGCAGCTCTTTGCAAAGTTGTCTTCACCTGTCTCCCTTCTGCAGGGTTTCAAAGTGAACTCTTGCAGTCCTAGTCATCAGGAGTGAATTAATTATTCCCTTTCTGGTCCTACCATATTCATTCTAATCCCCTATTTACATATGGGTTCCCCTGCAGAGCCCCCTAAGCAGGGAAATCACACTCATCATTTTACCTCTGACCCTGGGCAGGGACTAAAGAGCAGAGGTGAATTAAGACACATTGTTTTTCATGATCTAGTTTTATTTTCCTTGCTAAAAATAGTGCCCTTTCCAGCCAGCCTCTTTGAAAGGTGCCTTCTAATTCTTCGTGTTTGTGGCTGGAAATTCATTTGCTTGGAGCTCAAATATGCTCTCAGGTTATCTCTAAGATATGCATCTATTCTGCCTTTTCCTTAGGTGGTGTGTGTGTGTGTGTGTGTGTGTGTGTGTGTGTGTGTGTGTGAGAGAGAGAGAGAGAGAGAGAGAGAGAGAGAGAGAGAGAGAGAGAGAGNGTGTGTGTGTGTGTGTGTGTGTGTGTGTGTGTGTGAGAGAGAGAGAGAGAGAGAGAGAGAGAGAGAGAGAGAGAGAGAGAGAGAGAATGAATATAGGTAAAGATGCTTTTACTAAGCAAGGGCTGAGGGAGCGCAAGAAGTTCACTGAGCTCAGCCGGCTCTCTTCCTTGGGTCCTTTAGGGGAAAGATGAGGCTGTAAGATGAGCACACAGTGTTCAGTGTGCAGGGATTTGTGTCTACAATGTGTCAAGTGACTCCCTAGCTCCAGAAGCTATCTGTGGAACTCCGTGTGTGTGTGTGTGTTTCTAAAACACCTAGCATACTATTGTACTATCCTTTCTATAACTCATATGATCAGGGACAAAGACAAATACAAGCAAGAAAAAGAAAAAGAAAAAGAAAAAAAATTAAGAAATGGTTCTGAGTGGCGACCTGGACCTGTGTCATCAATTGTATGATTCACTGGGATTAATGAAATTAATAAGCTATTTCAGGACAATTTTCATTAACTATAACTATGGCTGGCAAGAATGATTTTTTTCTTTCTGCTGTCTGCAGCAGACAAGACTGAAACAGCTTAGTATAGTTCATTAATACCAGAAATATTTTGAATTCAGCTGCACAGGGAGATGGGGAGGATCTGGAAGAGTTATGAGAGGAGAAAATATGATCAAAATCTATTGTAGGAAAAATTAAATTAAAAAAGAAAAAAATGTATGTATATGTATGTGTGTTGACATGCGTGCAAGTGTGTGTGGAGGCTAGAGAACAACACGGAATACTGGAAGTTGATACTCAGGCACCATGCACCATGATTTTTTAAAAACATGAGGCAAGTTCTCTCACTGGCCTGGAGCATGCCCAGTAGCCTAGGCTAGCTGGCCAGAGAGCCCAAGTCCTTCTGTCTCCACTACGGCATGGCTGAGAATATAATACACACAACTATAATTAAAAACAAAAACCCTGAAGGCTGAGGACAGAACTGGGGTCTTCCAAATAGTGTTGTTTCTTTAGGTTTTATTTATTTATTTATTTATTGAAGACAAAAAAAGCCTATTGTCAGTCATGCCAATTCTGGAGGAGAAGCAGCATCCCTGGCTTCAGTGATGACCTACTTCGTCAATGCAAATGTTTGCCTCTCGCCTCTATCGTTATTGAGTGATTTTTTTAAAACCTTTAAAAATTCACTCGAATGTAGAAAATGACTCTAAGTTAATAACCCAGCTGTGGACACTGACACATGGGCACTTTGCTGAAGCAGAAACCGGCCAACATCTTTGTATACAGCACTGGACTCTAATTCATTTCAGGGAGCTAAAATAACCTGGGGGTAGTGGGAAATGGGTCTCCTTCCAGACACTACCCCAAGGGGTTCTAATTTAGAGGTTTACCATTTACAAAACCCAACAAACGGCAACCACACAGGGATGCACAGAGGGATATAAGTGTCTGCCCGGCTTAAGAGATCTAAATATGTTCCCCTCTTATTTGTTTGTTGAGAAACAGTCTGATGTAGCTGAGGCTATCCTCCAACTCACCATGTAGCCAAGAATGACTCTGAACTCCTGATTTTCATGCAGCTAGGTTTCAAGGGCTGGGAATGGGGGGATTACAGGCATATGCCACCACATCCAGTTTCTGAGGTCCTAAGGATTGAACCCCAAGCCCTTCTCTGAACAAAATGCAATATTCTTTTTGTCCTTCCCATTTAACACATAATAGATAGTTGCCTTTGTTCTCACCCTGGGGAAGAGTCGTCTCGTCTCTGTCACTTATTCAGTGAACTGTGGAGGTGGGCAGCTAGGCAGTTGCCAGCTACATGATCCTTGAGAAGGCCCTGTGGGTTTTCCCACCAAGGGAAAGGTGTATAGTACTCTTCTCTGCTATGGAAGAGACTGAATGTCACAAAACCCATGTGGTCCAGTCCTAAGCCTCAGGAGTTCAGAGCCTGGGATTCCAAGAAATGATCTTCAAATATTACAGTTGAGTTAAACAATGCTATATTGGTGGAGCCTCATAGAACAAGAGTGCTGCTCTCTGAAAGGGCAATTTGGTTAAAGTCTTGCAGAGAGGGAAGACCAGATGGATGCACAAAGGTGCAGCCATTGTCACAAGCTAAGAAAGCCTCCAACCCACCATCACCTCACTCTTTTGCTGCTATTCTTCAGAATTTTGAAAATTAATATTTGGCTACCCTCTCTGTGATGCCTTGTTAGGTGGCAGCAAGCTAGTGCACACAATAGTCTCCTCACTCTCCTGACTTGAGGGCCAGCTGGTCCTCCCAGGTGGCACCTTACTAGCCCCAAACTTCTGCTAGACTCAAAGGTTTAGACTGTTACCATTAAGTCTCCAAGAGAACAGATTGTTTCTAATTGACAAATGAATCCAAGACCACAAAGAGCAGTGGATGCTTTTAAAGACATACATTTCTGGACCTCAGACTAGCATTAAGCTAACACTACTATGGTAGCTTCTGGAAGGCTGGTATGCTGGCCTTCCAGAAGCAGAATGTTCTTATACCAGCCCGAGAGATATGACTCTCTGCAGAACTACAACAGAGCTCTCAGTACATGGATATTTCCATTTCTCTGAGCACAGATGTCACTGGGAAATGTTGCGTGTATATATAATTCTTATAAATCAAAATGCATTTTAATTGTACTGGGAGATTTCCATATTTAAAGGGCCCCTGGAGCAAATCTATTCTGTAAATAATCCTTCAACCTAATTTATTTTTGTAAGTTTTGATTTTCATAATATTCGTAAAGAAATGCATCATTTCTTATCTTTCTTTTCACTTCTTAATTTGGCACAATTTTTAGGCATTGCAAGAAATTCCAAGAATAGTTCCAAGAACCTGTTTACCATTTTCTCCCTGATCATTTGTATAAAATTTCAAGAAGCTCACTCTCTTAGCAAATTTTAGTCTACCTGTGGCTTAACTCAATATGAGATTAAGATTAACAACAATAATTCCAGAAGTTTCTTGTGTGTGTGTGTGTGTGTGTGTACATGCACACTGTACCTGTGTGCACAAGGGTGTGCAGGTCAGAGGTCAACATTGGGCATCCTTCCAAGAGCTGAATGTTTTTAACTTTTCCGAAAGGATCTCTTACTTGTCTGGAGCTCAACAAGAAGGCTGGTCTGGATGCCTATCTCATCCAAGAACTCCTGCTTCTGCCTTCCCAGTGCTGGTCTTACAGAACTCATTTGGCCTGGAGACCACATTACCAATTGAATTTGTTTCCCAGCATGCATAAATTTCTCAAGGAAGCATCAAGAAACTCCAATTCCTCTTTGCACCGTCATCTACCCTTAAGATCCTGTAATAGCAGAACTATTAGCTAGGCATGGTGGCATATACCTTTAATCTCAACATCTGGGAGGCTCAGGCAGGAGGGTCATGAATTCTAGGCAGGCATGGGATACATTAGTGAAACCCTGTCTCAAGTACAATATGGATATAATTACAATTATACCCATTTCATTTCACAGATAAGAATACAGAAACACAGAGAGATTTAGGATCTTGCTGACAATCACACTAATTTGTGGAGCTGAGTGCAAATGAATTCAAACAGATCCTTTAATTTGAGGTTTAAATATTTCCAGTGATTTATATCATCTTCAGGTAAATCTGGCTACACCAATTTTTATTATGTTCTGTACACTAAGACTCAGCTTTACACACCTGAAAAGCAATTAACAGGATATCATTGTTGATCAGTCAACGGGGCTTAAACTTGTTTCAGTGTCCATCGATAAAGTTTTATTGACTCATAGCCATTGACTCATTGAGTCATCCTGATAACAGGATTGTTTTTAAAAAAAAAAAAACTGCTTCACATTTTTTTTGACTCACTAATCAAATCTGTGAGCCAATGGGTGTGGTGGTAGAGTAGAAATGATTCAACTGGGTCCAAATGGATGTCTAGCAACTGAGCAGCAGCAGAAGCAATGAAAGTCACTTTTATTTCCTAATGTGTAGACTTCAGGGATACAAGGGCCCCCACACAGAAAGGGGCTCCAGGGTCATGCATTTCACACCCTGCTATGCTGTGCTGTCTGGTGTTTTCCATGCAGGCTGCTGTGCAGCAGGTCAGGGCTGTGACCTGAGGTTCTGCCCTCTTTCTTCCCCACTTTCCCTCCCCCATCATTTCCTTGGGCTGGTCCCTATAACAGGGAAGAGTCTCAAGAGCTGCTTGGAGAGGCTCCCCATGTCTCCTCTTTAAACTCTACATGCTACCCCATAACTCTGTTTTAGGATGCTCTGGCTAAGTTTATGGCCTGAAGGAGCCCCAACATCTTGAATTGCCTCCTTAAGAGAAAATAAATTTCATTTCTGACTTTCTCAGAAAGTAACTGCAACAGTTACTTAAATATGCTTCCCCAAAACACACACACATGCACACATAAATGCACGAGAGAGAGAGAGAGAGAGAGAGAGAGAGAGAGAGAGAGAGAGAGGAAGAGAGAGAGGAGAAAGCACTTAAGTATTCACTATAGAATAAAAGCAAATGTAATATTTCAGGTAGTAAAATTTATTCTCAAAAATGACAGAGAACTATTAATAACATCCAGGGTTCCAATTGTCTTCATATCACATGCACATCAAAGAAACATCAGAAAGGCCCAAATAGATGCTTCTTTTTTTTTTTCCCCAGGGAAAGCATCAGTAATATTGGGGTGTTTATGTCTTAGAATGATAAAGGGCTTAATATAATGATTACTGTACATCGATTAACCTTTACATCAGATTTGAATATGTAACCCATTAACTAATTTAATCTCTGAAACAATAACAGCCATTGGCATTATTCTTTGAATAATCCTTGCTTAGTTTCCATAATGGTATACAGTTAATGAAAACCCCATTAGAATGTTGCATGTGGCATAATTAATTCTGGCTGTTTTCTTTTGGTGTAAATAGCTAATGTAGATACTGAATTCTGTTTTCCTCTGGCCTTATTAATTTTTCATAAGCCAATATTTTGCCTGTAATGGGTTGTAACAGCTCTAAGGAAGTTCCAGAAACACATTAACTCCTAGCGATGTGGTTCACCCAAGTGTGATTGTGCCATGTGTGAGCTGCTTCTTCAACACAAAGACATTTTCAAAAGACAGTGAAGGGGAAGAGTAGGAGTATGCTTAGTGCTCATCTGCTGTTGCAGAGGCCTTGAGCCTGGTTCCCAGCTTCTGGACCTCTGAGCCTGCTTCACAGCACCCGGCTACCACTGGACAGTTACAACCAACTAAAATTTTGAC
This sequence comes from Alexandromys fortis, assembly GCF_014885135.2. NCBI lineage: Eukaryota > Metazoa > Chordata > Mammalia > Rodentia > Cricetidae > Alexandromys > Alexandromys fortis. Next base: position 9,179,571 of record NW_026067891.1, on the reverse strand, counting down.
TCTAGGGGATCTGATGCCCCTGGCTTCTGAGTACCATTGCATTCGGTTGCCTATACCCTCCCCACATACACATAATACAGAAAATACTTTTTAAAAATTAAAAGGCAATAAAATAGTTTTGTTTTAAATTTTCAGAACATGTAATTAACACAAAGGATAGGATAAAATATTTGGCCAACTTGAGTCTACTTATCCAACAACTTAATTGGTTGGACAGATAAGAGTAGCTATAATTCCTTTTTGGAAAGAATATTTAATGTGGGAAGCAAACATGCTAATCTAGAACATTGAATACTTTATAATCAAAGGGTAATGCAACACAAATAGCTCTAACGACCTTCACTGCTTTCTCTTTGAGGTATCTGGTAATTCTCTTGTCTGGAAAGAGGCTTAGACGGAAGAAAACTGGATCTATGGTCACTTCCTTTCTGGTCCTAGCTTAAATCAAGTGTTCAATTCAGGGGACTGAAGAGTAGAGGTCGGGGAAATGAGGCTTTCTTTTGTGTGTGCGTATGCATGTGTGCATGTTTGTGCGTGTGTGTGCACAGAGGACAAGGAACAGTCTTGAGTGTCATTCCTAATTTTCTTTTGAAGACACGGCCTCTCTCTGGCCTGGAACTTCACCTGCAGACAGAACTGACTGGCAAGGGAGCCCATTAATTGATTTTACCTCCTCAGTGCTGGGATTATAAATAAACACTGATAGTGTCATTTTTATAAAAGTGGGCACACTTTTATAAAAGTTCTGTAGATTGAACTCAGTTTTTCTTAGCATGGGTTTGGGGGCTCAAACTTAGGTACTTTGTGCCTGTGAAGCACTGAGCCATCTCCTTAGTGCAGTAACAGCAAACAGCCTTTATAAAAAATCATATCTGGCTATGCATGCTTTCTAAAAAGTAAACTTTTAATATATTGTCTTAAAATTTCATATGTATATATAGTACATTTTAAATGATTCATTTTGCTCTTTTTATTTTTTTCATGTTTGAAGTTGACAAACAATGAACGTCTTAAGTCATTATATAATCTCCCAGCAGAGTGTGGAGACTCTCGTTCCGTTCATCTCACCTCTGCTATTCACAGTCTCCCTTAATGATCTCTTCCCAAGTTCCTCCCTTCATACCCTATATGTCCTTTGCCCACCCCATCCTTCCTCATCAGAGAGCTCTGAGTATATATGGAGGCGTAGGGAACCAGCAGACACTGTCGTGTGTTTGTTGTTGACCGTGCTCTCCAGGACAGCCTACCCCTCAGAGGACACACTCCAGAATGCATATTCCTGCCTGTGGTACTTTTAGCAACATTTCTGGTGAAGACATCCTCTGATCTTAGCAGATCAATACGCCTCAGCCTTTGGAAAGAACTTAACTTCGCCCAGAAATTCCCACCTGTGGTAACAGATAAAGATCGACTCCCTCCGTCTTCTTTATTCCATTAGAATTGCTTAATGGAGTCTCAAGTTAAAAGTTGAGGGATACCCTGGGACTCTCCTAACCTTCCTATCTCTACAGTCAACTTTTTCTACCGTTTTTGTCAGATGAACTCCTATTTATCCTCAAAGATCCCATCTGCATCACCCTTTCGGTTCCTGTTAGCATTGGTGTGCAAGTGTGCATAAGCATATGTGTGAAAACTCCATGTTGTTGGTGGTAACTATGTGCATATGCTTGTGTTTATATGTATGTGTGCAAGCTCCATGACATTGTTGGTGTGTGTGTGTGTGCATATGCATGCGGTATCTTTTTGTACATTGAGTATACAGTTTGCCATTCTTCAAAAACACTTATGTATTTGAAGGAAAGCACAGTTCATCTCTGTTACCTTGGCTAAGTGCTTGACCTTTGTTTCATAACTTCTTACTAAAGAATGAGTCAGGATGAAGAGATGGCTCAAAGGAAAAGGCACAAGCATAAGGACTCAAATTTGAATTCCCAGAGCCCATATAAAATCTGGACCCAGTGTTCCAAATGAGAGATGGGAGGTGGAGGCAGAATCCCTGTAAGCCCACTGATGAGCTAGCCTCAAACAGACAACCACCGACAACCAAAGAGTGACTCTGATTTCAATTATACAATCACACACATTGAGCTCACATACAAAGGATACCTGACACATAGTACGTATATGTGGGCAGGATGAATGAGTTAATGGAAACAAATTGTTGGCATTTTTTAAGTTAGCAGTGACCTCATTCTTTGGTCATTCCATGGTGAGTCCAGCACAGCTATGGTGCACCACTGGAGTTCTGTGCATTCATGTGAAGCCTAATCAAACAGTGCAACCCTAACAAAATCCTTGAAAGGCACCCTCTCTGTGTGGCCTCCATACAGCTCTTCTTACACCAGAAATATCCTGCCTCCCTTTGCCTTCGGAGGAGCAAGCCTTGACAGTCTTCCCATGCAGCAGAAAAAAGAGCATATTTCTTTAAGAAATGCATTTATTTTAACCATCTCAGCAAGTCCTGATCCTATCTGAAGATCAAAACCTCCCACAGGCTTCATCAAAGATGAGCTGTGGGCCCTCTGTGGACCAGAGAAGGACACAGATCAAAAATTAAGGCCAAATGTGGGCCAGGATAGAGTAAAATCTGATAAGACAGATGGGGGGGGGGAGAGGGAGGGAAACTAAGTGAGTCTCATCCCAAAGAGGAGGCAAAGGTAAACAGATGGACAAGATAAGGTCTCTGAAGTGGAACATTTCCAGCTGAAAATCCGCTGCTTGGGGACAGGAATCTGGATGCCCTGGTTCCAGCTCACTGAATTGCACTGCATTTGAATTTAGCCGATGTGTAAATTACACACAGCAAACCAGAGCCAAAGGTCACTACTGGCGAGAACATTCTCTTTAAGGGCATAGCTCAGCATCTAAGTCAAGCCTTCCTCGGGGTGGGGATGTCAAGACATTCCTGCCATGAGGGATGTTGAAATATTTACTGCTTGGAGGGCTTGGAGCGGCAGTGGAGACCTGCAAACATACACCACCATATTGCAAGGCGCTCAGGTTTTATGCTAAATTGCACGGTTTATATCACACAAGTACTCTGGGCTCAATCTTCAAACACAAAGAGATGTGCCTGGGAACACAGCTACTCTGGCCCAGTTTCCTTTCATGGTATGCTAATAAAATTCCCGGAAAAAAAGCAGCTTAACGGAAAAGGGTTATTTGGGCCACAGTTCAAGGGTGGAGTCCATCAAGGCACAATGACAGGACCTGGACACATGGGTCCACAGTTAGCAAGCAAAGCGCAATGAGTAATCATGCTAATTTTGCATTCTCCCCTTTATCCAGTCTGGACCTCACCTCATGAAACAGTGCCCCCTATATTCTTCCATCTCAATTACCGTAGTCTAGACACCCTCACGGGCAAGTGCTGACACTTGTTTTTGAGGTGATTCTCTTGTCAAATAGACATTCAAATATTCACCTTCACACCATGGCCTTTGAACAGTCTTAGATTTTGCAGATGCTAACGTTCAAAATACAGGGGGAAAGCTAGCTACAAAGAGAGTCATGCTAAAGCACATAAAAGGTCATCCTTTTAAATGTACTGTGCTCAGTGAAGGGCAAGTGGGAAAGGGGTCCCATGCCACCTTCCTCTAACCCGGTTCTGAGATGAATCATAGCTCACAGTGGCCAAACGCTCCTAGAAAACCCACACACTTGTACAGATAATCCAAGGTCAAATACACCTGCCCTCTTGAGATAAGCAATCACACAGTGCTATATCCCAACTCTCTGTTTTTAAACTTCACATTGAGATCTCAATCCACTATCCCATCTCCTGTTCCCATGTGATATGGTACAGGGCCCGGCTCCCTGGTATGCACATAGCCAGTTGAGGCGACTTCAGTGATCACACTAATCTCTTAAATTCATATCTTACTTTGGAGTCAGTGAGGTTCTCCTGCCCTCATTATTGTCCCTGATCCTCCCCATGACCTTGGCATCGGCTTGCTCTAAGAACTGCTCCCCTTTCAGATGGGACTCTGTAGGCCAGCAGGCCCTTTCTTTTAGAACCTTCTTATTACCCCCTCCCCTTCAGAACAAATGCTTTTAGGTGTGTCAACCTAGAGTTCTTCCCTTCAACAATACTGTTAATGAGAGTGATTGCCCACAGGCCACTTCCCTCCCCTTCCTCCACCATCTTAGCTTTCCACTTGCCATAATCTACCTCACCTTATTTCCCCCCCCCCTTTCTTTCTAATGGTAACCTTTCTCATCTTTGAGACATAACCCTATCTTTGATCTGCAATTCACTAGAAGTTCCTTTCCTCTCTCTATTGATTGTGTCTCCTGGAGTAATGTAGCTAAATTGCAATTTCCCTTTGCAGGCTGGGTGTTCTCGCAACCCAGGAGTGAGTTATGTGTGTTCAAGTGCTACATCTTCTGAATCTTGTTAAGCTGTGCCACCTTCTAGCCCCACTGATGGAATATTTAATCACAGAAATGAGCTGGCTGATATGATATACAGTGTGGGGAAGCTCTGTCCTGTGGATCTTACCGGCAATTGAGGATCAGAGCAGGGCCATTTGTCAGTACTACTGTGACAACACTGAATGGCCTTCTGTTTCTTATTTATTTTGCTTCACTTATTATGGATATTAAAGGTATATTGAATCAACTGCTTTACTGGATAGGTAAACAAGAAAACACTACATTTTCAAGCGGTGAGGATTTCATAGATGTGCGCGTTTGGATGTACACGTGTCACACATGAATGGGTGCTGTGCATGTACATGCAGAGGTAACAGGATAGGTGTTGCTCTTCAGGAACTAGCCACCTTGTTTTTTGAGACTGGGGCAGGGGGCTTGAGAAGTAGGCTAGAGTCACTGGCTGTGAGGTCCCAGGAACCCATTTTTTTTCTCCTTCTCCAGACTGAGAGGATAGGCACGTGCCGGAATGCCTCACTTTTTAATTTGAGTTCCGGAGATTGAACTCAGGTCCTCATCCTGCAAGGCATGTGCTTTACCAGCTCAGTCATCTCCCCAAATCTCAAAATATTTTATTAGAAAAGGCAAATAGGCTCCTCTCTGCTCAGGGATATGGTAAGAATCCCTCACGAGTCTTCTTTATTCTGATTCTTAGACTTGCACTATCTAACTACACCCAGTAACTTGAGGAATACCGATGGGGGCAGATACCCACACATATCCCATTTCTATTAGCACCCCGAATTTTATTTAAGCCCGAAGATGGTGTGGCCATACATATTGGTCAAAATCGTTAAGACCCATCTGTGCCTTAATTGACTTATCAATCATTTGTCTTGAGAATAAACCTCACAGGGTCTAAAGATAATTAGACTTGCGGAAATAATCAATGCTGCTTAGCTTTATATGAAAACACCCACCTGTCTTTGCAAAGATTTATATCTGTACCTAGAATATGCAGATTTATGTACATTTGCTTCAGCACACTTGCATTCAAAACGAATTTAAAAGAGTTCATAGTATGCTGGAGGTGAAACCAGAAAAAAAAATACACCCTCTAAAATGAAAAACCTTTTTAAATGGCTTTCTAAATGCTTCCCAGGCTTGTGTGTGTGTGTGTGTGTGTGTGTGTGTGTGCGTGCAAATGTCATAATCTATCAAAGCAAATTAGTACTGTTCAGCTAGTAATTAAAGGTCTTCATTAAGAAGTACGCCCTCCCTCCCCACCCCCATTCCCATCTGACATCAGCAATAAAAATGCACTGGGGGGCATCAGAAGGTTCTATAGGAAAATCAATAACTTGCCATTTTATAATTAAAAGAGAAAATAAATGTTAGGGGAAAGTCCACTAAATTAGGAAAATTACCTTTAGGAGAGATTGAAAATATTGATTTTAATTTACAAAATCTGTGAACTTTCCATGGCCCATTTTGGGAGACAATTGGAGGCTGGATGCTTCATTCTGCATAAGCTTGAGGAAAATCAATAATTATGCTGTGGGGGTGTCATGAAATCTGTCACGAACACATCTCAGGCTGAGAAATGACTAATGAGGCTGGCTTTCCATCTTGGGCATACATAGGGATGACCTATGAAATCCAAAGCAAGCAATGACAAGGTCTGGTATGAGCCACCCTCCATACTGCAAGCGAAATCCAGACCCATTCTGTAGCTAAGGCAGTTTAGATGCTTTGTCAAACTCCTAGCATGGGTATGAAGCTGGAAGGTATAGGTCATCAGACCCAGACTTCACACTTGTGTGTGAAGCCAGCATTTTGCCAACTGAGCTAATGTCTCAGCCTCTCCTTTCTTTCTTTCTTTCTTTCTTTCTTTCTTTCTTTCTTTCTTTCTTTCTTTCTTTCTTTCTTTCTTTTTTTTTGTGTGAAACAAGGTTTCAGTATATAAGCCCTCAAACTCAAGGCAATTCTCATGCCTCAGCCTCCCAAGTGCTAAGATGCAGGTGTACACTTCTATGCCAGGTTCCTTACTAAGAAAACAAACAAACACACAAACAAAGTAACAACAACAACAACAAAATCCAAGACTTTAATTTACTGAGCAAACCTCATACGAACGAGATCATCGGTCACTCAGGTTTCTTCAAGACGGTCCTCACCCAACCAATTCACATACCTAACTGTGGTGGTGGCGCTACAGCAATAGAGACAAGGTGGCTTGTCTCACTTTTCTGGTTTGGACAGTGGAATGACCACAGGGCACAGCCACAGAAATGTAGACTAAATATTCATAAAATATAAAAACTCATGGTATCTATTTACAAAGGATTCAGCCCCTGAGATTGAAAAAACAAGCAAACAAAAAAAACCACTCTTCTGTAAAATCCTAAAGGAGACGTACACCCTTTGTATACTTTTGTGTTTTAATTTGCAAAACTGCAACAAGGATTTAATACAGTCATGTATGGAGTGTGCTTAGACTAGTGCCAGCCCACAGAAAGTATTGAGTACTCATTACCCCTCCAAACTTGCTGTCCTTCTGTACCCCGGGGACTTCTCTGCCTAGCCTGGGCTTTGATCTAGTTTCAACTAAGTTTGATGCTGTTGAAGGAATGCAGACTCCTTTATGCGTGCGTATGTAAGTCTAAGCCTGTCTTTGTGTTCGTCAATACCAGCAGGCATTCACGATGGTCTGGAATCCCAAATAAAGGAGATAGTGGACATTTTCCTGATCAGTAGAGCAAGGATAACCATTATAAAGGGAAAACTACACAGGACTCTCAGATCATGCCCACATCTGTGACAAATTCCCATGAGAATACTTTCTACTTCTTGCTCTGGACCCCAAGTCTCTGGAGAGAATAATGTGAACACAAACACATATCACAAGCATTCATAGGCCAGAGAACCTGCCACTGCCTTGGGTCAGATGCTGTAGATTCCTGGCTGTCTCTGAAGGTATGTGGAAGCCAGATCTTCTCTGATCTTTGAGGAGATTTTGTACTTTTACAGCACTGGAGAAGATGTAGCCCCAAACACAGTACCTTCCAAGGTAAACCTTCCTTCTGGACAAATAGCCCTGCCCCTAAGACCAGAAGTTAACAACCCAAGTAGATATGTTGAGAGTTCACAGACAAGTCCTTTTACAAGTACTGAAAGCAACTTGAGACCAACCGTGTTTTCAGGGCTCAGGAGTATCAGTTATTAATATGCCCCCTCCAACCATGATACAAAGGTTAAATATTAACTTGCTCATTTTTATTCAACAAACATTATATGATGCTGAATAAGTAGTGAGGGCTTCATACAGCCCTACCTTATATTCTATTAAACTCATATGCCCTTCTGTTACCATAATCCCATTTGAGAGATGAAGAAACTAAGGTACAGAGAGGCTTAAAAACTTGTCCAGAGTCAATATCTGGCAAACAGGGGAAGAGAGTTTGAATTTGGGCTGTCTGGTTTCTCGTGCATGTTCCTCTCTTTCTAGTGCTTCCTCTCAGGAGATAGGGTACACAGTAGAATTGTTGAGGAGCCTTACACTCAAGTGTACCCTCCCCTATAAGAGTGAACATAGCTGCTGCATGGTGGTGCAATCCCTAGACTTAATCTAAACTCACACAGGAAGAGGACTGCAAACACTGTATAGCTGAAATACAAATCTCAGCTCTTGTATGCCCCCTTCCCAAGTTTATCCAAGTTTGGTTTGTGCAAAAGAGTAGTTAACTTCTAATCTTTTCATATCCTCTAGTAGTGATGTTTAGTTTCAGAAAAATGGCAGGAGTTGGGCAAGAGGAAGAAGTGAACCAAGATCTACCTCACCACTAAGATAAACTATTTATCAATTGTGATGTTCAAGAGGCATGCCGTAGGAAGGCTCTTTCCCCACATACACAAGGAAAGTCTGCCAGGGTACTAGACTTTCAAGACAGCCTTCTAACAAAACCTCAGAAGCAGTGGCGGGTTAACTTTCAATGTCAAAGTAAAGAATCTTAGTTGTGGAGGCTTCTGGTTCACCCCCCTCCCCCGATTTGTTCACTGAGTTATCTGAGTGGGTAGATTTCCCTACTAAGAGGCAGTAGGGGATAGGGGATGAGAGACATATGCATGGAGCAAAGTAGAGAGAAGTGACCATGCTAAGCCCAATTGACCCATGGAGAAAGAAGGACTGAAGTCATGTTTTTCTTCCTAACTTTCACATAAACTATCTTGGAAATTCCCAGTTTGCACTTGGCTGAAATGACTGACTCGATCCTTTGCTTTCTTAGGAATGAGGAAAGCAGCTCTGATGGAAATGCACAGCTAACAGGTGCACAGCAGGGGCACTGCATTAAAACAGGAAGGGGCCACCACCCGGCTGTCCAGTGGACTGCTGTGCAAAACCCCAACACTTTCCTAGGGAGAACCCATGTGAAATGTCATGAGTGGCAGAGCCCCCTGCTTACCTCACAATCACTGCAGAGTTGGAAACACTCTTGGTTTTGCCCCAAGAAATTGTTGGGAACTTGTTTGGATGTGATTCCTCGTTTGGATTAAGCTACAAAACCCAGGATGTAGGGGCAGGCAAAGCACATTTAGAAATGACCAAGCAAGACTTTGGCGTGCAAAGCAAAGTTCCTTACCTGCATAGAAGTCTGGGCTGTAGACGGCGCCCACAACTGGATTTAATTTCCAGCCTTAAAACAAGCACAGAAGGATTACATCACACTTGAGTCAGGAACTTCTCCCCCGTTAAGGCAACCACAGTGACAACAGAGTGAGATGTGCACTCGTGTGGACTGGAAACTTTCAAGGTTCTGTAAGTTGAACATGCACCAACTTGCTTGTCAACTCTGGAGTCTATGGTTTTGGTTTTTTGCTATCGCACATAAATGGAATGAACACCACTGACCGGCTACAGGTGAACCTCGCAAGGAAGACAGAATTCAGGCTCAACCATATCAGCGCATCCACAATTGTAATTTCAGTTTTTGCCTTACTTCATAGAACATTGTTAGATAATCCATCACTTGTTGTCTTGCATTAATGTCACAGACATTTCAAAGCTTGCCTAAACAGAACTCTTTGAGGGAACGCATTCTGACATTAGCCAACCTGATCGTGACCTCTAAGACTTCCAAGGGCTGTGCGGTTTGGGAATAGCAGAGACACCAGCAGAGATCTGCTGTAGAATACATTCCAATCCTTTCAGGAGCTGGGGAAGCCTTAGTCAGTGTTAGGTATCAAAGGCAACATTCAGGTCACTTGTCTATGACGTTAGCAGTAGTCTCTGGCTTGCTAAATGGTATTGGTGGAAGTACATCTTAACTATGAACTCCGGCTCCTTAGAAATTTTCACTCAAGAAGACAACACACAAGAGCAGCCATATTGGAAAGCACGTTATGGGCCTGTTTGGTTTTGTATGTTTGTTTCTGCAACATCAGGAAAGAGCGATTATGCCTCAGAGCCTGTGATTGTTTCTGATTTTCCTAGTAAATCTCTAAGGAAATTAATACTCATAGAATTGTTTTTGAGACAGTCTTAAGTAGCGTAGGAATCTCACGTACCCCGGGCTGGACTTGAACTCATATATAAACTAGGATGGCTTTGAACTTCTGGCCTTCCTGCCTCTTTCTCGTGAATACTGGGATTGTAGGTTTGGGATACTATACCTAGTTTATGAAGCTCTGGGGATTTAACTCAGTACTCCATCGGAGCCAAGAAAGCATTTTCCTAAAGAAGCTCCACCCTGTGTGACCCTATGTGCCCTTGTGTCTTGGATCAAGGGTCAAACACTATATACCTTTCATAAATGGACCCGAGAAATAGAAATGGCTTATTTTTAAGTGCTGTTATGGTTTGGCTGAGACATGTCCCTGTAGGCTCCTGTGTTTTAACACCAGACCCTAGCAGGTGCTGCTGTTTTGAGAGGTCGAATAACCTTCAGGAAGTTGGGTCTAACTGGAGCCAGGGAACTGCTTGATTTTGGACACTGAGGGATATGACGACCTGACTGAACATAAAAGACTGTTTAAATCAAATTTGGACCTTATGACCGTGCCACATCCCTTCTTACCTCAGACCTGTCTTCTAAACAAGGCTTCTTACTCCCCAGCAGGAAGCTTGGATATTTTTCTTTTCTGAATCTTGTTGAACTGGGTGCCACCTTCCACTCTCCCTTCTCCCCTGAAATGTGATTCTCATCCAGTCTTTCCCTTCAGCCAATGGCACTTCCACCCATTGGTCATTCAAAATTCTGCTCGGTAGTTGCTACCTCACCATCATATCTCATATGCAATCCATTTAAAAAAAAATACTCCATTAAACTTGGGACAGTGTCTTCCTTCTTTACAATCTATTTCTTGCCAGACAAGTCATACCAAGCAAAAGAAAACAAGAACAATAATTAAAAACCACCCTTAGGGCTGGAGGGATAAGCCCAGTGTACTGCTTAGATGGAAGCTCCCATGCATCCATGTTTGGAAGCTTACAACCATCTGTAACTCCAGCTCCACGGGGCTCTGGAACCCTCTTCTGATCTCTGCAAGCATCTGCATCCACATGCACGTACCTACACACCCACAGGTACATACACGCACACACACATGCACATATATGCACACATGCACATACATGTAAACATCTATAAACAATTTAAAATAAAAGACTCATTCATTCTCCTTCCCTCTCCATCCATTCTATTTGTAGTGGCCAAGGAGTTATGGAAGACATCAACCACTTGCTTTGCCCCTCTGCTCAGAGCTCTCCTCTTTCCAGACTCAGGAGAAGCACAGCCTCACTGTGCTGGCCCAGAAGATCATAATCTAACCAAGGCCCATCCATTTTTCACCACTGCCTCCATCTAAGACATAAAAGTGTTGATTTTTTTAATCTGAATAAAATTACCCAGGCTAACTGGACATCCAAAGATTTCCTGGCCTTTTTTGGAGAACTCTTCTCAAATCTTTCTCAAGTATCCAGGTGTTGTCTGGGTCTCCAATTCCTTCCCAAAACATGATACTCATTGTCACATTCCTGCCTTCTCTTAGGGGCGCTCGGTGATTCATGACTCAGTTAAATTTTCTGCATGGGTGCTAACTATATCTGAATCTATTCACTTTTTCTCTCTACCATTCTCCCTCATTGGAATTGAGAGTAAAGTTAGGTAAGACTGTCAAGTACGAGTCCTAGACTCTTGAAAACATTTGACTAATACTAAATATTCCAAAAACACGGACTTCGGATTATTGTAAAACTTAGAAGGCACAAAGTGGTCTTATTTCCTTCCAGCTAGGATTTGGTTTCTTTGTGCCCTCCAGATGCTAAATGTTCTACATGCAATGAAGGACCTCTTAGGGACTGCCATCTTCCAGTGAAGGCAATGAGAACTGCCCTTGAAAGTCACCTCTGTGCAGACTTGCTCAGACTCACAGACCTGAGGTAGACTTATGTAAATGTATGCAAATCACACGCAAATGGACTTCTTTCTGTGGCTCCTTCTAGTACCTGAAAGAGACCCCAGGGATAACCTTGCTGGAAATACAAGCCTGCACTGTCAGGAAGATGGACAAAATGATCCCAATTTTAATTTCTGCGACAGTTTATGTATGTCCCCAGGCTTCACAAACTCTGAGATTTTCATCAGGGACATTAAACCGAACAATGAGGCTTACAAAAGAAAGAGAATAGCAGATAAAGTCTACCACTCCCAGCCTCCCAGGGTCCCATCCAACAAGGCAATGAAGCAAAGCCCAGGCAAGCACGTGGAGATTCACCCCTCTGAGATGGGTCTTCAGGGAGTTGCATCAAATCAGACTCCCTGCCTCCCTAAAATGTAGCTTATCCAGGGTTATGTGCTAGCCTGCTTTAGAAAAACGCTGGACAAGATCCCTGGTGTACAAGCCTTGCTATAGTGAAACCTGCATAGATTCTAAACAGATACCTCATAGATTAAATAGAGCAGGAGGCAACATTCAAAGGACAGATAAAGCACTTATGCATACACTGAGCACACGTACTGTGTGGTTGTTTATTTTGAGTCAATGAAGCATTTTATCTTCTTCTATTGGTTAGTAACATGTATTCATAGCCAACATATAGATTTCACCTAAAGTGTAGGATTCCTGGTTCTCTTGAAACATTTGAAGAAATAGCAATTTTATGTTAGGAATCCCCTCAGATAGCTTTATTAGAGGTGACCAGAGGCTATGATGTGTGACTGCCCAGACAGTAACAGTCAGCCAGCAATAAAGCTCCCCGCTGTGACCATCTGTTGTTAAACTGGACTGTTTTGTCTGCTCAGAGAGAAATTTCTTGCTTTACCCAGTAAACAAACAGAAGATAAATGTTTCAGTCAGACCCCTCATCCTAGCTGTCTGGGAGCCCGAGGCAGGAAGATTTCAAGTTCAAAACTTATGATGATTACAGAGTGAGTTCAAGGCCAGGCTGGGCAATTCAATAAGATCACGTTAAACTGAAAATTATCAAGCTAGTGCTAGAGTTCAGTGGTAGAAGTATATTATAAAACCAAGAAAGAAGACAGGAGCTGTGGAGTGCTCTTTGTGGGCATGACATGGCTGCAGTTCTCAGGAAGGTCTAACATCGGGGCTGCACAAAGCAAGCCTTTAAACATCCAGCCCCACGTGGGAATGGACTCATGGGGCCTGCCTGTCCAGGGGAGCTCAAGGCGGCCTGACAAAGTCATTGTCTTCATCGGTGAAGCCACTGCGGAGTTACTCTGGGCTCCTGTGGGCAGCTCCACACTAATACCCAAGCCAAGTGGCCTTGCTACAGCACAGTGTGGCCCAGAGCAAAACCAAAACGAAAACAAAAAGACAACAAAATGGCAAAGATGGAGCATTGGCAGGAGGTTGGGGTGGGGCAAGTCTAAGAGAGGGACTAGGGATGTTTGTGACGAGAATATATCAAATACATGTATGAGACTCTCAAATGATAAATTTTAAAAAAGTACAATCAAATACCCTAAACAAGGAAAAAGCATGACTGAGTTCTCAGATTCCGTTTTTTCTTTTGTTTCCTTCACCCAGCTTCATTTAGCATCTGAATCTTTGCTCCCACAACTTGGCACAGAAAGAAAGCATGAGATGGGCAATTCAGACCGAGGCCTCTCTGTAATCAAATACTCTTGATCTGCAAGCAGCACTCAAGCCTAGAGCACTATCTCCCGCTCCCACCCTGGTGCTACTTTACTTCTGAAGATCGCAGACATCTGGGATGCTGGGGTACAGAACCATGTGGGGAGAGTTTTTATAGCTCGAATGGATGTCAGCAGTCACCAGCAAAGCTCACATTAGACTAAGACTGCCCACCTCCATGGTCTTGGGTATTTTTACTTGATTCCAACCTTGTAAAAATTTCTAAGGAAACAGAATCCTATGTAACAGGCATGTTTTGCCAATTTTCAGGAAATCCCTCTAAATCCAGTTCTCAATTCATAAGATAGACCCAATCTTTGCCATTCAATGAGTACAGCACCCCTCTACAACACCCCACCCCTTCCCACAGACAGGCTTTTGGGAGAACAGAGAAAGTCTAATTATGCCTTTCCTGGGCTTTCTGACAGGTGGAATTTGCAAACCTTCCATCCTATCTCCTGCTATGGTGTTCTATCATATCTATGTTAGAAAGTCATGGGTGCCTCTTAGATCCTCCACACTGATCGCAGCCACACTCTTCTGCCACAGATGCTCCTTCTCACGCTCCCTCACATGTTCCTCCGTGCACTGGGGCCAGTCTGAGGCTTCACTGAAGGCAACAGCAACTCTGAGGCTTTGAAATCTCAGCTGGATGTACGACAGAAGGAACTCAGGAACACAACATTGGCAGCTAAGGTTTTATTACCATACTCGGGCTTCAAAGTTGGATAATTTATAATTTTGGGAAAAAAGTATTATTTCCATGGCTTATAGGTCATTCAACTAAGAAATAAACCTCAAAAGGATTACTTTTTACTCCGGCATGGCTTCATGGGTATTGACATATATTCTGGGATGGTTTGACTAGACAATGCTCCTCAGAGGCTCGTGTGTAAAGGGCCTAGGTACCAGCGGGCAGTGTGTGGATTAGACAGAGCCAGCACTAACCTCTACATGGTGGCCTTTTAGGGAGGAGGTGAAAGGTGGAAGATGCAGGCTTCTGAAAGAAGTTGGCCTCAGTGAGCATGCCTATGAAGGTTAGTCACAGTGCCTCGGTCCAGGCCCCTTCGCAGCTTCCTGTTTATCATGGTGAGTGGTCTCTGTCAGATCTCTGCCCTTGTCATGTTCTGTCTCACAAGTCAAGTGGCCATGGACTATGGCAGGGACTTTGAAATTATGGACTAAAGTGAAGCTTCCTCCACTCTGCCAGAACTTCCCTAATACAGTCTCTTACAAAGCCACACCCTCTTTGAGGGTTTAAAGGTCTTTATTTTCCCAATTGATTCCATTATAATTTGTAGAAAATTCTAGTGACAGTGGCGATACTTCATAGACAAAGGAAAAGGCTCCTTTCACTACTTCTGCCTCTTCAAAATTGGCTGCTGCTGCTCTCTTTCCAGGCCTCTGTTTTAGGGCACTGGCTTTGAAATGTCTCATCTAAGACAAGACACATAGTGTTGCAGAAACACCAGCTATTTTCAATGGGCTTTGAATTATGCTTTGAATTCCTATAGGAGTTGGATTTAGTCCTTGGGTATGGAATTGATCAATATTTCTTCCTTTAAAAAACATGTATATAAATTACATGGCTTATGGGATTACATTTGAGTTTTTTTGCTTTCCATTTGTAGATATGCATTTATAGTGTGCATATGAATATGTGTGTTTGTGTGTATGTGGATACCTGTAAGTACAGGTTCATATGGAGGCCAGAAGGCGATGTCACTGCATCTGTATTTTCCTCCATCCCTCTCCAATTTAACAAGGAAGGTCTCTCACCAAATCCAGAACTCCATGATTCACCTAGCCTAGCATTGTAGCTTGCTCCAAGAATCCCCCATCTCCCCACTTCTCAAATGTGGGCACTACAGTCAAACAGACATATCCACTTTACATTTCCATGGGTCCTTGGAACCTGAAGCCCAATCCTCATTCACAAACACTTTACCCACTGAGTCACCCTCCCAGTCTCCTGTTTCATTCTTTTGCTTTTCCTTCACTCGACCCTTTCACATCTTCATGGAGCACGCAAGCACACCTACAACTGTGCAGCACACACACAAACACATACAAAGGCTCTGCCATGAATTTTGAATGTACAGCATTTGCGTGCACGTTGGTGTGAACACTTGCCAGTAGCAGAGTTATGAATTTTACCCAATAGAAAATCATCCTAAACATGTATTTCAGAGGTGTTGGGCACTCAGAGAAACTGCTTATCCAGTTCAAGGGCATGCTCCCCCAGTTGCTGAGGCTGGGAAAACTGGACAGCAGAATAAATTATCCTTCCGTCCTTTCCATGTAACGTTGAGGGTATATATCTGTTTAATAGCATTACTTTTCATGCAAGAACACCCTGACATAGTCAAATTGGTTGCCACTAGCAGAAAGAAAGAAAAACTATAAAATGCTAATGTGTTTGCAATGGCACAAAAATAGAAACAAAAATAATGAGATGTCAGTGAACGTTGACGATCTGAATCAACCTGTGGAGTGCTATACAGCCACAAGAAAGAATTCGTTCCATTCTTACAGATCAGCATCTAAAGATGTCCAAATTGTTCCATCAGCACTGATTAAAAGCTATGCATGTCATCATGCCATTTATGTCAGGAATATGTAGATCATACTATGAGCACTATACACACAGATCTATTGGAGGTCTAGGTCTGAAAATGCCAAAGGAATTATAGACAACAGCCTGTAATGGTGGCCTCTTCTGACGGGAGGGGAAGTCAGCCCGGCAAGAACGCTCGCCGAAACCTTTCTTGCTTTGTTTCCTCCTTGGTTGTTTGCTGTTTTAAAAATAGATCTATGCTTCACATATAATTAAAACTTATAAGTAGAAATCCCATACATTTTTCTGTTGTGTAAAATAAAACTACGTTATTTTTTAAAACCTGTAAATCAAAGAAAAGCATCTTTGTGTCTTGATATCCAACATAGCATCACCATTTTGGCAGAATTACTGCCATTGATTGAAATCAGAGCGTGGGCCTGGGTTTCATTATCTACTTTTTTCTTTCTCATTATAATGATCATGATTACCTTTACACAGCTCATTTTAATGGGTGTAATATTCTATCATGTTCTTACACTTTAACTTCCTGAATCACTTTTACTTACTTATTTTTTATTTAATATGTGTGTATGGATATGAATGTTATGTCTGTATACATACGTGCATGTTAGGAGGCCAGAGGCAGACTTTGCCTGTCCTGGTTAATAGTTCTGTGACATTTTCCTCCCCAAGACAGGCAGGGTCTCTCACTGAACCTACAGTTAGGTTCATGGACAGCCAGCGCTGTGATCCTTCTGCCCCCACTCCCCATGGAGTTGTCCTTACTGGCAGCTCTGTAGCCATACCTGGCTTTTATATGGGTGCTAGGACCTGAACCCAGAGCTATTAGCTGCTGAATCATCTATCCCATTAAAATAAAAACAGAATTCTCCCTCCCTGTACCTTAATGGATGCTTACTTTGGGAAGGAGTAATGATCAAATGTGGGGACACATTTAATAACGCTCATATAAACAAGAAGCCCCTTTTTCTGGTGACACTGGGGATTGAACCCAGAGTCTAGTGCGAACTAGGCAAGCACCTTACCCCTGGGCGACACCCACAGCTGCCTGTCAGTCACTGTTAATGACAAGTCCTGGGAAATGTTCCTGGTAACCTCAGAAATTCTTTGCCTTAGAGGAGTCTTTGTCCCATATCCATAGACTCACGAGGCCCCGTGGCGCTCGGGGATACGTGCTTGGGAAAGAAAGGCCCACTCAGCTACTTTCCTATAGAGCTCAGCCATCACAACGCTTTGACAGCCAAGGAGTCTGAAAGCCAGAACCAAATTCTGTAACTACACTTCCAGAAATGACAAATTATTCAGGATATATGGCTTTAAAATGAATGAACAGAACTTTTATTCTCCTCTTAATTTGCTAGAATTACAAGAAACTAAACCATGCGAATCATAACTAATGTCAGTCCTGGGGACAGTTACTAGAGTAGCAGTTCTCAACCTTCCCAGGGCTGTGACACTTTAATACAGTCCCTCATGCTATGGTGACCCCAGCCATACAATGACTTTTGGGGCTATTCCATGGCTCTAATTTTGCTACTGTTATGACTAGCTATGCGAATACAGGATATCTGGTATGTGAGCCCGCAAGGGTCAAGATTAACAGGTTTGGAACCACTGCTCTAGAGAGCCAGCATGGCTGAACTGGAAAGCTGTATTCGCTCTGCTGTGAAAATCCTCTCTGAGGTTGCTCACTGTAGCCGGTCAGCAATGAAACAGTAGCCAGGTAGGGCCAATGTGGCACATGGCACACATGAATTCATATCAGCTGTCCAGGACCTGCACAGTTAAAAGAAAATTCAGCATAGATGGAGAGAGGTTCCTCAGGCCCTACTCCTAGCTGAGGAGTTGAGGGCAGTTTGTAGCTGCCTGGCCTGGGAGGGCCACTCTTCTTTAAGAGTTTGACTCCAGTGGATCACCCCATGCAACAGTAATTGGAACCAGTAGGTTAACATGGATAAATATGACATGAAGTTGGATGGGAGATATGATGGGGGTTCCTGGGAAGGACTGTAAAGGGAGTTAGGTGTCCACATGATAAAGATACAATGTACACAGGTATAAAATGTTCAATGAGCAAAATGAAAAAGAAACATTCCCTGGTTAAAAAACACTGGAGTGACAGGCAGAGAAGAGGTCTGTGGTAGGCAGGTGTCTACTTACCATTGGTGTAAGGGTTGACAGTCTTTTTATTAGTCATTACACGTGCTGTTGCGTTATTGACCTACACACATAGAAAATGCAAGTGAGTCTGGATGCCAAGGCCAGCCCATGATTCAATTAGTTGCATGCATTATGACTGTGATTACTTATTGAAATCAAAACCAAGAAACAAAAACTTAAAAAAAACTACAATGCATTTTAATTTACAAATGGCAATAGGTGCATAACCCAAAAATCATACATTTTTGTAATTACATTTACTTCATAACCAATTTAACTTACAAATCATTTCAATAAAGCAATGTCATCTCATTTAAAAGTTTAATAAAGAGACAGTAAAAGCAAATTAAAAGATACTGCATAATTGAAGATTGAAAAGCATGCGTGTGCTCCATGGTGACACAGAAACAAGAGATAGAGTTTTAAACAGAAAATAAAGTTAATATGAAAGGGGCATGCAGTGGAAAAGAGGGAGGAGACAAAGTACAGGGGACATAAATGTCAAAGAAAGGGACAGACAGGGTTAAGCCGTGTGCAACACTTTGGGAGGGGGACCATGGGGAAGCAACATCTAGCATTCAACACTTGGAACAAGAGCCTTGTACATCGCAAGAATTAACGAGTCATTCAAGCTTTAAGGTCACAGCTAACAAAAGGATAAAAGAGAGGGTGCATTGTGTAACACAATATGGAGTTAACGATCTGAGTAAGATGTGCACTGGTCATAACTCAGTCCAATCAGAGCCTCCCAGGCTAGCTTAGAACGTACACTCAATTACAGGCGTACCAAAGACCCAAAAAAATAGAGCATCAAGAAAACTTAATACAACAAGTCAAAAAAATCCACGTGGTAGAGAGATATGTATAGAGATATATCAGCACTAAATACGTGAAGCGGCAGATGGACTCCGTCACTTACCATTCACCACCATCGCCAGCATGGGTTTGTATACAGTTACCATGGTTACTGAGGGTTTGGTGAGGGGCCTAAGCGTTACCGTCGAGGGGGGAAAATAAAAAGGCAAAATATGCGACATCTTACTCCAAAGACTAAAGCATTTTTAACTGGTAATTTTTTTCTTTTTAAAGTTTTAACAAATATGACCCTTTGATTGTGTTGAAGAGGAACCCAGTGGTACAAAGGGCAGGTGCTTAATGTCAGAACACGGGGTCTACATTTCCAATCGACAGGGGCCATGGCTGAAATGGGAAATCCTGATTGCTAATTCAATGTCTATAGTCAGAGAATGCAAAAATGCAAGCTGGTTTGGGTTTCTAACTGCAGGATTTAATGACAAGTGCCTCTCACTTGTTCTGTTTTAATATTTTGAATGTCATTGCTTGGAAATTTGGTCTAATTTGCAAACCACTGTGGATCCCTCTTCAACCCTAAAGTGGACTAAAAAAGAAACAAAACTTGATATATATTTGGTTTGGTTTGAATACTGTGTCATCTTCCGAACCTATTGCACCCATTGTTCATAAAACATGGAAAATAAAGTAAAACAAACAGAACCTTTCATGTTTATCTCCCTTCCGTCTCACTTTTTGCCATCTACTCTCCAGCAGTAATATAACTAATAATCTAAAGTAAAATTTAACCAAAAATAAGGCCAGTTTTCCTTTATATATATAAATATATATAAATATAAATATATATAAACAATGAGAAGGGAATAGGGTCACACACGAGACACCAATGATGCACCTGGAAGGACGAATGAGCGTGAAGCAGACATTTAAAAAAAAATAAAGAGGAAAAGGAAAATATTTTGACATGCACCTCGATTTTACGGCCCTCTACCACGGTACCGTGCAATTTCTCCCTCGCCCTGTCCGCATCCGCACTATTTTCGAAAGTTACGAAACCAAATCCCTGCATGCAGGAGGGAGAAGGAGAACAACATGCATATTATTATTTCAGTCAACGACCGCTTGGCAAAGTTCTCTCGCTTTCATTGCTATCTCTTGTCCTGGCTTCGGTTCTGTAACATGCAAATTAGAGAAATTATAAGAACACTACGATGTGCAGTCACTAAGCAACAAATGTGAACGAGTTTTTTTTTTTTCCTGTCACCCGTTAGCTGGAACCCCTAAAGAATTCAAAGATGGATATGAAAACGAAAAACCAAACCAACAAACAAAAAAATACCTTTCTAAACATCACTACGGAAGAAAAGAAATCAAACAAAAAGAAAATGAGATCAAAATAAATGTGCAGTGTCTTCACAGAGAATAAACGAAATAACGAGGAAAAAGAAAGGGAGCCAGTTTCTTGACGTGCAAATTAAAAAATCAAACAAAATAAAACGTGTGCACGGGAATTCAACAGTGAATGCTCAGGTCCTGTCACATTGCCTACGGAGTCATGCTGCGTGGATTTAAGAACCGTTCTTCTTCATGCAAGTTAAGGTTATTTGAGTCTGTCAACTGTACAGCCTTTGCTTCTCAAAAAATAAAAGTAACAAGCCTAAAAAAAGGAAAGACCTTTTTTATATACATAATAAATCTTGAACTTGTGGTTCTAATAAGCAAAAGAAAAATCACATGAAATGAATAGAAATCAACCTTTGTTGGTTAACAATGTAGATAATCAAGTCCTCTTCTGCATTTGTTCTCCCCCCTCCTCCCCAAATAACAAAAGACTTTGGAGCATGACTTTTTAAGTTATGCTATTAACCAGAAAACAAACTTCTAAGGCACTGGGCTAGCATTCATTTTTGCTGTATCAACAGGTACCAAAGTAAAGACATTTCCCGAATGGGGAATCTGTGCAGCAGGCTGAACCCATCCTTTTGACTGATGATGAGCAACAAATGTTCCCTTTGTTTCATCACAAATACAGTTTTTACTTTTGATATTTCAACCTCTAGCACCAACCCCACTAATCCATATTATTAAAAATCCACCTTCATTCCTCACTGACATGGTTTCTATGGTGAGTATAGAAAATCTGACATACTACTTCTAAAATCCTTGAGCCTATTTGTACATTTTGTTTAGAAATATATACACCAACCTTTGGAATACTACAGGTACATTAGCTCCACATTGGTATAAGTGGGGAACAACTCTGCACTGTGTGGGCACTATCAATTTGCACAGAATAAACCTCACACACAGTTAAAACAGTTGCTTGACCCTCATGCATGGCATTCAGCTTTACAAAGAAAATGTGCAATAATTACGCATTCTGAGTGGGTGATAGTCATCTGATGTTAGCCCTATACTGGCACCTATGATGATTTCATGATTGAGGGATATTTGGAGAAGACTTGCTGGGTACACTAGCTAGGAGACACTATAAAGCTACTCTGTCTGTGGAGGGGATGAGCTATGAGTATATCAAGCTGCTGGGAGGTGGATGTTTGTCCATGTCACACACAAAAAAAGATCAGATGGATTTACTTTGACGGAATGACTTTACAATGCGTTTTTCAGAGTGAAGATTCATAAGTAGGGCATGCCTGAGTGATCCAATTAATATATAGTGACATATTCCACAAAAGCTTTGTACCTGTTGCCTACCTAATCTGGGTGCTCAAAAATACTTGCTAATACTATTCTAGTTTTGGTGAGAAATGAACAAAAATGTTCTTTGATAGCAAAGGACAGAATCTGAGGGGATGGGCTGCTCCATTTGACAACTCTATCTTCCAGCCTGCGGTCCCCAAATTCAGTTGTACAGCAGGTTACATATTTTAATTACTGGGCCTCATTTTGGTTTGCCACATGAGAAACCCTGAGTGGAGGCTAGACATCCGTTTGCCTCCTAAAGCTACCTACATGACTCCATGGCTGGATTTTCCTGATTTTTCTCTTTATTACACACCCATAAAAAGAACATTTCATGAGCTAGAATAAGAAGAACTTTGCAGCACTGCCTCGAAAATGTCACCAGTGGGGCTGCATGAGTTTATGACTTTCTCATTTCATGCATAAATGTAGGGAGCACAGCAAAGATCATAAGCCCAAGACAGCTCAGTCATGTTCCTGCTCTCCTGTAGGCCCAAGTTTATGAGCATCCAAGTCAGACAACTAGGGATCATTAAGAGAAATAAGGGATTTGGAGTCTCCCACCAGACAAGAAAAGACAATCTTGTTTCTACCTTATGGATAGAGAGAAGGGTGGTGTCTTTTTTTGGTTTTTCAGGACAGATTTTCTCTGTGTAATAGCCCTAACTGTCCTGGCACTCACTCTGTAGACCAGGCTGGCCTCGAACTCACAGAGATCCACCTGCCTCTGCTTCCTAAGTGGTGAGATTAAAGGCAAGCACCACCACTGCCCAGTGGATGATATCATTTTAATTGGCATAAAAGGTCTCCATTACCAAAGCACTGCAAAGAACACAGTGTAAACACTGTCCAAGGAAACTTGTTCTATAGTTCATCTGACCCATGGCAACCCCCCTTGCTTAAATTCATGTTATACACATGAAGAGGAGCTAAAGATGGAGATAGAAGTACTCTTGCCATTCTAGAAAACGCGCAGACTGAGGAAGGAAAGACCCTTGGATGGTTCCAATTCCAAGGAATGACTTGTGGAGACTTGTGAAGGTTAGGTTCAAAGCTGACCTTGTCCTACAAATGACCCCCTAAATATCCTGCAGGCTTGAATAATTCTACCTCTGTCCAGCCCTAAAATGATATATCTTGCTTGGGTCAGAAAATGACCAGAAGTTCCACATGGAGATTCCCATCTGGACTGGAGATGTGGCCCCTGGTCCTTTCCGCTGTCAGGTGCTCTGTCCCTAAAGCCCTGGGTCCTGGTGTCTCTGAAAGTAGGAGCCAAGATGTTGTGGTTGTTTCTATTGGCCTGCCCCATGGTCAAGATTTCATATCAAGGAAACAGCACCATGCCACCCTTAAAAATTTGAACTTTTTGTTGGTCTTTGTATTGGAATGAATTAAACACCTTTGGTTTGAAGAGTTAGGGGTGAGATGAAATAGCGATGTGGAATAATGAAGAGTGTTAAGAAAAGAGGCCATGCAGAGTCAGGCAGAGCAGCACAGGCCAATCATCCCAGACAACTTCTAGACTGGGGCAGGAGAGTCACAAGTTCAAGGTCTGCCTGAACGACTCAGGGAGACCCTGCCTCAGACAAAAATAAAGAGGGCCTTGGGGTGTAGTTCAATGACAGGATGTTTGCCCAGTATGTCTTATGTTTGATTGCTAGAACTTCACAATTAAGAAGAAAAAGAATAAATGCAAAGAAAGAAGGAAGGGATAGAAGGAGGGAAAAGGAAATGAAGGGAAATAAGGGAATGAAAAGAGGACAGAAAGGAGAAAGGAGGAATGATGAAGGGAGGAGGAAATGAGGTGGCATGGAGTTCAGATTGTCGTCAACATCCTTCCACCGAGAGGCACACCTTCTCAGGTCTACCTGGACAGGAGCTCACAGAAGAGACAATAGGGCTCCTGGAGGAAGGGTCTGTGCTACTCAGATGGGCATGAAGCACTTGTGACCTAAAGTGGAGTCCTACAACACGGTTTGCTGATCTAAAAGCCTTTCATAAATTTGCACAGTTCTGTTTTCTGCTCACTTCCCCTTCCTAGTACTAGTGCTTTTAGGTGGTGTATTTTCTTTGGGGAAGTCTTATAAACATCCTGTGTTTTTCTTTAATCTTAATTCAAGATTCCAAAGCTCCATGGAAGGTGGAATGAATACACTCTATTCGACATGATAATTCACATTCTCCCGTCTCCAATATAGAGAACTCATGCTTACTTGGAATGGGCATAGAAATTAATTTTCTTGATGACTAAGTGTCTGATATTTGATCCCTCCAGTGACTTCTGCAAAGACAGCCCCTTCTTCTTTGTGAAATATTTTCTTTTTTGATGGAGAAAGGTCATTGGTTAAAAAAATACAGAAACTGCTTGGCTGGCCCTCATAGGTTAAAACATAGGTGGGAGGAGTAAACAGAACAGAATGCTGGGAGGAAGAGAAAGTGAGCTCAGACTCGACAGCTCTGCTCTCTGGAGAGAGGCCATTCTCCCCTCTCCCAGGTAGATGCGCAATGAAGCTCCGACACAGGATGGACGTAGGCTAGAATATTCCAGGTAAGACTGATGCTATACAGATTATTAGAGATGGGTTGATCAGGATATATGAATTAGCCTGTAAAGCTAGAGTTAATGGGCCAAGCAGTGTTTAAAAGAATACAGTTTGTGTGTTGTTATTTCGGGGCATAAGCTAGCAGGCGGCCAGGGTGCTGGGGACGCAGCCCCGCCGCTCATATTATAACACTTTTTCTGTTCTTCTTTCCCTTACTCCTTCCCTTTCTTCCTCCCTCCCTTACTCATTCACCCTCAGCTTAGTTACTTCTCTCAGAAAGGCTCCTTACCTTCAGCTACATGTTTAGAGTTTCAACCCCTGTGGTCATGGCAAAATGCAGCACCTTTTATGACAGTTGTTCATGACTGGTCTTCCCTGACACCTAAGAAAAGCTAAGGGCTAGAAGCAAGTCTGTCTTGCTTAAGAATCGTTCACCTGGAGAGGAATTAGTGAACAGATACATATGAGTGCATGCATATATACTAATTCAAAGGCCACGTTGCATATTTCTTAGGTATAATAAAGAATAGCTAAATCTGACAGTATCCCCAGAAACAAAGCATCTCAGAAGCAAAAGAATGATTTTAAATCTCTTTTAAGAATAACTGAATTGTGCAGTTCATTACTACCCCCCCTACACTGCATGTAGTCCTGTTTTGTGATCAAGACTGTCCTTCCTTTGAAAGATGTGCTTTTCCTATAGTATCTAGATATACATAAAATACTCAGCCTATATGTTTCCAGAACACTACAGATACTTACTGTCTCTGCATGGCGGTACACACACACACACACACACATATATAGAGTCATCCTCTCTCAACTTTGAGTCATCTGCCTCGGGGAGTGTCCTATGGAGAATAAGGGACCAAGAGAAGAGTTCCTGTTTTTTGGGGGGCCCCTGGTTTCCTGGTCAACTGAGGCAGTAAGTGATAGAAATGAGGTCCTAACAATGGTTCCATTTCTTGAGGGCAAGGATGGAAATGCTCCTCTAAATAAGGCCCTTTTGCACCCACACAGGATGCCAAATAGGACACCTAGCCATTTGTAAGATGCTCCAGGTAGCATTCCCAACTATTTGGTTTCAGGGACATTCCCATGACGTGGCACCAGCCAGCAGACACACCTGCAAGGCAGAGAACTCCAACCCACAGAGACAAGAAGGCAACTTTGGATGTTTCCTAATCAAAAAAGGAAAAAAAAAAAAAAGAACAAAGAAAGAAAAACAAAATAGTCCAACAAAGTTCTGACTGCAGATGCTGAAATGGAAATACTCTTTTCTCTGAAGCCACCAGGGACGGGCTAATCAAGGAGAAGATGGGAAATTTTCTAAAAACAGTTCACCATTGTACTTTGAAAATAGCCAACAATACTGTAGTGCTGTCCCTAAATATCTCTAGAAAGAAATGAAACAGCTTTCTTCGGTTGACAAACATCTTTCTAAACAAAACGTAAATTAAGCAGAAATTTAAAACAAGTCTCAGTCAACAAGGGAAAAAAAAAAAAAGAAAAGTCCCAGAACACAATGAGAAGATACAGAGTTCAGAACCAGGGCAGAGTCGGGACACATTCTATGTTATCTTCACCAGTTTAGCCAGAAATGCACCAGGCCCAAGCAAGAAGGTTTAGTCTTGAGAATATCTTTCTCTTAGTGAATCTTAGTCTACAGGTATAAAAATAATTACTTCAATGGTTTCCATATAAGATACAGCTCACTACTTCCTCTCATCCCAATTTAGAGGTTAGAATATAAGAATGACTGAAAAAAAAAAAAGCTAAACCTGACAGAGAATGAGCAGGTCCCTGAATGGGCAGAAGTGCAAACTTATAATGGATTGACTCTCCCCTCGTCTGGCAGGTTACACTATCATTTCTAGTGTAAAGCAAGCCCTGGAATTTATTCCCTCAATTTGAATAACACTGCCCTCCCCAGTCAACATTAAATCTACTTAGGATGGGATAGGTAGAGGGCAGATGCCGTAAGGAATAATAAAGCACAAAGTTTTCTTCATAGTGTGGTTACTGTGCCATGTGACACAAACCCAGTGAAGCTTAGGGGCCCTCCTGGTTGCCTATTGTCCTGCGTTGCCACAGAAGGGGCATTGTTCAGCCCACCTAGCATCTCTCTGTGTTTGATAGCAGTATTGCCAATGTTCATTTTCTGAGGCTAAGAATAGAAGGAAGATGGGAGATGAAGGTTCCTTAGGATCCGACTGACTGTAGGTGTGTTATAGTCTGAGCTATTCAGAGCTGTGCTTCATCTGGCTTCTAGGACCACTCTATCCTCACCCAACATCATTCTCTGTGACTACACAGGGCGTGTTGGAATGTCTTATGAATCTGTTTCCTATGAGGGGTGTTTGAGTGAGGCTCTTGAAACTTCTCAGGGTACACAAAGACAAAATGTGGGGTTTATGACAACAATAGAGACAGTGCTGAACACTTATGAGCAAAGGCTGGTCTACATTCATGGGAGGGTGTGGCCTTTGGGAAAAAGAGAGACACAAGTGAAGATATAGATTGCTGGGACCAGCCAGCATTAGAGTTTCTGATTTGGATGTCTGGGCTGGAAATGGTGGGCATGTATCTTTAATAAGCTTCTGGAAGCTGCTGATACTACAGATTTGGGACTACATTTTCATAGCCATGGATAGAGAGTACACACTGGATAGATTGGATGTATTCATTTCCTGTGAAAGGTACAGGAACCTTCTCTCAGAGTCTTCTACATACACTTGTCAGCTCTAGGAGAAAATAGTTTAATCATTGGTTTCCTAGCAAGGAAACAATCTCAAAACAGGAGCATACTACAAAATTAGGATTGTAATATACTAATGAATAAAATTATATTCAAAAGGTTGGTGTATATGAGATTTTTCTCCTCTGCAACCCAGGAAAAGAACTGCACTTTATTAATACAGAGTAATCACATATTTACCTGCTCATGAGACTATCAACTCACTTTTTAATATAAAGAACATAATTATCACTGAAAAACAAAAAATGTAGCAACATCATTATTTTTTAAGCATGGGTAATTTTCCTCTGGAAACTTAAGATATAGAGTTATGTCTTTCTCTGTATTTAAACCAGCAATTAAAGTTTAACCCATA
>NW_026067891.1:9150934-9152094 GCF_014885135.2 Alexandromys fortis | reverse complement strand
CCCAATGCATTTCCCAGCATTAAGGAAGTGGGAGGTAGTCTCTAAAGACATGCCCACCAGTGCATTTCTGAGGATACAGACTCAATCAGTGCAGTTATTTCCCCTTTCCCCTAACAGACAGGTCACAACAAGCTAAGAAATTCCAAACTGAACCAAGTTGCTTACCTTCGAGCCTCGCTCATTAAAAATAATTTCAACATCTAATATTTTACCAAATTGCTGCAAAGAAACAGAAATAGATCATGAGCAAAAAGAGACATCAGATAAATTATGCAATATACACTAGCAATTACTCCTCAACTCAGAGAGCCTTCCCTGAGTTAAGAGCATATGCATTTATATGTTGTTCTGTTACTAAGTCACATGCTTGAAATAAGGAAATGCGGGTATATTTATTATCTTTAATTTATGGCATTTTTTAACAAGTGAGGTATACAATAAGGGCCCAGGACAAAAATATTAACCAAGAGGTTATTCTGTGTGTGTATGTGTGTTTGTGTGTGTGTGTCTTCCCAGGCACTGAGCAGCAGATACTAAAAATGGCTAGTCATCCCCTACACAACATTTTCACCAGTTACTCGGATAAACACCCAAAAGGAGCTGAGATTTTGATAATAAAATACCCAACTGGAATGTGATGTTAAAGGTTTGCAACTCTGAGCTCATAGCAAATCCAGGAGCATCCAGACCATGTGAGAAAAGTGAAACCACAAAGGGGGGGCCCTGTGTCCCAGGTGCATCATAACTAGACATCTGCAGAGTCGGCATGGATCCGGGATTATGCCAGCACCCACCCCAGATGACAGTGTGTACTCTTAAACAAACACAGTTTACACCCCTAACATGAGCTGGCTCTATAAAATGTCCAGAAACAGAGTTTCAGTTATCAAGGAACTAGACAGGCACATAAAAGGCAAATGACCATTGACATTTAAATTTCAGGCTTCATAGAATAAGTAACATTTGTAACATATAATTTTATATTACATATAAGCAATATGTCCCACATACTATTTAGGATATAAGATAAGATACTTGCTGTTTATACACAATTCAAATATAACTACTGTGGGGTGTGTGTGTATGTGTGTGTGTGTGTGTGTGTGTGTGAGAGAGAGAGAGAGAGAGAGAGAGAGAGAGAGAGAGAGAGAGAGAGAGAG
>NW_026067891.1:9134876-9150927 GCF_014885135.2 Alexandromys fortis | reverse complement strand
AGAGAGAGAGAGAGAGAGAGAGAGAGAGAGAGAGAGAGAGAGAGAGAGAGAGAGAGAGAAAATGATAAATTTGGCAGTCTGGGTGAGTGTTGCTCATCACGCAGCTCTTGACTAGGGCATCCGAAAGCATGAGCATTTAATAGCCCAGTTCTCTCTAACTTAAGGTTCTTGTGCTTCCTAGATGTCATAGAAAATGGAACAAGTGTTTCAAGCATATAATTTGTTCCCCATAATGCTGGTGGGGAAGAATAAGGCAGGGATTTTGCCGCAATGCAGAATGGAAGTCAAACATCCATTTTAATGATTGAGCAAAAAAGCAAAAGCCAGTGGAATGCATTCCTGCAGGTTTTCCTTTCTTCCTTCCCTCCTTCCCTTCCCTCCTTCCCTCCTTCCCTCCCTCCCTCCCTCCCTCCCTCCCTCCCTCCCTCCCTTCCTTCCTTCCTTCCTTCCTTCCCTCCTTTCTGTTCTTTATTTTCCCAAGCATATTTCCCTATTGAGTATTTGGAATACACCCCGATCATAATTGTTTCCCATTCCTCCTAGGTCCGCCCTTCCACCCTTGTGCCCCTCCCCCAAAAGAAAAGAATTTATCAAGGTCAGTTCGTGCTGCCCAAACACTCATTGGAGAATGGTCAAATCTCAGTGGCCAGGCCCTTAAGGATAACTGAGGTTTCCCCAACATCCCCACCAGAAGCCATCAACTGTGAAGAACTGCAGCTCAGCACCTTTCTGTTTTCACTTGGTGGTTTCTGCCATGCCTGCCTGCCTGTGTATTCTGGATATTCACTGCTACCTTGCTACTTCAGGAGAATCCATCTTGTTCTTTCATCCTTGGATGGGAGTGTTAATCAAAGCTCTATAGCAAAAGATATCAGGGTTGGGATAAGGATTAGGTCAGGATCAAAGGGGGACAAAGAATAGTAATTCTGAGAAGCTGAATAGTCCCCCTGACCAACCCGTCTGGGTTTATGAATTGCAAGTAACTTGGAGAGTCAATGGAAAGAGATGCCTGCTAGTACTCAAGAAAATAACTATTATTTTAAAAAAATTCGCATTTATTTAATGTGTTTGTGTGTGCACAAAGGCATGTATGTGAAGGTCAGAGGACTAGGAGTTGAACTTAGTGTGTTTAGTTTGGCAGTAAGGACCTTATCTCCTGAATCATCTTGCCTGCTCTTTAGAACGTTTTTGTGCCAAATTTTAGGGTAGAGAAAAAAAAACTCATTAAAAACAGACAAAGAAAACTTTCCAATGTGACAAATGAAGAATTGGCCATTGAGAGGTGAACCTAGATCCATAGTAAAGAATCCACCACCGTGTAAGCACTTCAAAAGAACAACGGCTGCAGAATATTCCATCCCCACAGATGCTTTCCTATTTATTTCAGGCATCAGAGCTGCGAAGCACATATATTTATGGAAAAAGAAAGCTGAAAAAGACATCTTCCGACACCATGAAGCAAATGTCACCCATGGAACACTCCCTAAGCAGTCAACACAAAAACGCTTCCCTTCAAGCAGGAACTGGATGAGACGAACCGATTGGAAAGCTGTCCTAGCATGTGTCATTCCTTAAATGAAGCAATGACACCATATGCCCTGGAATGATCTCCAGTGTTTGCTTCATTGGCAGGTGGCACTGGGTGGATGGGTCTGGAAGCCAGTGAAACGAGCCATAGGAAGAATGCTGAAGCAAGCCCGTTTTCCAAGACAGTTGTGCGCTATATTTATAGTATCAACGGTTTAATTGAGAAGTTTGGTACTAATGATGCCAACACAGCTGGCGCATCTTCAATTTAAATAGACACGACTCGTTTGCAGACATAACTAGCATTTGTTTGCTCAACGACAATGTTCATGAGCACCGAGCAGCAACTTGGGCCCACATGAGGTACCTCAATGGTTGTGTCAAGACCCGAATCTGGATGGCGATGTGCCTGTGCCTGAGCAAGAAAGTACTGAGCAGCTTTAGACATCCTTAGACCAAATAATACGTCACGGAAAAACTGTAAAGGATGCTCAGCAGCTACAACATAAACCTGGAAGTAAAGTTAGTTCAGCGTGAGCACAGAGACTGAAGACGGGCTTCATGCTGGAGCTTTGTTTTAATTTTTTTCTTTTATTTTTGAGATTATAATTTAATTACATTTCCCCTTTCCATTTCTTTCTTCCAAACATGTCATATACCTTTCCCTACTTTCTCCTTTTACTAACTGTTATTGCATGCATAAATGAATATGTCTATGCATACATATTTCTAAATATAACCTAGTGAGTTCCTATTGTGCTGCTTGTATGTTTCCGGGACTGACCATTTGGCACTGGGCAGCCAATTGGTGTGCTCATTCCTGGAGTTGTTATTAAGGTGGTTGCAATACATAAAGAGAAGACACTGTGCTGTCATCAGAATGAATTTACTATGCCTAACGCCCTGGTTTATGGAGTGCTGTATTAACATGAAAGGAGCATAGGAGTCTATCAGCACCACACCCACCGAAAGGATTCATCCAAGTGTCTTTTTCACAACTAAAAAGTCATGTGCTTTGTCTTTATGACTAAAGACAGACTTTAAAGGATCGTTTTTCTATCCGCTGTGTCTTTATTATGTGTATATATACATTTGTGCTCTGTGCATGTGCAGATGCATGTGTGTGCAGGTTCCGTGCATGTGTGCATGCATGTGGAGTCTAGACAACAACCTCAGGTGTCCTTCCTCAAGCAACATCATTTTGTTTTGTGAGACAGGGTCTCTCGTTGACTTGACGGTTGCCAAGTTGTCTGGGCTGCGAGGCCGGCCAGCCTAGGAGACTCCTGTCACCTTTCCAGGGTTGGGATTATAGGCATGGGCCAACAATTCTAGATATTTTTACATGGGCACCGAGGATGAATGCTGGCCTACGTGTCTGCATCTCAATCACTTTATGACTGAGGCATCCCTCCAGCTCCTGGAGTACCTTGATTTTGATAACAAAACCTAGAGGCTGGGGCATCAAGGGCATGCTACAAACTACAGACTAAAGACTGATCACACTGTTTCTAAAGTCAAACAATTCTGGGGTGCCTTGTGTTGTACCAGGGGCCTGGATGCATCATAGTCTACTCTCATTTCTAATCCAGAAATATTTAAATTTTAAACATTAACTTACATTACATTTTTTTCTTTTAACAGCCACACATTGTAATTAATTTGGTTGTAATCCACAGAGTTCTTTCATGAGAGCAAGAATTCAAGTGTAGAACTTTGATGTAAAAATACTGATGTCTCTAATCATAACTGCCTATGAGCCACAATTATAAACTTGGCAGATAAAGATGACATAACCTTCTCCTAAATCAAGGCAGTAAACTCCAACTGCTTGCCAGAAGATATATGAAATAAAATATACTTACTAAACACTCTCTAAGATGAGCAAGAAGAAGCTCAAATACATTGTTCCATGCTTGCATCTTTGGGGTGAACCTGTGCTACTCAGCAAATTTGAAGCCAGTTTTGAGTTGCATGGTGAGAGTTTGTCTTGAAAACCAACAAAATAAAACAGAGCAAATGAAAATTCAAATATGAGGGGATGTGAGCGTAAGTGCTGTCCACAGTGCCCCTGGCAGACCTCAAGAGGCACACAGTTTGTGCTGAGATGAGTAACTTTTCAGTTCCCCTACTGAAACATCTGGAATAAGTGCTCCTAACAACCGCACTAGCCCCATTCACTCGCAGAGCTGTGCACGATTTAAAAGGAGTCTAGCTACTGCTTTGACTATTGTAGCGTGCACTGCTCTCCCAAAGAATGAATACACCCCCTTCAAAGACAGCATGCAAAGAAATGGAATGTGAAGCCCAAATCGATGTCGATTTGGAAGAAGTGCCCCCTGACAAAGAAGCAAGTGGAGAATATGAAACACACAGTGAGGAGAGGCAACCATAATGCCCATCTCTCTGGAAAGGTTCAGAAAACACACATTAAAATACACCACGAGCTGCCTCTTGGCACCATTAGGCAAGTGGCTGCTGTGCAAAGCATGGGGAAGGTTTCGGCACTTGGAGAAGTGGGGAACTGCCACGTTCTAGGCAATTTGGAAAAAGATGGTACTTTGTGTTGTGTTATGTTCTTGACATTGAGATTTCTGTGCCTCGGTTGAACAATAGAGTCAAAGGAGGCAGGAGGCACAAAGATCTTTGTGGTTTTCTCTGAAACAGTCCTCATTTAACCCCGACCCAGCTAGGGGACAGAAGACAGAAGCAGAAGAGACTGCGGCAAAGAAAGATATTGTCTCATGGTCAAAGACCTCACGGTGGCTAACTGAGTCTAAAACATGGCTGCTTACAGTAAAAGATCTCAAAGAGGAAACTGTGTTGAATCCCCTAAACTCCACCGTGGGGAGCCAAGCAGAAAGTTCCAGATGCCTCTCAGTATGGTTCATGCTGCTAAATGTATCAGATAAGAGAATGGCTTTGTGACCACCAGTGTTCATCTTAGGAAAATGCCATTTCTTTGAAATAGCAGTTGTAAAAACCAAAGAGGATTCCCAAGACACTACAAGTGGTCCATGAATCCATATGGTCCAATAATTTTTATAGATGAAATCCACACCACACAAAATCCACAGAAACTCTTTAACATAGGCACAGATGTTGTTTGTGATAAGTAGAATTAATTTCAGTGTTCGTGAACATATACTACGTTCCCTTAACTGACAGATGCTACGGGTCTATCTATCATCACATCAAATCAACATCTTGTTAGCTAGCTGTGTGAAAATTCCGACTCAAAAGAAAAAAACAAAACCAGTGTTTCTGAAACAAATAGATTTCTATCTGGGTTTAATATCAGGTAGCATGACAAATGACAAGTTCTTTCTCTGGGCCATCTGCCCTAACCCTAAAGGACCGAGAGATTCAGACATTAACATACACATCTCATCTGTGTGACTTCCAGCTGCGAGTATTTTGACTACTTCTCTGACTTAGCCCGTAGCCTCAGGTAAAGTTCAAGATAATCAAAAAGTCCAGGGAAGAAAATAGACCCTTAAGGGTGAGAAGCTGGGGTTGGCTGACTTGCATGTCACCATAAAAGAGTGTAAGAATGGTCATTAAAAGACTTCAGCTCAAAGCCAACATCCCCGTGACACTTGATGAGTAGAGACAGACCGAATAGCAAGACATCCCCTGGCTTGACATGGCAAAGAGAATAGAACTCCTCCAGCTACCCATCAGTCAAGCTGGGTCCCACTGCTTTGCACACACTTAACCTCGACTCTCACTTCGAACGCTCTGCACTTTTCAAAGTCATCTTTGACCTGAGAGTGCCCGAGGGTATCTTCGTTCTGCAAGAGTTAGAGGGCTTAACTCAAGGTTATTACCAAATGAGAGAGCGATAAAAGTGCGAGAGTTGACCTTTCCCTCTGAAATGTCAGGTTTCAAGCCTGGGTATCTAAAATATTAGGATGCCTGCTCTGCTTTTGTGTCACACGCATACTTGATAAGCATCGTGTGTGTTAAGGAAATAAAAGGTCCAAGCTCACCCCCGCCCCGAGATCACGGAACCCCCGAGTAATGAACCAGGGCTTCATCTTCATGCCGAGAATAAGATGAGCTTTGCTCACAGTGAGGCATCTGACCTGGCCTCTTCTTGCTGCTATTGTGATATTTGCAGCTCGCCACAAACTCTTGGAGGAGTCTCCAAGCAGCCCACCTTTGTTCGGAGTCAAATGTAAAGGATGTAGTTCTTTGGTCTAATGCACACATGCTTGCTGCCACTCCTGGGGTGTCATGGATATACAGAGGAACTACATCCCCAAACACAAAACATTATCTGAGCTTCATCAAAGCTATCCTGTGTCACAGCTGAGACCAATTAAGTGGTAAAGCCCTCCCGTCCCTGGGTAGATTCTTCAAACATCTTCGAGAGAAATAATAAGGGTCCTAGTGACCTGGGAGAAAGCAAAACTATCCTTTATCTTCTCAGGGTGAGTGGTGGCTTCTGGCTGGCTCTGTTTCACCATGATGCCTAGGCCACACTGCCCTTTGTCATTTTTGGTAGCATGACAAATACCCTTGAACCTTCATCCAGGAAATTGTATACTACAAGAATCAAATCAGATTTAGAAACTGGTAGTTTTTGTTGTTGTTGTTGCTGGTGGTGGTGGTGGCAGATTTTGAAGACTAAGCTTAATATAGAACTAGCCATTCCCTGCAGCTGCAGTGCACAGTGCCTGGGGAAAGATGGGGATAGAGTCACTCACAGGTCATGGCCATCCTTTTAGGTAAGCAGGCAAGGGCTTCAACACTTGTTTTAGTTATAACATGAGGTCCTGGGCTGCTGGATTTGTGATCATCAATGGACCTTTTCATCAGTGGTTTATAGAGGCAACTCGTTAGAAAATGGCCAACTGGCAAAGCACACCCCCCCCCCCCCCCACACACACAACTAAAACAAATAAGTGGCTCCTGCCACCCCTAAGGGACTC
This sequence comes from Alexandromys fortis, assembly GCF_014885135.2. Classification (NCBI taxonomy): domain Eukaryota; kingdom Metazoa; phylum Chordata; class Mammalia; order Rodentia; family Cricetidae; genus Alexandromys; species Alexandromys fortis. The sequence goes on along the minus strand of NW_026067891.1, from coordinate 9,144,466 downwards.
TAGCCACTATAGACCCAGGTATCAGATACTAAAATGCCTTTATCTTACAAGAATATTCCATCTTAGAATGATGAGTTGACAGAACTCCCAAAAAGAGGGAAACTGAGGACAAAGGTAGTACTTACACCAAACATTTGTCGGAGGTCTGGATCCCGGAACCGGAAGGGGATGTTGGACACATGCAGCCGCTTGGGCTGGGACTTGTTTTCTGTAGTTTCCGAAGGTTGTGTCTGGGGCTGGCCATCAGTTGGTGCCGCATCATCTGTCTGCTAGAGGAATGAAAGGAAAACAAAGAACCTGTAAGTTCCCTGTCCCAATGCCCCCCTCCCCATTCCCCTGTGTGCAGGATGGTGCCAGACAAAGCTTCGAAGCTGTTTGCTTTTATATTTAATAGCAAAGTGTATGTTTTGAGCATCCACTGAGTGTCCAGCCACAGATCTGAGATTCCATATCAATCAAAGCAATCAAAAGTCTCTGCAGTATAACTCTCACAGTGGGAAGGCATAATAAAAACAAATCATAAGTAAATGTAAAGTTTGGAGGGAGGAGACCAACAATGTGGGAAAAATAAAGGGAACAGAGGCTAGGAGGGGCTTGGGGCTCAGGGTAAGTAGTGCAAACTTCATCAGAAAGGGAGTATAATCATTAAAAGTAAGAACATACATCCCTTAATGCTGTTCGAATTTTTATGCTATTCATATATAAGCACTGAGGCTGTACAGATAAAATATTAATAAATGTCAAAAATTTTTAAAGGCCCTTTAGTGATTTGTCATTCATCCAGAGAAGCAGATGATGGACTCAACTTTTTCTTAGGATGTTAACTTAGCTCCTGCATTGTGCAAATCTATGTGGTCTATTGCCAGGGACCCCATTAGATCATTTAAATTTCAAGTAAATGGGTTTGCTTGCATTTGTTGCAATTGAAATGCTCAATAGCTGCACGTAGATAGTACCTATGTTGGAAAAGGCAGAAACAGAATGTTCCCATCTGTACAAAAGCTCTGCTGGGCTATGCTGGTGTAGATAACATAAGGTCATTAGCCCAGCCCATTATTTCTTTTTATTTTCCTCCACACATGAATAATTAGGATACCACGTTATTACTCTGCTACTTACAATATAGGCAAGAATTAAGACAAAAGTCACATTAACTGTTGCAGTTGTGGACAGACACCCTGTTTTTCTGAACTTTCTCTGCAATTAGCATATTCAGCCTGTAGGTGGCAGTAGAGCTGTCCACTTAAGATACATACTTCTTTGAGATTACTGTTGAGAGGTCTTTGCCAAAGCTGAAATTTGTGAGCGAAGACTCATCCTCCTCTATTTATAAGCAATTTAGAAGCCTATAACTAGGACAGGCAGCCAGGTGTAAAATAATAGCGCTTAGAGGCGACAATCTTACATGGCGAAATGTAACAGAAACACCCAAACAACAGTAGCACAATTAGCAATTTTCCCAGCGTCTCTCTGGTGCACTAGGGTATTTTATTTGCATCCTCCTTCACACACTCTGAATTACATGTTGACATCAGGAGCTCCTGGTGCCTTGCGCACAATTCATCTTCAGTGACTTGGTATCAGAAGCCCTACCAGATGACTTTGCGAACTTTCAAGTGTGGCCCTGAAAACCACGATATTTTGTCAAAACTGTGAAGAGGAAGATACTCTAGGAAGAGGAGGAAAACCAAAACCAATTACAACACAGTGGCTCTTTGTGGGTGTGTGACCTTTAGTCACACTAGCCACCGGACATCCCAAGGCACACCAACTCTGGCTTGGAGAGAAAGGTACTAGGAGAGGCTTAGGGGTCAGATTCTGTGCCAAGGGACTGCCCAGCATGTGCAATGACAGAATGATGTAAAGCGGGAGCCCTCCATTCTGGGGAGGCTACCTGGAGTCATACAGAATACATGGGAATGAGCAAGAGAGAAGAGTTCAGAGGTAGGTAAAGGTTGTAGACTAAGAGTCCTGTACACAAACACAAGTGGCTGTCAGAAGCCACTTCAGGTTGACAGTAGAAGTGAGCTGTGACCAGCATGCTATATGAATGGTAACTGCCTCTTAGTGATTGGCTGATGCAGTGGCAGACTGAAAGGGTGAATCACTATTAATCAATGAATAACAAATAAATGAGTAGATACCATGTTTGTCAGCTTCGAGCGCTAGTTAATGAATAGCAATGTAAGCTAGGGAGGAGGCTCACTGTCCAAAGACGAAGGCTTGAGTTTGCTGCTCCAGAACCTACATAAAACTGGACTCAGTGATGCATTCCTGGAAGCTCAGAGGTTGTTGTCATGTAAACACAGCAATGATGGGAGCCGGTCTCCAATAAGAAAGAGACATAAACTAACAACTAAAGCTGATCTCTGACCTCCACATACACATCAACACACACACACACACACACACACACACATACACACACACACACAGAGAGAGAGAGAGAGAGAGAGAGAGAGAGAGAGAGAGAGAGAGAGAGAGAGAGAGAGAGAATCATTCTGTAACCCTGAGACCCACATAAATCAGGAACCATGTTTTTCTGTTTTGTAACAGCACATTGGGTTCCACATGAGTGACAAAGAAATTACTTTTAAATCATGATATTGCTACTTTGCCAAGAGGAAGGAGGTTTCCGTGTCTTACCACAAGACCCTAAGTTGGCATAAGCAATGGCTAAGACCTTAAGTTTCCAGCCCATTTTCTCCACTGTATTAGAAATTGCTATGTGAATAAAAATTAAAACGACTTTCCTTTCCTCCCAAGAAAGGGACTTAGACTTGGATTTGTGCACAATTGCTGAATGGCTCAGTTTAATAAACCTAATTAGGAATTACAGAGATTATGATTAAACATATTAAATGATTAATAGCATTATGCTGCTCATGTAAAAATTAAAATTAATCATCTCTAGTCAAACAGGACTTTGGAGAAATCTTTGTGGTGTTTCCTTTGATAAAAACATACAATGCTCGATTAATCGTTTTGTGTTGTACACATTTATACAAATACCCATAAATTATTACGTAGGGATACCTATGGCTAAAAGTTTTTACTGAAAATATGTAAAATGAAAAATAAATCCAAATTGTTTTCAAACAAAAAAAAAGATTTGTAAGGGGGAGTAAAAAGGGGTGTCATCCTCTATAAAGTGAAAATGAACAACCAAAAGATCATTTCAAGCTGAGTGTGCCTATGTCCGATGGGACTCATTGTGCTACAACCAGGGCTATGGAATAACTCCATCCATGTGCAATCCCACTGCTACCAACCGCTAATCCAGCACAGGGCACCTACAGTTTGCTCATATGGGACAGGACAATAAATGACCTATAGCCTACAGGCTTAGAACAAGGATCAAAATAATAGGGGCAGATATAAGAGACAGTAACCACAGAACAAGGAGCCCCTCATCTTTTATACTGCAGCTAGAGTACTTGTTACTTTTAAGACCAAAAATGGACTTTTCTTATGTAGTTCTCTTGAATTGTTCAAGGAAAATATATCTGGAACAAATCTGTGCTTTTCTGTGTCCACTGGAGTTTAGAGCTGGCATATTGTCTACCTGCATTTGATATAGGCTTGGTGAGTAACCCTTGGCACTGTGGGAGTGCACAGCACCTGTAAAAGCTGACAGCTCCTGCAAGGAAATGAGGTCACTGTGGGGACTGGACCTTCACCTGCTCTTCTTTTGCTTCAGTATCCTGTTATCTCCAAATGAATGACCCTCTATACATTTCCTCAAAGTCCTGCGCTCTAATAACTACAGGCTGAAAGTTCTGAAACCACAAACAAGATACACCTCCCCACTGTAGAAGCTGCCATTCTCACATAGCATCGGGAGGCTGACCAAGACATCTCCGGGTTTGTCTCTGGTCAGATTATCACAAGTTTAATGGCTTAAAATAATAGAATATTCTCAAGCCGTAGTAATGAGGATAGAAATTCAAAACCAAGGTGTTCACAGGACCAAGCTCCTTCTTTCTTTTCCTCTCCTAGCTTCTGTGTCTGGGTAGCTGTTAGTTTGGGGATCTGTGACCTTCATCTGTTTCTGTGTTCACATGGTCATGTTCCCTGCATTCCTTCCTCAGGTCTACTCCAGCTGACTCTTCTAACTCGTTAGGGTTAGAAACCATGCTACGCAAGGATGACTTGAGATCATTACTGTTTCACATCTGCAAAGACACTTTTCCCCAGAGAAGGCCTCAACTACTCAGTTGACAGAGCTTACAACATCCCATGTGTTTGGAGGCTGCCATTCAACTACGACAGGCCCTTCATAAACACAAACTGGAAGAGCATATTCACTTAATGGCTGTTTTCCAGGAATGGCTATGTTATTTCTTAGGACTATCTTTGGATACTTGGACACTCTCAGAAGAGCTAGCCTCTAACAAGAGCCAACAGAAAAGAGAATGTTCTAGCCTGAGCAGAGATGAGACAGGTACCTTCCATTGACCAGGCCAGGCTGGCTACCTCCCCTTATGTTCTTGCTTATAGATAGAGATGCTTGTCCTTTCTGCCAGGGTGGGCAGCCCTATGTCAGTTTATAGAAAGTCATCAGCACTCTACAGTTTAGTCTGACAATGAATAAAATGGTAATTACTCCCCTGTTGTGGCTTTTTCTGATTAAGACAGTAATGGCTAAGCCCCCACTTAGCAAGCCTCATGTCACTCATGACCTTATGTCACTCATGATGGCCACCAAGAGAGCTTCATCTCAGTTTTGCTCTCAGCTTCTCTGGACCATGGACATATACAGCTCCGAGATCAAACAGCCTTCTACCCACACAGGAAGACTCACGGACCCTATGAATTGGAGATCCATTAACTCCAAGAGGCAGGTTGCTCAGAAGTGCTCGGCAGAATTTCTGAACAAGTGCGTTAAGACTCACCATGCCTGGTTCCATGTTGGCCCACTGCTGAACACCCCTTTCAGGAGGCAGGCTGTGGGCTAAAAAACATTTCTTAATAAACAAACTCCCCAGGTATTGGCACAGGTTATAAATGTTAAGAAAACACCACTGGCACTTTAATCTCCTGAAGATCACTTAGTGTTTCCACAAAGACCTTAATAAAGAACCGTGGGGCTCCCTCCGCTGTAATCGTTCCTAATTCAATGAATAGCTCTGAGCAACCCACGGTTAATCCTAGAGAAATTGGATTTTGATATCGACCAATCCAGGGATGATTGTTGGAGAGAATACACATAGAAATGGGCTCCTTGCAAAGTCTGTCCCTGCCCCAGTGTTCTCTTAGGTTACTTAGACACTGTAGAATCAACATGCACCCCCAGTGGGTACTAAGTAACAGGGTGTAGAAGCATTGGGTAGGGGCTGTTTATGGCTATCTCTGAGTTAAAAACCTCATCTGTCATAGATTAGTTGAGCTGAGAACACCCTACTGAACCTTAAATTCCCCAGATACTGACGAGCCCAGGAGACTTTGTGGCTCATGAGTGCTGCAGATGAGTTAAATCTAAGGATGCTTGAGCAAAGGATGGTAGATGTAAACCTACAAGAGAAATCAGAATTCAGAGAGAAATTGGAGCTCTTTACTGCAGCAGCCAGCCAAGGAGAGGGAACGGGCAACAATTAGAAAAAAGCAAGAACCAAGCTATATTTGGTGGGAATTAAAAATACATGTATGCATAACCCAGTACTAGATATAGCTCAAGGGTGCTGAGGAAGCACACTTGGGTAGCCCTGAACAAAAAAAATAAAATGTGGGCCGCAGATGTAATTTTATAATGTCTGGAAATCACATGTTTTTTAAGAGTGAAATGCAATATGAAATCAATCTTAAGCTTACATTCATTTTAACTATTTAAAGCACAGTATTGTGATACACCATCAGTGCAAAGGGCAGTTAAAGTATTTTTTCTGCACTAAGTTTTTGACATTCTGGGTCCAAATCTCAGGAGGGTACATTGATTTCTTATTAGAAATCTTTGATATATATTTAAGCTTCAAAAAATGATAGTTGAATATCCAGCTTTTTCACTTACAGTTCAAAAGTCCCAAATGACTGAATCAAGGGTCAGTACTTCCATTTAAGATAAAGTTTAATTAAATTAAAAATCTGTCCCATCAGTTTTAATAGGGCACTTTCAGATGCTCAAAGGTAACATGAAGATCCCTTAACGATGTTTCTAATCCCTAGAACCTGTGAAAAAGTTGCTTTATAGGACAAAGAAGTGGGAAGGATGTGGACAGAATTGAAGTCACTGATGACCTCACCATGAATTAGGTCATTCAAGAGTTCATGGGGAGGCTACTACAAACACAAAGACCTTCCAAAGGTCTTTAGAAGTAGAAGAGAAAACAGCTAGTGACACTTGACGGGATGTGAGAAGTCCACCTGCCATTTCCAGCCTGGGATGAGATGGCCGAGGAAGGACAGAAGCCCAAGAATTAAGGAACTGGAAAATATAAAGGTTCAAGAAAGAAAGGCCATCTTTATGGCAGGAGTTTTTTTTTTTTTCCTTTACCTGGTGATGCCTAAGCTGGGCTTCAGAAACTCAGGGGCCATTATATTACATGTGGATATTGGATCCAGTGTTTGCTGCAGAGAGACAGCGAGCTTAAAAACATCATCATCTACATGACAAATCACAGGTATACAACATATCCAACATTCCAGAGATTACATCAGTTTGCATTTTTGTCAGTGTGCGGGAGATAGTAAGAATGAAGACAGGGATTCAAGGGAGACAAGCAGAGAAGGATGGAGAGAGAGAGGGGAATGTAGAAGTAGGTATGGATCCCCTTCAGAGTTTGAGCCATGTTCTCAAAGGGGATCACTTAGCACTGTAGAGTCAAGAGATCTGCCATCTTTTAAAGAACAAGCATTGAAAATAACACGCATCTCACACACAGCTTGTGTCTCCAGAGCCTCTGTTGTCGGTGGCTCTTGCTGGGATCATGACTGCTATTATTTGTTACTATTTCTGCCATCACCTAAATATATGTTTCTTAACCCACTTCTGTGTTCCTGGACACACTGAGGCTAGATACCCTTTGCATAGGGTGTAAGTGTTGGGTGTGTGTGTGTGGGGGGGTGCGTGTGTGTATCCCAATACCTGTACAAAATCTCAGGAAGTTTCCAAGTTTCCTAGGGGATATGTAGATGCCATGTCTAAAAGCGACAGAGGACAGCCGCTTGCTTTTGCCATGCCCTAGATGGAGGCAAATAGTTGCTGACTGTCAGTGACTTCAACTGCTACCATTCAGTGGTGGTTTATAAGAAAACATGGAAATGGGAAAGAGATGGAGGGATTTGAAAGCTCTTCTCAGATACCATGAACTGGGAAGACGAAGCTCAGAGAAGTGAAGTTGGCTGTACAAAGATACACGGCTAGAACCCAGGAGGATTTTGGGCTCCACATACTGGCTTGTTTTCGGCCTGTCACAGCCTCTCAAGGGGAAGGCAAAGATGTTGCGGGAAGTCTGAGAACAGGACAGAAGACACGTACAAAGCACATGTGAAGGAGTAAGGATTCCACTGCAGTTTCTGTGCCGGAGCTCAGTGCTGTGGGCAGGACGAGATCTGTGCTAACCCAGTTGCTACCAAGCCAACGCGTCCAGGCTCCTTCAAACACCTCCTGTCCATCTCTCAAGGCTTCTCTTAGGCTCTTATTAGTCATAATTATTTTTAGTTTACCATAAAAAAATCTTTCCATTTTTTTCACTTTTAAAGATGCATTGTTTATTCATGTGTTTGTGAGCGAGTCTACAATGTGTGAATATACCCATGCATACAGGTGCATGAGGGGCCAGAGGAAGGTGCCAGATCCCCTAAGACTGAAATTAGGGGGCAGATGTGAGCTGTCTGCTGTAGATGCTGGAAACCATCCCCTAGTCTTCTGAAAGAGCAGCAAGTGTTCTTAATTGCCAAGTCATCTCTTTGGACCCCAGGCTTGAGCTTAACTATCACACTATCCTGGTGTGATATCCTGGATCTTCAAGATAACGTAGTTTTCATACACTCCCCTGGCACATAGTAGGCCTTCATATGGCTTTCCTGAGTCATTCTAGTCTATCTCTTTAGGTCAACCTATCATCTGTGTACATATTTCCTGAGTTCTGCTTTCAAGGCTTGGACAAGAACAGCAAATGGTTTCCCTTCCACCAGACTGGCGAACACACAGCATCTTTCTGCTCTGGCCAGTTCTTTTCTTCTCTATGTAACACTCTTCACACTGATAAGTAAGAACTATACTTCTGAAGAGCTTCTGCTTTTCACCGTCTACCAGTCAAGTTGTTTCTCACAAGGTGGAGAAACTTCTGAGAGTCTTACAGGCTTGATTTGATTAGGTTGACAATATTATCGGAGCAACAGTTGAAGGCCCAATGCACTGAATTTTGTACCAAATTGATTTGTGTAACAAACACTTGCTTTGTCTCTTCTAGTAGCCTGAATAGTTGGTCTTGATTCAGCCTGTGATGCTAGGTGCTGGGTGAATTTGAAGCTCTCTCTCTCTCTCTCTCTCTCTCTCTCTCTCTCTCTCTCTCTCTCTCTCTCTCTCTCTGCAGAGAGGAGCAAGGCCAGAGCAAAGGCTGGAATAATTCAATACATTGTGCTAGAAACTCAAAAAAATAATATCACATAGCTCTGCAATATACCTATTTGATTTGATTTGTAAACCTGATAAAAAAGCAATTGAAAAAGTTTGGGGGGGAATATATATGTTCTAAGCAAAACTGCAACCATATTGAATGTGTACAAGGAACCAAGGAAGGGAGGAGGGAGAGGTTAGAAAATCAGGCACATCCAATCAACTTCCTGCCTGCATTTAGAGAATGTTGCACATTCTCCATTTAAAATGGAGAAAGACTGCAAGAAGTTATTTTCCATTAAAGCAATAATAGCGTACCAGAGGATATGAATTAAAACCTATGCCTCTGGATTTCTCACAATCTTACTTCAAAACGGGGCTGCACAGAGTCTCCGAGCTTCCTGCCCTTTTCATTTTAGCTCTGTAGGCAAACAAATAAGTTAATCACATAGCTTTGGATATAGTTAATACCTCATTCCCAGTTCTGTAGGGCCAATTCTGTACCTGGGCAAGGCAGACTTAAGAAATACATTACGTTTCCCTGATCTCAAATACATTCAATGCTCAGCTCAAATGATAGATTCCTCAGAAAGAAGGACGGGAGGCACGCGACGGACTAACTCTAGATTCCTTTGCTCTTTTCATCCCCTGGAAATATAGGAAGAACGTGAAAGGCATTGGGGGCTCCACATCACTAGAGGACATGGATGTCAAGGTGACCATATTAATCTTCCCTGGCTGCTGTCTCATTCCCTAAATGCCAGTCTCATTGTTTGGGAAGTTGGACTTGTAAAACCAAGGATTATAGGTCAGTACCTTCTTGCTATGTCCTCACAGATCAAAGGGAGTATATCTCTATTCTCCCTTTTTTTTTTTTTTGTAGAAAAACATTAATTCCCTCATGGGGACCCCATCATCATGAGTTCATGTAACCAAATTACCTCTGCAACATCCATTCTCCAAATATCACCCCATCAGGTGTAGGGACTTCAATGTAAGGAAGGCACAGTAACATAGGTGAGGAGAACTCACA
>NW_026067891.1:8917730-9128581 GCF_014885135.2 Alexandromys fortis | reverse complement strand
ACACACACACACACACACACACACACACACACAGAGAGAGAGAGAGAGAGAGAGAGAGAGAGAGAGAGAGAGAGAGAGAGAGAGAGAGAGAGAATCATTCTGTAACCCTGAGACCCACATAAATCAGGAACCATGTTTTTCTGTTTTGTAACAGCACATTGGGTTCCACATGAGTGACAAAGAAATTACTTTTAAATCATGATATTGCTACTTTGCCAAGAGGAAGGAGGTTTCCGTGTCTTACCACAAGACCCTAAGTTGGCATAAGCAATGGCTAAGACCTTAAGTTTCCAGCCCATTTTCTCCACTGTATTAGAAATTGCTATGTGAATAAAAATTAAAACGACTTTCCTTTCCTCCCAAGAAAGGGACTTAGACTTGGATTTGTGCACAATTGCTGAATGGCTCAGTTTAATAAACCTAATTAGGAATTACAGAGATTATGATTAAACATATTAAATGATTAATAGCATTATGCTGCTCATGTAAAAATTAAAATTAATCATCTCTAGTCAAACAGGACTTTGGAGAAATCTTTGTGGTGTTTCCTTTGATAAAAACATACAATGCTCGATTAATCGTTTTGTGTTGTACACATTTATACAAATACCCATAAATTATTACGTAGGGATACCTATGGCTAAAAGTTTTTACTGAAAATATGTAAAATGAAAAATAAATCCAAATTGTTTTCAAACAAAAAAAAAGATTTGTAAGGGGGAGTAAAAAGGGGTGTCATCCTCTATAAAGTGAAAATGAACAACCAAAAGATCATTTCAAGCTGAGTGTGCCTATGTCCGATGGGACTCATTGTGCTACAACCAGGGCTATGGAATAACTCCATCCATGTGCAATCCCACTGCTACCAACCGCTAATCCAGCACAGGGCACCTACAGTTTGCTCATATGGGACAGGACAATAAATGACCTATAGCCTACAGGCTTAGAACAAGGATCAAAATAATAGGGGCAGATATAAGAGACAGTAACCACAGAACAAGGAGCCCCTCATCTTTTATACTGCAGCTAGAGTACTTGTTACTTTTAAGACCAAAAATGGACTTTTCTTATGTAGTTCTCTTGAATTGTTCAAGGAAAATATATCTGGAACAAATCTGTGCTTTTCTGTGTCCACTGGAGTTTAGAGCTGGCATATTGTCTACCTGCATTTGATATAGGCTTGGTGAGTAACCCTTGGCACTGTGGGAGTGCACAGCACCTGTAAAAGCTGACAGCTCCTGCAAGGAAATGAGGTCACTGTGGGGACTGGACCTTCACCTGCTCTTCTTTTGCTTCAGTATCCTGTTATCTCCAAATGAATGACCCTCTATACATTTCCTCAAAGTCCTGCGCTCTAATAACTACAGGCTGAAAGTTCTGAAACCACAAACAAGATACACCTCCCCACTGTAGAAGCTGCCATTCTCACATAGCATCGGGAGGCTGACCAAGACATCTCCGGGTTTGTCTCTGGTCAGATTATCACAAGTTTAATGGCTTAAAATAATAGAATATTCTCAAGCCGTAGTAATGAGGATAGAAATTCAAAACCAAGGTGTTCACAGGACCAAGCTCCTTCTTTCTTTTCCTCTCCTAGCTTCTGTGTCTGGGTAGCTGTTAGTTTGGGGATCTGTGACCTTCATCTGTTTCTGTGTTCACATGGTCATGTTCCCTGCATTCCTTCCTCAGGTCTACTCCAGCTGACTCTTCTAACTCGTTAGGGTTAGAAACCATGCTACGCAAGGATGACTTGAGATCATTACTGTTTCACATCTGCAAAGACACTTTTCCCCAGAGAAGGCCTCAACTACTCAGTTGACAGAGCTTACAACATCCCATGTGTTTGGAGGCTGCCATTCAACTACGACAGGCCCTTCATAAACACAAACTGGAAGAGCATATTCACTTAATGGCTGTTTTCCAGGAATGGCTATGTTATTTCTTAGGACTATCTTTGGATACTTGGACACTCTCAGAAGAGCTAGCCTCTAACAAGAGCCAACAGAAAAGAGAATGTTCTAGCCTGAGCAGAGATGAGACAGGTACCTTCCATTGACCAGGCCAGGCTGGCTACCTCCCCTTATGTTCTTGCTTATAGATAGAGATGCTTGTCCTTTCTGCCAGGGTGGGCAGCCCTATGTCAGTTTATAGAAAGTCATCAGCACTCTACAGTTTAGTCTGACAATGAATAAAATGGTAATTACTCCCCTGTTGTGGCTTTTTCTGATTAAGACAGTAATGGCTAAGCCCCCACTTAGCAAGCCTCATGTCACTCATGACCTTATGTCACTCATGATGGCCACCAAGAGAGCTTCATCTCAGTTTTGCTCTCAGCTTCTCTGGACCATGGACATATACAGCTCCGAGATCAAACAGCCTTCTACCCACACAGGAAGACTCACGGACCCTATGAATTGGAGATCCATTAACTCCAAGAGGCAGGTTGCTCAGAAGTGCTCGGCAGAATTTCTGAACAAGTGCGTTAAGACTCACCATGCCTGGTTCCATGTTGGCCCACTGCTGAACACCCCTTTCAGGAGGCAGGCTGTGGGCTAAAAAACATTTCTTAATAAACAAACTCCCCAGGTATTGGCACAGGTTATAAATGTTAAGAAAACACCACTGGCACTTTAATCTCCTGAAGATCACTTAGTGTTTCCACAAAGACCTTAATAAAGAACCGTGGGGCTCCCTCCGCTGTAATCGTTCCTAATTCAATGAATAGCTCTGAGCAACCCACGGTTAATCCTAGAGAAATTGGATTTTGATATCGACCAATCCAGGGATGATTGTTGGAGAGAATACACATAGAAATGGGCTCCTTGCAAAGTCTGTCCCTGCCCCAGTGTTCTCTTAGGTTACTTAGACACTGTAGAATCAACATGCACCCCCAGTGGGTACTAAGTAACAGGGTGTAGAAGCATTGGGTAGGGGCTGTTTATGGCTATCTCTGAGTTAAAAACCTCATCTGTCATAGATTAGTTGAGCTGAGAACACCCTACTGAACCTTAAATTCCCCAGATACTGACGAGCCCAGGAGACTTTGTGGCTCATGAGTGCTGCAGATGAGTTAAATCTAAGGATGCTTGAGCAAAGGATGGTAGATGTAAACCTACAAGAGAAATCAGAATTCAGAGAGAAATTGGAGCTCTTTACTGCAGCAGCCAGCCAAGGAGAGGGAACGGGCAACAATTAGAAAAAAGCAAGAACCAAGCTATATTTGGTGGGAATTAAAAATACATGTATGCATAACCCAGTACTAGATATAGCTCAAGGGTGCTGAGGAAGCACACTTGGGTAGCCCTGAACAAAAAAAATAAAATGTGGGCCGCAGATGTAATTTTATAATGTCTGGAAATCACATGTTTTTTAAGAGTGAAATGCAATATGAAATCAATCTTAAGCTTACATTCATTTTAACTATTTAAAGCACAGTATTGTGATACACCATCAGTGCAAAGGGCAGTTAAAGTATTTTTTCTGCACTAAGTTTTTGACATTCTGGGTCCAAATCTCAGGAGGGTACATTGATTTCTTATTAGAAATCTTTGATATATATTTAAGCTTCAAAAAATGATAGTTGAATATCCAGCTTTTTCACTTACAGTTCAAAAGTCCCAAATGACTGAATCAAGGGTCAGTACTTCCATTTAAGATAAAGTTTAATTAAATTAAAAATCTGTCCCATCAGTTTTAATAGGGCACTTTCAGATGCTCAAAGGTAACATGAAGATCCCTTAACGATGTTTCTAATCCCTAGAACCTGTGAAAAAGTTGCTTTATAGGACAAAGAAGTGGGAAGGATGTGGACAGAATTGAAGTCACTGATGACCTCACCATGAATTAGGTCATTCAAGAGTTCATGGGGAGGCTACTACAAACACAAAGACCTTCCAAAGGTCTTTAGAAGTAGAAGAGAAAACAGCTAGTGACACTTGACGGGATGTGAGAAGTCCACCTGCCATTTCCAGCCTGGGATGAGATGGCCGAGGAAGGACAGAAGCCCAAGAATTAAGGAACTGGAAAATATAAAGGTTCAAGAAAGAAAGGCCATCTTTATGGCAGGAGTTTTTTTTTTTTTCCTTTACCTGGTGATGCCTAAGCTGGGCTTCAGAAACTCAGGGGCCATTATATTACATGTGGATATTGGATCCAGTGTTTGCTGCAGAGAGACAGCGAGCTTAAAAACATCATCATCTACATGACAAATCACAGGTATACAACATATCCAACATTCCAGAGATTACATCAGTTTGCATTTTTGTCAGTGTGCGGGAGATAGTAAGAATGAAGACAGGGATTCAAGGGAGACAAGCAGAGAAGGATGGAGAGAGAGAGGGGAATGTAGAAGTAGGTATGGATCCCCTTCAGAGTTTGAGCCATGTTCTCAAAGGGGATCACTTAGCACTGTAGAGTCAAGAGATCTGCCATCTTTTAAAGAACAAGCATTGAAAATAACACGCATCTCACACACAGCTTGTGTCTCCAGAGCCTCTGTTGTCGGTGGCTCTTGCTGGGATCATGACTGCTATTATTTGTTACTATTTCTGCCATCACCTAAATATATGTTTCTTAACCCACTTCTGTGTTCCTGGACACACTGAGGCTAGATACCCTTTGCATAGGGTGTAAGTGTTGGGTGTGTGTGTGTGGGGGGGTGCGTGTGTGTATCCCAATACCTGTACAAAATCTCAGGAAGTTTCCAAGTTTCCTAGGGGATATGTAGATGCCATGTCTAAAAGCGACAGAGGACAGCCGCTTGCTTTTGCCATGCCCTAGATGGAGGCAAATAGTTGCTGACTGTCAGTGACTTCAACTGCTACCATTCAGTGGTGGTTTATAAGAAAACATGGAAATGGGAAAGAGATGGAGGGATTTGAAAGCTCTTCTCAGATACCATGAACTGGGAAGACGAAGCTCAGAGAAGTGAAGTTGGCTGTACAAAGATACACGGCTAGAACCCAGGAGGATTTTGGGCTCCACATACTGGCTTGTTTTCGGCCTGTCACAGCCTCTCAAGGGGAAGGCAAAGATGTTGCGGGAAGTCTGAGAACAGGACAGAAGACACGTACAAAGCACATGTGAAGGAGTAAGGATTCCACTGCAGTTTCTGTGCCGGAGCTCAGTGCTGTGGGCAGGACGAGATCTGTGCTAACCCAGTTGCTACCAAGCCAACGCGTCCAGGCTCCTTCAAACACCTCCTGTCCATCTCTCAAGGCTTCTCTTAGGCTCTTATTAGTCATAATTATTTTTAGTTTACCATAAAAAAATCTTTCCATTTTTTTCACTTTTAAAGATGCATTGTTTATTCATGTGTTTGTGAGCGAGTCTACAATGTGTGAATATACCCATGCATACAGGTGCATGAGGGGCCAGAGGAAGGTGCCAGATCCCCTAAGACTGAAATTAGGGGGCAGATGTGAGCTGTCTGCTGTAGATGCTGGAAACCATCCCCTAGTCTTCTGAAAGAGCAGCAAGTGTTCTTAATTGCCAAGTCATCTCTTTGGACCCCAGGCTTGAGCTTAACTATCACACTATCCTGGTGTGATATCCTGGATCTTCAAGATAACGTAGTTTTCATACACTCCCCTGGCACATAGTAGGCCTTCATATGGCTTTCCTGAGTCATTCTAGTCTATCTCTTTAGGTCAACCTATCATCTGTGTACATATTTCCTGAGTTCTGCTTTCAAGGCTTGGACAAGAACAGCAAATGGTTTCCCTTCCACCAGACTGGCGAACACACAGCATCTTTCTGCTCTGGCCAGTTCTTTTCTTCTCTATGTAACACTCTTCACACTGATAAGTAAGAACTATACTTCTGAAGAGCTTCTGCTTTTCACCGTCTACCAGTCAAGTTGTTTCTCACAAGGTGGAGAAACTTCTGAGAGTCTTACAGGCTTGATTTGATTAGGTTGACAATATTATCGGAGCAACAGTTGAAGGCCCAATGCACTGAATTTTGTACCAAATTGATTTGTGTAACAAACACTTGCTTTGTCTCTTCTAGTAGCCTGAATAGTTGGTCTTGATTCAGCCTGTGATGCTAGGTGCTGGGTGAATTTGAAGCTCTCTCTCTCTCTCTCTCTCTCTCTCTCTCTCTCTCTCTCTCTCTCTCTCTCTCTCTCTGCAGAGAGGAGCAAGGCCAGAGCAAAGGCTGGAATAATTCAATACATTGTGCTAGAAACTCAAAAAAATAATATCACATAGCTCTGCAATATACCTATTTGATTTGATTTGTAAACCTGATAAAAAAGCAATTGAAAAAGTTTGGGGGGGAATATATATGTTCTAAGCAAAACTGCAACCATATTGAATGTGTACAAGGAACCAAGGAAGGGAGGAGGGAGAGGTTAGAAAATCAGGCACATCCAATCAACTTCCTGCCTGCATTTAGAGAATGTTGCACATTCTCCATTTAAAATGGAGAAAGACTGCAAGAAGTTATTTTCCATTAAAGCAATAATAGCGTACCAGAGGATATGAATTAAAACCTATGCCTCTGGATTTCTCACAATCTTACTTCAAAACGGGGCTGCACAGAGTCTCCGAGCTTCCTGCCCTTTTCATTTTAGCTCTGTAGGCAAACAAATAAGTTAATCACATAGCTTTGGATATAGTTAATACCTCATTCCCAGTTCTGTAGGGCCAATTCTGTACCTGGGCAAGGCAGACTTAAGAAATACATTACGTTTCCCTGATCTCAAATACATTCAATGCTCAGCTCAAATGATAGATTCCTCAGAAAGAAGGACGGGAGGCACGCGACGGACTAACTCTAGATTCCTTTGCTCTTTTCATCCCCTGGAAATATAGGAAGAACGTGAAAGGCATTGGGGGCTCCACATCACTAGAGGACATGGATGTCAAGGTGACCATATTAATCTTCCCTGGCTGCTGTCTCATTCCCTAAATGCCAGTCTCATTGTTTGGGAAGTTGGACTTGTAAAACCAAGGATTATAGGTCAGTACCTTCTTGCTATGTCCTCACAGATCAAAGGGAGTATATCTCTATTCTCCCTTTTTTTTTTTTTTGTAGAAAAACATTAATTCCCTCATGGGGACCCCATCATCATGAGTTCATGTAACCAAATTACCTCTGCAACATCCATTCTCCAAATATCACCCCATCAGGTGTAGGGACTTCAATGTAAGGAAGGCACAGTAACATAGGTGAGGAGAACTCACAGATACTTTGGGATAAGAACGCATGTTTGTCTTATAGAGAGACAAGAGTGTCCTAACGTTGTCGATCATTCAGGACACATCTATGGAGAACTCTGAACAGGTTAAGCATCACAGTGTATCAGAAGCCATAAGTGGCCAGACGATACAGAAAGTGAGTTTTACTGACTCTTTGAATTCTGAAGCCTAGGCCTTTCATGCCATACACAAAACCTTAAAATGATACTCCCAGCAGCTATACTAAATGACGTTGTGCTTATTACAGTTCTGGCTATTGGCATCAATAGGACAGTACCTGATACTGTGTTGCTATTTGATACCCTCTATGCCAATGTCAGACACTTCCACACCTAACTGAAGGAACTTCGTTCTCCACAAAATCTTATCTTTTGATTCTCTCAATCAGTCAGCTCCAGATAAAAGAGCCAGCAGATCCTGTCTGGCCTGAACACTTATCCTCTTCAGTAGTGACTCTCTTGCAGCTATCTCCCTCTCTGCCCAAATAGCCTGATTGTCTTTAATCCTTGAGATTAAAAAAAATTCAAGCTATATCAAACCCCTATTAGAAAGGGAAAAAATGTTTTTTATTGAATTCTCAATTGCACCTAGCTCAAAGATTTCTCCTTAATGTATTATGCAATATTGAAATGAACCAAATGTTAATTCTATACATTATGGTAATTTCCTAGGACTGAGAAAACTGCCAAAAGCACTGTTCAGTTATAGAACCTGGGGATGAGTCTAAAAATGGAGCCGATCTCAGTGAAGATCCGGGGTTTTCCTGACTAATTGCCTCTCACTCTTTATGCGTGGTTCAGTCACAGAAACCCGTGTTCCAAGCACTTTGTTCTAAAACTGGGTTTCATCCCCAATATACACCAGAGCAGGCTGTCACTATCTCTGTGAACTCTGATAGGTGTATTCACACAAATAAGGCAAGAGTCCTGCCATGGGAAGCACACCGTTTCTGCAAAGTGGCGTGACTTGGTTTGCTTTCAAGCTGCAGATCCCATTTCTCAGTGGGCTTGCTTCTTCCACACTGTAGTGTGGGGGAAAAAGTCAGTGCACTGTATGCTGGAAAACAGAAGTGCTAAGAAACTGACTTGTGACATAGACGTGTTTGTGCCTTCTTTCTCATATGTTCCTCAGCCTTGAGGTAAATAGTTTCGCTATGTGGGCCATTCTGTAACTGATACATATTGATGCAGCCTCATAACGTGTTGACAAATGAACTGTGACCTTACCTGCTTTCTCATAAAACTTTGTTTATAAAAGCAGACAGTGTGGGCTAGATTTGTTCTACAGGTCATAGCTTTCCATGGTCTTAGTCTATAATTCTGCACATGTTTATCGTTTAGAAAGCACCTGTTGGTTTTATTATAAATGTTTGCGATTGTTAGTGGTGAGAATCAGAAGAAATTGGGGAATATACTCTGAGAAATTGGGGAATACACTCTGAGAAATTGGGGGATTTCTCATTCTAAAAAGTAGAATGATAAGAAGCCATATAACTAAGAAAATGAGTGCACAGTGAATGAAGGACTTCGGATTGACAATTCTGTCAGAGGAGCTGAGAATCCTTAGGGGAAGACTCGTTTATTTAGATGCATAGTCATCATGAATGACATCACTGAAGCCTGAACCTTTGGTGCCTTAAGGATCAGGTCCTGCCATGTATGGTGGCATGTACCTATAATCCCAGAAGTTGGGATGCTGGCACACTGGTGGAAATTCAAGGCATCAGAACCTATATAATAAGTTCTAGGCCACTTATGGGCTACAATGAAAGGCCCTGCCATAAATACAAAAACAAAGGTGTTTGAAAGATGGCTGGGGTTTGGGTTAAGAGCACATGTTGCCTTTATAAAGGATCTGAACTCAGATCCTAGAATCCATGTTTGTGGATCATAATCAGCTGTAACCCCATCTCTAGGGGGATCTTATGCCTCTGGCCTTTGATGACATCTGCACACACATAATTAAGAATAATTGAAAAATAAAGAATAGGAAGAAGAGAAAGAAGAAAAGAAGCAAAGAAGATAAAAAAGAGGAAAATAAAGAGGAGGGACAGAAGAACGATGAGAAAGAGAATCATCTACTGCTCTGGTCGTCTTCTACTAGCTATTTACAGAATCCATGCCTTTAGTGCCAAGAGAGGAAGTGGTAAGATCTGAGCTGGAAGCATAGAGCTGTGTGATTGTGAATAAGCCGCTTACCTTCTATGACTACATAAACCTTTGTTTCCAGGTAAAAGGCTTAGTGAATGACAATACCTGCCCCTTGACATAAGGAGAAATTCATAGAGTTTTATTTTAGAAAGCACTTTGGCAGTTTCAAGGTGCTCCTTCATCTGTAGCCAGCCATTTCTACATGTTACTGTTTGAGACGGGTCTCTCACTGAATGTGAAGCTGGACAATTTGACCACAAGACCCAACAATTCTCTTGTCTCTATCACCAACGATCTGGAATATAGATATGTGCCACCATAACTGTCTTTTTTGGGGGTTCAGGTTCTAGGCATCTGAACTCAAGTCCTCATGGTTGATGGAAGCACTTTCTTGTTCAGCCACCACTACAGTCCTAGTCAAACATTACTGACTGATCATCTTCCATGTAGTGCTGGTTAGGGATATCTATTTTTAACTACACTCCCATCTACCTTCAAAAGCATACTGATATGGAAGACAGATTCTAAGACTTGGGATGGATCTCCTGGGTCTTAGATTGTTCTTGCATCTCTGGACTGCCCTTGGCATGGAAGACAAACTTTTTTCCCCAAAGTAAAACTTCTCTCCAGAAAAACACTTCTATTTGGAAGGGGACAGGGTAGCAGCTGGAGGCAGGAGGTATTTCAAATAGCTTCTCTGATTGAAATTGTGCACACCTTCCTTACAGACCTTGGATTGCCCCAGTTTCTATGAGGATATGATTGAAGGGAGAGAGATGTAGATGGATGGATCACAATGCGGTTGCAAAGCTGAACTCCTTGGCAGATGGAACACACTGATGAGGATTTGCTGTTCTCTCTGATGAGTCAATGTTTCCACCTTTATACTGAATTTTAGACTCTCAGCAGAGTTTACACTCAGCCTTGCCCCTCTGCTTTTCCCGACATTTTATCTCTGCCTAAACTGCTCACAAAAGGCCTCTGAACTGATCTCTTAGACTGGCTACGTGGAAACAGGATTACTTTCTTTCTAAGTAGGCAGCAGCCACTCCCCATTGAGCAATAAAATAAAATACAAAGCAGGATAAATTTATTCACTTTTGAAAGTGAGAGAGAGGAAAAAATCCTTTTAAGAAGAGTAACAGTGAAATCCATTTAACATAACAACCTAGAACATTAACCTGGAATGGGAAGCCCATCCATACTACTGCATGCATATCGTGTGTGTATTACCATGCCCTTCTCAACGTCCTCTTAAAAGGCAATGGGATTGCCGCTGCCATTTGCCTATGGACCAGAGTTTTCAAAATATGGAGAACTGAAGAGTCCAGATCCCTGTTTTTTATTCATGTTGAGTTGGCTTGGTTTGGGGCCTATGGTGAAATGCTAGTGTGTGTCTGTGAGCTCCAGTGTATGGCTAAAGCCTGATTATCAGAGGTTGTTGGAATCTGCTGTGGAGATAGTCTTTAATAAAAGGTTATGAATGTATACAGGAAGACTAGGGAGATGACGCAATTGGTAAAGTATTTGTGTTGCAAGCATGATGATCTAAGTTTGCATCCCTAGAATCCCAGAAAATTTGGGTCACAGCATGTGCTATAATCCTAGCTCTGGGAAGGTTGATCCAGAAAGGTCTCTGGAGCTCACCGGACAGAAGGCCTAGTAGAGCAGATGAGTTTGGTTCAGTCAAAGACCCTATGCTAAAAAGTAAGGCAGAAAACAATTGAGGGAGTCACCCAACGATGACTTCTGGCCTTCATGTGCATCACATGCAGACATGCGCATGTACATTGATGTGTACACATGCATACACCTATACAAACACGTACATACATCAAGCACAAAGTCAGACAGGCACATATGCACAAATGTCCTGGAGAGCCAAAACTCACCACATTCCAGTTCTCATACTAGATTTCAGTAAGTGGTAGTGAAGACTCCAAGACTGGACCACTACACCCAACTTCCACATTCCTTTGCATTCTATCTGTATGGTTCACATTCTACACAGTGGTTTCAGCTATTTGGGAAGCTTAGGCAGGAAGATATCAAGTTCAAGAGCACCCTGGGACAGAAAAGAAACTCAAAGCCAGCTGAGCAGCTAAGACTCTGTCTTAAAATATAATGTGTGGGTCTGGCAAGTTGCTCAGGGGGTAAAGGATGTTTTTTTCACAAGCCAAGTGAAGTGACTTTCATCCTCAGCTCCCACATAACAGTGGAAAGAGGGGACTACTGCACACTGCTAACTCTGTGCACCAGGAGGAGGGAACCATTGCACACTGCAGCTAACTCTGTGTGCACTGGGAGGAGGGACCATTGCACACCACTCCTAACTCTGTGTGCCCTGAGAGGAGGGGACCATTGCACATCAATTCTAACTCTGTATGCACCAGGAGGAGGGGACCATTGCACACCACTCCTAACTCTGTGTGTGGTGATGGGGTGTTGGTTATTTACAGAAAGATGTGCTACTATCACTGAGGACCATGATAACTCTGTGAAGTGGTGCTAAAGTTGTATCAGTTCACAGGTAAAGAAACAAACTTGCAAGGAGCTCACATAGCTAGGCAGAAGGAGAGTGGGTTCTACAGCTACGGGTGTGCACTGGCAAGCTATTATGTCTATCTAATACCAGGCTTCTGTGGCAGAATTATTCATATGGGATCATAGGACTTGGAAATAAACAGACCCAGACAGAAGAAATCCAAGGCCAAAGTTTCTATTGTATAAACTGTTAAAAAATACCCAGAACTCGTGTGGTGCAAGACAATTCTGTATTCTGTCTCTCCAGTGCAAATCAAAACCATTCAAGCAACAACAAAACAAAACAAAACAAAAAAAAAACCAACAAAAGCCAAGGTAGATGGCCTTAAGGAATGACAGCCAAAGTTGATTCTGGCCTTCACCTGCATATTAACAGGGGTACACACAGAAAATTAATACTTACATTTTAGGTTACCATGGCACCTCCACCAAAATCTACCTCATTTAAGTGTTTGCATAATGTTCATGCCACCCACGGATCTCGAGTCACCGTCATTCTTCAATTTAGAATGTAATATTTACTTTCAACACATATCCATCAAGTGCAAGATTCAGTGCTAGGAACTAGAAACACATCACGGAACAGGACATTAGAAGATCATTTTCTTAAAACTAGAAATGTAGTAAGAAGGGGAAAGATAAGTCTTGGTATGATGACCGATAATTTCGTACATACCAGGCTGAAAGTAGCACTAAGGGGCCAACCAGTAGCCCAAAAGGAACAAGGGGTGTTGGGTGGACTTTGAACTTCCACTGGAAAGCTTTGGTGACACTGACATTTGGAATGAAAGTTCAGTTGAGTCACAGGATTAACATGCAAAGGTCCTGGGGTCAGAAAGCACCAAGGAAGGAGGCAGACACGAAGTGTTAATAGGAAATCAGATCTGACATGGGGTCAGCAGAACGAACATGGAACAACACCAGGTCATGTCGACTATTTCAGAATTTGGCTCTTTAAAACATTCTTTGCATTGTGAAAACAGTTTTATATTTATTGAAAATTTAAAAATTGCCATGTATGTGTGTGTGTGTATGTATGTGTGTGTGCAAATATGTTTTAAGGCCAGAGATCAGAGCACAACTTCAGGAGTCATTCTCAGAAATGTTGACTTCTACTTCCTTTGAGACAAAGTCTCCAACTGGCCTGGAACTTGCCACTAGGTCAGGTGGGCTGACCAGTTTGGGGCACAGGGAATCTGCTTGTCTAACATCAGAATTGTAAAGATCACCAATATGACCCTACTTTTGAGGGGGTGTTGTGAGATAGGGTTTTACTGTGCAGCCTTGGCTGTCCTTAAATTTCTCTGTAGTATAGGCTGGCCTTTAACTCACAGAGATTCCCCGGCCTCTACCCACCTAGTGCTGGGATTAAAGGCATGTGCCATGGCTACCTGGCCTGGCTCCCCTTTTTTGTGGGTTCTGGGGATCAAGCTCAAATCTTCATGCTTCTACAGCAAACACCGCAGCGTCTAAGCCATTTCCCAAGTCTCAGAACACTATGTCCTCATATACCATTGTCCAGTTTTCTCCTAACATTTAACACCAACACTTACCAAAACAAAGACAATGAATTTGCTCCATTTCCATTAACCGATCTCTGTGTTTTAGGCATATCTGCTCAGCTTTTACACTAACGTCTTTTCTTCTCTCCCAGAATCCAACCTATGATCTCAGGGTGCAGTTCCAGGATTTTAGCTTTTACACTGATGAAAATGAGAGTCCCCAGAAGGCTTTTAGCAGAGGAAGAAGATAAAATGGCTTATGTCTTAGCAAGATGTCTGAGTGTTTTCTTTCTGTATTTGAATTTTCATTGCACACAAAAGCCTAGGAAGATTACGGGAACTGTAATTGAGTAGGTTTCCACACATCCTCCTCCCACTACCCACAAGAACAGAAAATGCCTTTTATCAGAACTACACCAAGAGAAATGGTCAAAAACAATTATCAGGCATTTTGCAAACACTTGAGACTATGGAACCGCTGAATAACTAACAGTACTTCATTTCCTTAGCGTCCAACTTGACTTTTATTACCAAGATGCTAATTGTCCCAACACCTTGGATTTATGTGACTCCTTCCTCCTAATATCCCAGTATTTTCAACTTCTATTATCCTAATTGTTTGAACTAATAACCTCACCTGGTTTGAACACAGAGATAATATGGCAAAATAATTACAAGTTTGATGTCAAGCATTTGGCTTTAGACAAGGAGGAACAAAATTAGATTGCTCAACATACAACATACACAATCACACAAGCATACAAATATACAAACACACATACATATTTGTATATATATATACATATACACAACATACACACACATATACATATGTAAAATGATTGCTCTATGGTGCCCATGCTGACTCAAGTAACCGTCTCAGCCTCCAGAGCAGCTGGGACTACTATGGTGCACCAAGGTTCCAGTCCCTCTTGTGTCCTTTATCTCTGTGCTTAGCACAGAGCTATTCACTCCCGAGCAGCATCTGAGCAGAACCGAGCTCTCAGAGAACACCTAGCACCTAGCCTACTCAGCCGAGGTTGGACATCATCGTCTACTTGAAGTCTCGTTTGTTCTCGGCACAGGAGCCAGACTATTGGCTCACAATCTTTTCAAGACTGCACTAGAATTGTCTTTACATGTCACCTAACTCCATCATGCTGAAGAATGCCCTGGCAGCTGGGGGTGACTGTGTAGCTCTGGCCAGGTGTATGAGGCAGCAATTTCTGCAATGAGCTGGACCTTCCAAGAACCCCAATAAGTGGAGTTGTTCACCTGATTCACCTATCCTGCACATGGAGCTACCTCATCTTGTGGAGTACCCATTAGGGCTGAGAGGGGCTTCTGTCTTATAGGCCTAAAAATGCTGTCTGTGCAATTTATCTAACTGCTCATGGAAGGTTTCCTGTACTCTCAAAAATACTCTGGAAAATTAAAAGAATAAAGAAAGAGTGGGAAAGAAAAAAGTAGAGGGAGGGAGGAAGACAAGAAGGAAGGGAAGAAGAAAAAAGGAGAAGAAAGAGGAGGAGACACAGAAGGAGAGAGAAAGACAAGAAGGGAGAAAGGAAGTGGAGGAAGTGGGCTAGGAGAGAACAGAGAAGGAAGGATAAGAAAGGGAGAAGGGGAGGAGAGAAGAGAGAGCTGGAAGGGATGTGTACTGTCCGCTCCTTCTGGAGTATGATTTGTTAGCCAGAACATATATCAAAGAAGGTAATGCCCCTACAGAAGAGGCCTTGGAAATGCTTGAGATGGAACCTGCACAAGGTCATGAACTATGGATTTTGTCTCTGCTCTGCAGTCCAAATTAAGAGCCCAGTTGGGGTTTGGCTCAGATTTTTACCATAAAATGCATCACTGTCAATGAACCCTGACCTGCTGATGGCTGGGGCCATCAGTCCTCACAGCTACCCCATCAGGCTCCACTCTGCAGCTTCAGGGACAGTCTGGGCTCCAGGGGACACTTTTGGGAAGAAGAAGAAAAGGTGATCATCTCAAGGGTTGACCTTCTGATTCTGAAGTCCTCTCCCCTGTGGGAATGCCAAGGATCCTAAGGTTATGTAAGAAGCTGGAGGGACAGCCAAGGCCCTCACAGACAGAAAGAAGAGGTAAAATTCCACTATGGAAGAGAAAGAGATACAGCCTCCGAACAGAGGGACGAATGAGTTCGGGAACAAATACACAGATTCAGATGTGGAAACAGTGCGGGTATTTAGTGCAAGCCTGTGGACAGAATTCCCAGGATTTTCATGCATACATGACTAACAGTGACTGTTCATTGATGTCATGACAAAGCTGATCTCTCCAAAGCTCTGCCTAACCAGCTAGCTAGAAACACGCTGGCAGGAGACGGCTCAGGCAGTAAAGTACTTGCTATGTAAACACGAGGACTTGAATTCCAGCCCCAGAACTTACATTTATAAAAGGAGAAAACTGAGTATGGTTGCATATACTTGTAACCCGATTCTGAGGTAGAGAACAGGTCCACAGACAGATCCCTGAGGTGAACTTGGCTAGCCAGTCTAGACTTGAATCTAGTTCAGGCTAATATAAGAGTCTGTCTCATAAAACAAGGTGCCTGGCACCCAAGAAATCACGCAGGTACATAAGTGTTTGTACACATATTTGTACCTTTACACACAAACATGAAAGTAAAGGTGTGTGTGTGCATGCATACACACACACACACACATCTCTATAGTATCTTTGCTGCAATTATTTCACCATGACTTCCTTCAGCTTGCCAATGGGCGGTCAATGAACACAGACGTGGAGAAACACACTTACCAGGCTCCTATGAGCTAGCTCAGTGGTTGACAGCATTGGGCCCCACACTCAGTCACAGCGCTCTAGTGTAGCATCTCTTAATTCCTTTTAGTGTTTCTCATATTCTCAAATGTCTCCAATTGCTTGGCTTAGCGACTCTGTCTTTTTAAAGACTGAAGCAAGTTTGGAGCTCAGTTGATGTCCTCAGCACTTTGTGGCAGGCCTCACCAACTACTCTACCCACGATCCCTGTTTCTGCCTCGCCCGTGACCTAGGGCTTAGAAATGATCTCCGTGCCCTGTGCTGAAGACACTGTTTGATCTTATTTATTTTTCCTCTTGGTACACGCTATCCTTCGAAAGAAAATGACTCCCCTTAACCATTAGGAAGTGGCAATATTAGGAAATGGGGCCTTGCTGGAGTAGGCACGGATTTGTTGGAGGAAGTGTGTCACTGGGAGTGGGCTTTGAGATCTTAGATGCTCAAGCCAGATTCGGTATCTCACTCTCTTTTCTAGCTACCCATGTGTCCAATGTAGAACTCTCGGCTACCTCAGCACATGTCTGCCTGCGTGCCATCATGCTTCCCACCATGACAGTAATGGACTGAACCTCTGAACTGCAAGCAAACTCCAATTAAATGTTTTCCTTCATAAGAGCTGCTGTGGCCATGGTCTCTCTTCACAGCAATAAAACCCTAACTAAGACAGGAGCTGGTTACCAGGGACTGGGGTATTGCTGTGACAGGCCAGATCATGCGTTTGTTTGGAAGAATATTAGAATGTTGTCTAGAGACTGTTCTTGTGCTATTTTGGTGGAGCAGGCGGCTGCTTTCTGCCCTTGCCCCTCCACCCAAATCTGTCTGAGGCTAAATTAAAGAGTTATGGATTAACGGCTTTGGCAGAGGACATTTCAAAACAACACAGTATCGACTGTATTTCTTGGCTATTAGTGGCCTTGCTTAGGCAGATGCATAATAAAAAGGAAGAAGTTGAGCAAGAAAAAATACAAAATGGACAGTTTGTGCAGAAAGGGGGCAGCAGAAAGTGTAAACAGATTAAGAAAAAGCCTGGTGCGAATTGGAATAAAGAATGTGGTGACCTCAAGGCAAGACCCCCACCCATCCATCTAAGCTTCCAGTTTGTAAAGAGGAAGGAAAGAAAAGCTTAGTACTGGTACACACTTCTAATTCCAGCCCTCAGGAGACAGAGGTCTGTAGATTTCAGAGGTTAAAGTCAGCCTAGTCTACAGAGTGAGTTTTAGGAAACCCAAGCCTCGGTAATGAAGGAAACCACTGCAAACAGAAAGCTAGTGAAAATGTATTTGAACAAGGATCTATGTTCTAGCCCCAGTCAGCAGCAGAACTTGGCAGCTTTGGCCATGGGTTCTGGCTTTAGTCAAGGACACAAGAAAGAGGGTATGAAATCTGCCTCTAGAAGGAAAGCCGCTGAAGCAAGGCATATGTCAGGAGGGTCCCAGAGAGGTCGTTGTGTGAAGCTGTGAAGCCTGGGTTGCCTTGGAGACCCTAAGATGCTAAAGACACCTACCCTAAGATGCTGGAGATGCCAGAACCCTGGGATATCTTCCAAGGAAAGCTACTAACAGGGATGGAGTCAGCCCAGGAGAGAGAAGTGTGTTGTTGTCAACCAAGCTGAAAGGAGTTGGAGATTTGAAGAGTGCTGTGACATCAGAGTTTGGAGTTTGTCCAGCTGGTTTTGAGTCTTGCTTTGGTCCAGCATTTCCTTACTATGTCCCCTTTTCTCCCTTTAGGAATGGTGATGCATATTCTGTGCCATCCTATGTTGGAAGTATGTGATCAGCTTTCTCATTTTGATTTTACAGAGGATTACAGTTAAGAAATTTTCATGAGTCTTGGAAGAGACTTTGAATTTTGGACTTTTGAACCAGTGCTGGTATTGATAGACTATGGGGACTTCTGAAGTTGGACTAAATGCATTTTGCATTATGATATTGTTACAAGATTATGGAGGCCAGGGAGCAGAATGTGGTGGTTTGGATGAAAATGGCCCCCATAGGCCATTAGGGAGTAGTACTATTAGGGGGTGTTGCCTTGTTGGAGTGGGAAATGTGTCACTTTAGTGTGGGCTTTGAGGACTTACATACTCACGCCAGGCCCAGTGTCTCACTCGTGTTCCTGCTCCCTATAGGTTCAGACGTAGGACTCTCATCTAGCTCTCCAGCACTATGCCTGCCTAGGTGCCACCATGCTTTCCACCACGACAATAATGGACTAAACCTCTGAACTGCAAGCCAGCCCCAATTAACTGTTTCCTTTTAGAAGAGCTGCCATGGCCATGAGGTGTCTTTTCCCAGCAATAAAACCTAACTAAGACAAAGCATATAATCATTTAACATCTGAAAAGTCTGTTTCTTATTTATTGGAGATTTGTATGACTGTAGGTTTGTGTGTTGATGTGTGCAGGAGCCCGTGTGTTTATGTGCATACTGAGGCTTAAGGTGCCTTCCTCAGTCAGTCTCCTCTTCATTTTTTGAGACAAGGTCTCTTCCTAAGCCTGGACTTCATTGATTTGTTTAGACTGCCTGGACAGTTAGCCCCAAGGGAACACCCTGTCTCTGCCTCCCTGGCTCTAGGATTACAGGACACCCAGCTTTTAAAGCAGATAGCTATGTTCTAAACTCGGGCCCTCATGTGTTCTCAGCATTTCACTGAGCGAGTTTTCTTTTTTTTTCTTTTCTCCTTCCTTCCTTCCTTCCTTCCTTCCTTCCTTCCTTCCTTCCTTCCTTCCTTCCTTCCTTCCTTCTCTTTCTTTCTTTCTTTCTTTCTTTCTTTCTTTCTTTTAAAAGAAACAGAGGAGAATTTCATGGGGGAAGGGGAGAAGAGAGACTAGGAGGAGTGAATGGAAGGGAAACTGTGGTGGGAATGGAATGGGATAGGATGTATGAGAGAAGAATAAAAGTTAAAAAATGATAGTTGAATAGCATAGCATAGAATTGGTATACCACAAATAAACTTTTCAAAAAATGCTGGCCTTGCTAAAGCGGTTGTTGGAACACGATAGCTTCGTTATCATGAGAGTGACCAAGACAAGTAGAACTAAGGAAGCTTCAGAAGTTAGCCATATTTTCTGGAACTTTGTATATGACTAGGTATTAAGTGTATGTGTGCGACTTCATGGGGTTCAAAAGAATGCCCCACATCCCAGAGTATTACCATACAGTACCTACCAGCTGAAAGACATCTCCAGGGTATGGCCTGGAACGATGGGTAAATATGATTTACTATATTTAGCAGGTGAATGAAGCCCAAGTAATGTGAGGCATATCCTACGGCACTCTGGCAATAAATACTGCTTGTGGAATTTTCTATCTTTAGCCTTCTGCCTCAAAGATTTTACAGTGCTT
The DNA here is from genome assembly GCF_014885135.2 of Alexandromys fortis. Lineage (NCBI taxonomy): Eukaryota > Metazoa > Chordata > Mammalia > Rodentia > Cricetidae > Alexandromys > Alexandromys fortis. Next base: position 9,109,037 of record NW_026067891.1, on the reverse strand, counting down.
AGCATCCTAGTAGCTAATCGCTCAGCCATCTCCAGTTCAGCCTTCCCGTGGCTAAGAGAACTTTAGAAGTCACTCAAAGNCCTCTTTTTGGGTCTGGCTTACCTCACTCAGGATGGTGTTTTCTATTTCCATCCATTTGCCTGCAAACTTCAAGAAAGTCCTTGTTTTTACTGCTGAGTAGTACTCTAATATGTATATATTCCATACTTTCTTCATCCATTCTTCAATTGAAGGGCATCTAGGTTGTTTCCAGGTTCTGGCTATTACAAACAATGCTGCTATAAACATAGTAGAGCATAATCTTCTTTCCAGGGCCCAGTGTGCGCCATTAAAATTCCATAAGACAGCAATGCCAGCCCAGGTCTCGTGGCACCGTCATGGATAAGAATGGAAATGCTGTAAGCTTGTCAGAGCTGCGGTGAGTCAGACAGTCACTGTACTTAATGAGAATGTTAAAATTCTGAGCAATGTCTGAAAATTACATTCTAGAAATTTCTAAGCCTTTTGACTTTCATTAGGTCAGATTTTGAAATCAGAATCCTTCTCGAGCACTGTTTGTTAACATGAAAAGCATCACTTAATTGGGACTAATATAAGAGGCTCTGTAGAGTGATAATTTAATAATTCGGCCGTTTTATTTGTACAGTGCCTCCAGGCTCCTCGTTAAAAATGTACGAGACCTCCAAAGGGACAACATGGCTGTATTGCCACATACGTGTGAAGAGCTCTCAGATCAGAAAGCCCGCCCTCCGGGCCTTGGGAGAGCCATCTCTCTATCCCGGAAGAAGCGTTTGTATTGTAACCCGAGTGTACTTGGACATGGGACTCCCTGAAACCACGAGCTTGTCCTGGTAGGCTCGGGGCGGGGGTGAGGGGTAGTGTTCCTCAGCCCACCAGAGAAAGCTCCAGAGTAAGGCATGCTTGCCGCTCAGGAACTCTGCCATGACTTCCAGTTGGTTTCATTTTGTGTCAAATCTTGGCAAGGCAGGCCCCACCTTGTAAGCTGAAATATATCTTTGCCTCTTCAGTCTCTGAAGGGCTTTTCTGCCCTATCAGTGGTACCCAACTGGGACTGTTTCCTTGGCATGTGTGTCATGTGCTTGCCTGTGTGTTCCGGCAGCCATGTGAGTATGGAGGTCAGGAAATCAAGAGTGCTGGTCTTGCACTTGGGAGGCAGAGGCAGGCGGATCTCTGTGAGTTCGAGACCAGCCTTGTCTACAAGAGCTAGTTCCAGGACAAGCTCCAAAGCCACAGAGAAACCCTGTCTCAAAAAACGGAAAAAAAAAAAAAAAAAAAAAGAGTGCTGGTCTTTACCTGTCGCCATGTAAGCTCTTGTTTGTCACTGCATACTCCAGGCAAGCTGACCTAAGAACTTCTGGAATGCTCCTGTCTCCACCTCCAGTCTCACTTTAGGAGTATGGGACTGAAGCTATGTGTTAGCATGTGCATCTGGGGGTCTGAACCCAGGCCCTCATACTTAAACAGTAAGTATGTGTAAGTATTCACTGTGCTGTCTCCCTCAGCAAGTGCCAAACCCCTCAAACACTGCTAGAATGTCTTCATTTCCTGGTTCAAAGTTTTTGCATCTTTGGTTCCTTTTCTCTGGAGTCCCATTTCTTCCACTATTTTGCAAACTTGATCTTGATCTTAGTGGAGTCGCTGGCAAACAGCCATCTTGCCAAAGTCCATGGGTCTCTCTGAATGACACATGGCAGCCCTCTTGTCTAGTCTCTCCAGACAGATTAACAGTTGGCAATATCATTTTGATCCCTTGGCATACAAGTCCAGTGACGGTGACCCTCCTTTGACTTGTTCAATACCCTTCCAGAACACTGGGAGGTGGGTTCCTAAGAGAGAGTGCCAGTTACTAATTCATTCACAAAGTGGGTCCTTGACTAGTAGGTGACATCAAAACATCACTTTGCCTAAAATTCCATCCCTGCTCATTTCGAGCCTGATGTTAAGACAGAAGTACAAGTGACAGTGTGACAGGCGGAAGAGATTAGTTTCCTGTAGTGCTATCTAGGCTGAAGGAACAGAGGGATGAATGACTAGAAACTAGTCGAGAGGGCAGTTCTGAGGGCCCCGTCCCTACTCCTTCAGTGTTCTGAGTGACCTGAGAGGAGCCCTTTAAGTGTGCTCAAGATGCAGTGTTGATGTCGACATCCTCAATGCTCAGTGCACAGTTTAGTTTGTACGTGTGTGGTAGATTCTGTGTATGGCAGTGTGGTAATGTGTGAGGGAGAGAGAGGGTGAGGGAGAGTGTGGGCGGAGGTCAACTTCATTCCTCAATAAATGCCTGTTCTTTTCTTTTCTTTCCTTCCTTCCTTTCCTTCTCTTTCTTTCTTTATATTATCTTTTTACTATTCTTTCTTCTCTTCCCTTCCTTCCTTCCTTCCTTCCTTCCTTCCTTCCTTCCTCCCTCCCTCCCTCCCTCTCTCTCTCCCTTCTTCCTTCCCTTCCTTTCTTGAGAAAGGGTCTCTCAGTCCTGTGAAACATGCCAAATAGGCTAGGCTGGCTGACTTCATTCCCTACAGTTCCCCTGTTTCTTCAGCCCCAGCCCTGGGATTACCATTCTGTATAACCGTATTTATCTTTTCTCTTAATAGGGGATTCTAGGATTCAAACCCAGATCCTTCATACTTGCCCAGCAGGTTCTTTACTGAGTTATTTCCACAGTCAACTTGTGACAATTTTGCATGTTTAAAAACCTAGTGCCTAAAGGATCTGTGTGAAACCTAGTTTTAGACTATTTCCCAGGGTGAAGAGACCAGTGTGCACATGATATACATGTAACTTCTCTTTCTCAACTGCAGAATTTTCTTTCTTTCTTTCTTTCTTTCTTTCTTTCTTTCTTTCTTTCTTTCTTTCTTTCTTTCTTTCTTTCTTTCTTCTTTTTTTATTTATTAAAGATTTCTGTCTTTTCCCCACCGCTGCCTCCCCTTTCCCTCCCCCTCCCCCAATCAAGTCCCCCTCCCTCGTCAGCCCAAAGAGCAATCAGGATTCCCTGCCCTGTGGGAAGTCCAAGGACCACCCACCTCCATCCCGGTCTAGTAAGGTTAGCATCCACGAAACACTCAAGTCCAAGTGGATTAAAGACCTCAATATCAGTCCAAACACACTGAACCTGATTGAAGAGAAAGTGGGAAGTACTCTACAACACGTGGGCACAGGAGACCACTTCCTATGTATAACCCCAGCAGCACAGACACTAAGGGCCTCATTGAATAAATGGGACCTCCTGAGACTGAGAAGCTTCTGTAAAGCAAAGGACACTGTTGCTAAGACAGAGTTTTCTTTAAACACAAACAGCCCTGGCATGAGATGCAGGTGAGTGAAGGGATGCCTTGGTAATTCTTTCCGCAGTGCCAGGAGCTTGTTTCATCACCAGAGGAGGACTACTGAATGGGCACACACCTGGCATGCCACCCCTTCTATTTATCCCCTAGATGGAAATATTCCTGTCCTTTGAGATCTGCCCAAACATTAATCAGAGTTACAGGTTTCAACTTGAAACCAGTTCATCTAAGAACAAACACCAAGAACTACAACACCTGTTTCCACCTGAATAAAGAGGGAAAGGGGGAGACAGTTAGGCTCCCAAGAAACAAAGTAACTCAGAAATGGAGTTTCTGAGCACATTTTGTTATCACCTGCTACAGCGGTTTGTCATGTCTCCTTTGACTCTAGTGTTGCCAACTCTAAGACAGGATAACTCAGAGTACTTAAAAGAAAAAGATAGTTTGCCTTGCTTTTTTTTTTTTTACTTCAGTAAATTATGCTCTTAAGTATCCCTGGCTCACAGAAGGATTGAAAATAGAACCTCCAATCAATCATGACCCTTTTCTACTGTTCTCTCTCTTTTATTTTCTTCCTTCCCTCTCTTCCTTTCTTCCCCTCATTTCCTTCCTTCTTTCCTTCCTTCCTTCCTTCCTTCATTCTTTCTTTCTTTTTTCCTTCTTTTTTATCATCCTTTTTTTCTCTCTCTCTCTTCTTCCTCATAATCATTCCCTCACCTTCCTCCTCCTCTTCTCCTTTCTTTTCCTCTCCCAGTCCCTCCTCCACCTTCTTCCTCTTCCTCATCATTTTTGGCATTTAACAAAAGGCAGGGTGCCCACTTAATAAATTGTGTTTGCAGAGACTGCAGTGCCAAGAGACACAATTATGTACTTGTTGAGTTAGTGGGCACTCCTGCGCAGACTTTGTAAGCCATCACACTTCATCGGGAAAGGTCCCATGCATCATTATGATCTAGCAGGTGGCCTGCTGCATTTTACAGCTCTGCACACCACATTAACCTTTGGTTCTCCTGATATTTATGACCTTATTAGAAAGTATTTATCAAGCTGAAAGCAAATATGGAGCCCATGTTTTAGGCAGGGCTGTTTAGAGACCATTATCACTTCTTTCGTTGGGCATTTTAAATCTCTCTGAGATAATGCCTGGCTGGGATGTGAGAGAAAAGTTCAGGCATTCCATGAAGGTTGGTGTGAGTTTAACTTTTTTCCAGAAGGTGACATTTAAAGTTTATATGACTATCCATAGACTTTTCAATGTGCCTTTTTACTCTTTGACCCATTGGCCCTACTTTTGGGAATTTTCCTGTAGAAACAATCAAACTATCCAGAGATTCCAGAAAAGAAGAGTCATCATCCTAAGTCTGCTCAGGCAAGAAGCGAGAGGCGACCTAAATGCCCAGCTCTAAGGAATTTGGTAACTTGAGTATCTCACATTAAGACAATATAAAGCAACGAAGCACAAAGAGGGGGTAGGAGAGGGTGAGGAAGAGAGGGGCAGAGGTTGAGATTTAATGACTTTGAAGGGAAGATGACTCAGTCAGTCAAGTGTTAGCATAAGCATAGGAATCTGAGTTTATGTCCCCAGAATCCTCCTAAGGAAGTAAGCACAGAAGCCTGGGCCTGTGCCCTCTGTGCTGGAAGTGGAGACAGGAGGATGCCAGGGACTTACTGGCCAGTCACCCTAGCCTAGCCTATTTGGTGAGCTCCAAGTTCAACAAGGCATGTTAGCTCAAAAAAATGAAGTCAAGAGAGATAAAGGAAGAAGCCAGAGGCTCACCTTTGCATGGTCATACTCTTGCATGACACACAGACACAGACATGGACACACACACACACACACATATACACCAAGAAAATTATTTCAAGGGATATTATTACTACTATTCTTTATGTGAGATATTTCTTTTTCCCTAGCTGGTCTTAAACTCCCTATAGAACTGAGTATGGCCTTGAACTCCTTCCTGATCCTTCTTCCTCCACCATCAAAGCTCTCTGATTACAGGTATAGTACACTGCCATGTCCAATGATACAGTGCTAGAGATTGAGCCCTTGCTCTCATGCATGCTGGGCAAGCATTCTACTGATTGAGCTATATTCTCAGTCTCATACACAGTAGTTTTTCCTTTGTAGACCAAGCTAGCTTAGAACTTGGAGCTCCACCTGCCTCTGCCTCCTAAGAGCTGGAAATAAAGGCATGTGCCACCACCACCTGGTACCCGATATACATTCTTTATTAAAAAAAGAATCACATGTGTGACAGGTGTGTGGCTTGGTCTGTTTGTGTGGCTCCCAGTAGTGGGATCAGGACCTGTCCTGGCACTTGAAATTTTTTTTTTTGGGGGGAACCTGTTCCTCATGCTGGGTTGCCTAGGCCAGCCTTGATGAAGAGAAAGGAGCTCAACTTGATGTGCCGAGCTGTGCGGACAGCCACGGGAAGACTGTGCCTTTCTGACCAGAAAAGAAGGAAGAGTGGATGGTAGGGGTAGAAGGGAGGCAGAGGGAGGGAACAGGAAGAGAGGAGGGGAAACTGAGGTCAGGATATAAAATAAATAAAATTTTTTAATTAATTAAATAAAAAAGAAAACAACTATTTTTTAAAAGAATTACAGAATTTTAAAGAAACATTTTGAATTCTTCTTTATTTTTAAATTTGGGTAAAGTATTAGAGACTCTAAAGATTAAGCATCCCAGCCAATGAGGTGATTTAATGACCACATTTGTCATCAGTGCTCTCCCGGGTTTGTACCTGTCCTCTGCTGAGTATTAGTTACTTCCACCATTTAAACAGTCCTCTGGGCCTGGCTGTCTCCTGATCCACAGTGCTTATTGCAGAACCAGTAACTGATTTTTTTTCCCCGTTTTCACACTGACTTGAAGGGTCTCAGATTCAGGAGATGAAGGCATAAGTCACAAAACAATCTCACACAGTTTGGAAATATGATTAATAAGAGGGTTATTTATTTAAAAGGAGAAAAACCTACAGATCACAACCCCAGACAACAGCCCTCTGCGCAATCGCAATCAGGATTGAAGTCTAACAGCTGGAAGTGGAGCCCAGAGCTGGAAGGAAGAGAGCAGAGCAAGCACAGGGCTACCTCTGCTTTCTAAAACAAAAGAGACCACACCCAAATGGGCTGGTATTTTAAAGGCTATTGGCTGAAGGAGCGGAAGTAGCTCCCGCAGCAAGGTGAGGACTATTTCAGTTTTTAAAACATAACTTGCATCTGATGTCTTCCAGGCAGTGCTGTCAGGTTGTCGCACCCCTGAGCATGCCAGGCTGTGCTCCCCAGCTGTTTGTTCCTTAGAGCCTGGGGTGCTAAGCACATAGGCGATGTGCTGATGGTCACGCGGGGTCAAGCTGAGCTAAGATCACCAGTCAGCTTCTGAGTCTGCATTCCTTTCTCTCAGTTGTTTATCTTTTCTGCAAAGAACAGCTAGCATGAAGAAGGTGGCCACAGGTCTTTGGAGACACAGTGGAGGTCGGCTCTTCACTCGGGGCAATTGGCTTTACTTGAAATTCAGTGGGTTGGAGGCTGGTGTTAGCATCGGCCAAGCCAGAACTCAAGAAAACAGACAGTTGTAGGACCCTGTCTGAGGCCCCTGAACCAGAATAACCCTCTCCCAGGCCTATTAACATGGCTTACAGCTTGTGGAGGCTGCACGGAGCAGAGGGGGGTTGCTGCTGAAGTTTTGATGTCTCCCAGAATTATCGACTAATGTGTGTCTGTTGGACAGGGAGAGATCAAAGCTCTCTGAAGAGAGTGAAGGCGGAGGCCTGGCCTCAAGCAGGGGGCTGCAAATGATGCCCCCTCCCTAGTCTTCACTGCCAGGGTCCTGCCTCTCACTGGTGGGCTCCTGGTTCACAGGACAACTGCTGTTTCTGGTAAGGGGGGGGTGGAGCTCTCACCTGTCAATCTCCATGGAAACATCCTTAGTCCACAGAAATATTCAAGTTCACCCTGACTTTCAGAAGGGCCCTAGAAAAAAAAATATCCACCATGCTTGGAATGGTAATTATAAAGCTTTTGTTTTGTATGTATGCTTTTGGCTGAACACCACTTGATACATTTTTAATATCTTACACCGTTTGATCCTCAACACAGCTCAAGTCCTTTTTTTCCTTTCTTCCCTTCTTTTCTCCTTCCTTCTTTCCTTCCTTCCTTCCTTCCTTCCTTCCTTTTTTCTGTCATTTATATCAACACATTTTTACTGAAATTGAGCGAAGCACCAGGCATGCTATGACCATGAACAAGATACAGCACAGTTTCTAATATCCTCTGATGGCTGGCAGGCAGGAATGAGTAACCAAACTAATAAACAGGATTATTACAAGTTGCATCAGGTTCAAGAAAAACAAAAAAATATAAGAAACAAATAACTCTGATGTTATTGGTTCTGTATGGTGACTGTAACAATTACAACAAACTTAGTATCTAAAATAATGGAAAAGTCAGATGGGAATGGAAAACTACAACTAGAATCTCAGTTGATAGGCTATCCTCTAGGGTTGCATAGTGAAATCCTATCTCAAAATCAAAGTAAAATCAAATCAAAACTAAACAACAAAAACAAAAAAAATGTATATTTACACAGTTCCAGGGCAAGAAATTCAAAGTCAGAAGTTTGCTTAACCATGCTCTCTTCCAAGACTCTCAGAGAGAGTCTTTTAGGGACCCTTCGTAGATCCCAGTAGGTCCCAGCAAGTGTTTGCTTGTAGGTATATAATTCTAGTCCCTACTTCCTGTGGTACAATGATCTTTTATCCTGTCACTTGTATTATTTTTAATAAAATGCTGACTGGCCAGTAACAAGGCAGGAAGTAGAGACGGGTGACAAGAAGAGGAGAATTCTGGGAAGAGGAAAGTTCAGTCTGCAGTCACCACCCAGATGTAGAGGACACAGATAAGAATGCCTTGTTGACAAAAGGTAACAAGCCATGTGGCTAAGACAGATGAGAATTATGGGTTAATCTGTCAAAATTAATTAATAAGAAGCCTGAGCTGTTTATGATTAATGTAGACCTCAGTGTATTTCTTTGGGACTGAAAGACTGCAGGACCTGGTGGGACAGAAACCTCTGTCAACACCCACTTTTATGGTCACTTGTCTTTCTGACTCCTGTGTCTTTATGTAGAACTTGTATAAGTATATCATTCATGGAAGTTAGGACTCATGTCTACAGCTATACCACCTTTGATGTACTTTACTTCATCTGATCTCAGAAGCTAAGGAGAGTTGGTCCTGTTTAGTACACAGATGGGAGAATTTATAATATACCTACTCTAGCATAACTTCATTTAGTTCAATTATATATTTCAATAGCTCAATCTTTTAGTAAAGTCTCACCCCGAGACTCCAAGTAACATGAATTTTTGAAGACACTAGGCAACCTCGGATATCACTAACAAAACCAGTGGCACCGCTACCATATACTCAGGCACATGGCTGTCTGACTCCAGCATTCCCTCCGTGAGCTGTATTTTTCCAGAAGCAGTCAAAAGACAGGAGGGAAAGAGAGTACAGTGTGAAGAACCATGCTAGGAAGAAGCTTAGAGGCTTTCCGGTTTCCTGAAACTGCTTTGTGGAATTCTGGGACCCTCTCATGCTTTGTAAAACCTCTGAGAAGACAAGCAGAGATAAAAGTACTCTAGACTCTTAGAAATTTCCAGCAAGCAGCCGATGTCAAATAAATGACGGTTTTCAATAAATCTTCTAACAATGTCTCTTGGTGTTTAGGTGCAAAAACTGAAATGTTGTGTGTGGGCTGACAGGATGTCTCAGTATGTCAGATAGCTTTCTCTGAAAGCATGAAGACCAAAGTTCAAATCCCTAGTACTCACATAAAAAGCCAAGCATGCAGGGCATCAAGATGGCTTAGGGAGTACAGGAACTTGCTGCCTGATGATGCCAGCTTGGTAACCTGAGTTGGGCTCCTAAAATCCACACAAACGTGGAAGGAGAGTACCAACTACACAAAACTGTCCTGTGACCTCCACATATACACCAAAGTGTGTACGCATATCACATGGAAGGCAGGGAAAGAAACAAACAAAGAAAGAAGGAGAAAGTAACCATCATAGTGTTGCTACAGGCACTGAGGGACACCATCAGGTCATCCAGAAACGGGAGGTTTTATAGGGGTTTCCCCATGCCAAGTGACACAAAGAATGATTGGCATCTAACTGTCTCTGGGTCATGGTAGCTGGTGGCAGCTATCATTACTGTTCTCAGTCCCTTGATGTCTTATCAGATTCAGATACCTTCCAGAGCTATACATTGTTTATTCTAAGGGAATATTGAACATAGATCTTCAATTCCTTGTGTAAAGTTCTGTCAGAATAGTTTTGTAAACTCACTGCAGGAAGTTGGCAAAACTAGATTCCAACCAGACATATAGGTACATATGTATACATATGTATACTTTTAGCTCATGGGAAACAGAAGCAGAACGTCCTGTTCAAGGGCAGGTCAGACTACATAGTAAAACTGTCTAAAACAAATACCCCAAACAAGCAAATAAACAAACAAAACCTAGATTCCCCAGCCATACCCTGAGGTCCCAGCTCAGTGGCTGAGGGGTCCTATGTTTCGACAATAACCCTAGATGACTTCAAGTCATCTTTGGATGGAACAACAGGAAAAGAGGTTGTGCACCCTGCCCATGTTCCCCTGACTTCAAGGCCAGGCTATCCACTTATGTGAGGTTGTATACCCTACAGCATTCACCGAGTTCAACCTACAGTGGAGGCCCCAGTCTCAGGATCCTCACCTTATGATGTCACAGGATTTCTGCTAATTCCATCATGTTTTAACGGAAACAAAGATTACAAGTGGGTTGAGCTATATCCTTTCGTTTTTGTCCCCCTTTCTCGCCTCCCTTCCATTTACTTCCCTGTTCCTATCCTTCCCTTCTCCTGTCATTTCCTTCTTCTGCCCCACCTTCTTTTTTCCTTTTCCTTATCTTTTTCGCCCTTCTAATTTCTGTAATCTTGTCCCTCTAGTCCCCCCACCCCTGTTCCTATTATTTCCTTGGTTGCAGCTGTCTATGTAAGTAGCTGGAATTGGCCCTGTAATCCAGGCGATCAGCACAGAAAATGGAACTAGAAAGCCAATACAAGTTTCAGGGTCTAAAGCATCTCTGCACATCCCTGTGTTTGAGCATGAACCAAACTTACCTTGATATATAATTGAGAGTATTGGTTTCCTCCATGGTCATTGTCCTCTATGGTTATGGGGAGGGAGGTCATGGAGTGAGTTTGGAATGTTTGAGTTCCTATCTTTTATCATATTGAATATCATAGAATGCACACCTGTCACTCCTGAGAGAAGAGTTGTGTTTGGGAGAGCTCAAAGGCATCCAGAGGAAGTCGTTCACACCATACCTGTATATAATATCTTTGCAGGAGACCTTCAGGTGCCCGTCCCTGTCACAGCAAGCTCTACCCATCTCAAGACCAGCTCCCAGTTTGTAGACCAGCTTTCCATGGATTGGCAGTAGTGCTGCCCTTTGGACCTTGTCTCTACAGATAACTGGGCTTCTCTTGCCTTAAGATGTCTTTGTAAGCACTGATACTATGGATGGTCTGGAAGATTCCCTAAGCACCCACATCATTCATATTATTCTGTCTCATCTTCATGACAACCAACCAAAATCATTTGCCAGGTAAAGGACTAGAGACATGGAGAAAGTGACAAGCCCTCAGGACATGTGGTTAGTGAGGAGAACACCTGCCGCTCAGACTCCTGCAGACCAAACGCTGAGGGCCCAAACCTTCTGTGCATTCCTCAACAATCATCCCCAAATCTCAGTGTCAAGTTCAATGAATAGACAGTCCCTAAACCTTTATGCACACAATAATATTTGGAGTTTTCCTGGTAGAATAAGAAGGATTCCCATAGCAAATTCGCATACTTTTCCTGTATCCCGAATGTTAATGAACATCAAACTGCAAAGAACAAATAAATAAGATATCACACCCATTAAAAAGGCACTGTCATTCCCATCGAACACAGGCTGATGTGGTAAGAGGAAACAGGAGCCGCAGCCTGGTGTCAGGATCTTTCTGGAATCAAAACTGCAAGTATAAAAACACGCTGTACCTGGGCCTAGGACACTCACTTGACCTTGCAGCCAACAAAAGGTGAATTCTCCCTTTCACAGCTCCAGAGATGAACTCTTCTTTATGAGGGAAAGCAGCTGCTGCTATTTGGCTGAACAACTTATCTTTGAAACTGAGTGGGAGCTCTTTGTACTTGTCCTAAGATATGTTTCCTGGATAATGAGGGTGAATTATCTTTCTGTTCAGGGTTTACATAGCAGCCAGGGGCAGAAAGGGACATTTATGAAATGTACAAGCTCAAGATTTCTGCACAGGGCACCTTGTGAATGGAAATACCATGAGTTTGGGAGAAGGAAGGTAATGCTGTAGTTCCTCTTACCTTCTAAGAAGTGGTCAGTCTGCAATTAGAATCAACCAGAGTCATTCCGAGGAAGGTCCTTGGAAGCCATACAGAAGCTGTTTGCTAGAGGATTTAGATATAGACGGAATAAATGCAGCCTGGTTGCATGAAAAACAGAGTTTGGGACAAGGTATAAGACCTCCATAGGCTCAGATTTTTTGAGCAGCTAATGGAAATTTCTATAGGATCCTAATGTAGATGCTGGGGTGACCACAGAAGACACTTCTACAAGGCATAGCCTGCCATATGATGGCTGATTTATCTTATTGCTCCATTGGGGTGCACGCATAGATACTGATGACACCTGGACACACTCAAGAGTATTAGAAGCAAACACCCATCTATCACTACTCATTAATAAACCCACCAATCCATCTTTTCTATTTAAAAAACCAGGCACAGTTAATATAGAGAAGATGATCTGTGTGCATTGCCAAGCTCTCTAAGTCTGACACTAGGCTGTCTCTGCAGTCGTTTGTTTGGGTTGGCCTCCTAATGAACTTTGGAGACAAACATTTTTATAATTCTACATGTAGAGTTGATAATAAGCGACATAGAACAGTTGTGTGATTTGCCGAGGCTTAAACAGATCCTATACAAGTGGGGAGAAAGCCTGTACTCTGTCATGTTAGTCTCAGCATCCATAGAGCACCATACTGCAGAGTTTTAAACCACAACTAATAATACAGCTAGGGACTTCTGGGGAGGACAGCAGTGATCTAGAGGGACCACAATCTTGCCAGGGATAACAGATGTCCACACAGCATATGATAGGAAGGGGAGAGCTAAGCAAGAGACAGAGGCTAGAAGAACCCCCACTCCCACTGAAGAGGTGTTTTCCTTTCTGAGCTTTGACAAGAGTATCCTGTCTTATCATAGCCACAGGATTGAATAGGACGAGCTCAGGGCCATGGCCACAGCACAAGCAGAATGATATAAAGGTCCCACTTCCCCACTTTGAGACCCCCCTGACAGTCCAGCCACATGCGTGCACATGTACTGTGATGATATTCCTGTGGGAACTTTGATTAGCAAGAGACCTCCATGCTGAGAGGAAGCCCAAGCCATTCCAGGGGTGGCTCTGTGTAGAAAACATAATAGCCTGTGTACAGACTTTGGAAAAAAAAATCCCTGAAATGTACTACAAACCTCAGCCTCCAGCATGAGGTCAACCCAGTCAATCTCTGAGCAAATAAGATAGCTTGTATTTCACAGGGGAGGATAGTTGGTTAGGAAGCAAATATTATGAATGCTATCATGATGTATGGTATCTAGTTGTGTCAATCTGTTTTAAATGAAGACAGATTGCCTCAAAACTATGGCTCATTTCTCCCTCTTGATCTCCAGCATTTGTTATATTGTGGTCACTCATCGAATGAGCTACTATTAACTAGTGAGAAGGGCACTAGCAGCAGCACTCAAAGGGTAGCAGGGCAGGGTTAGTCATGGCGACACAGCAGTCCCGCTTCAGGGGGAGCCAATGAGAACGCTTAGCCTGGAGGCAAGGCTAAGGCCTCAACAGGTTCATAGGGATGGAGTGGAGAGCAGCTAGGAGGAAACCATGCAGCTGCAGCTACAGGCAGGTCACAGCCTCTGTTATAGCTGCTCGCTCACAGATCTTCTGGCATGCTGTTGTTCTGCTGCTTGGCTGCGTGTCTCACGTGTAACTCTCATACTTACAACCTCCCTCCCCCCGCCATTTCTCTCAGCCTCAAGTCTAACCCCGAGCAGCTGGCTCGCTGGGTCACTCTATTGATTTCTCATTCTTCCTGGGTAGGGACAATATCTGAGTCATCTGCTTCCCAGTAAGATCCTGGCACACAGTAGGTGTTGATAAATGTTTTCTGAACAAAATGGAGTTGGGACCAATGCCCAAAAGGCAGATTCTCTCATTTTCATTGTTTAAAAATATCGTGGCTTTCCTTTTACGCATTATGCATTGCACAAATTAATTTATCCAGAACTGTTTCCCCATCCACAGCTTCCAAAGGCTTTAGCCCACATTGCAACAACAGATCTGTTCTGGGGGCCCGACTAGCATCTATTTCCCATGCGAATTCCCACCATCACTTGTGAGTAGGCCCAAGGAAAGGGGCTGAGAGAAAGCATGGCAGACGCTGCTTCCCTTGGCAAGATCAGGTTATTTTCTAGGAACACCTGAATTAGTTAGATTCCATGTGCTGGGATGAACATAAGGAAATCAGTTTAAGGAAGGCCAGGTATATTCTTGCTCCCGGTGGCGGGTACAGTCCACCCTGGTGGAGAAGTCAGTGGCTGGAGGTGGTGTGTGGTCACATTTCATCCGGAGTCAGGAAGCAGAAGAAGAGAAAACTTTCTGTATTTGATTAAGTGCCGGAACCCAGCTAAGGCAGTGGTGTCACGTACTTTTAACCTGGATCTTCTCACCGCAGTTAATCTAATCAAGACATTTTTTTCCTGGAATGTCCAAAGGCTAGCCCAATCTAGACATGATCTTATAGGTGTGCCCCAAGGCTTGTCTCCTCGGAGACAAGCAGTAGTCAACCTGTGGGATGTGACCCCTTTGGGGGATTGCATATCAGATATCCTGCATATCAGATATTTACATTATGATTCACAACAGTAGCAAAATTACAGTTATGAAGTAGCAACGAAATAATTTTATGGTTGGGGTCTCCACATGAGTAACCGTATGCAGGGTCGCAGCACTGGGAAGAAGAGATCTACTGTATAGCTCCTGTCAGTGATGACTGTGATTAACTGTCACAGCACCTCCTTTGATCGTCTCAAATCTCAAAGCTTCTTTATGCCTGCAGAAAATGGCAGGAGAAGCACTGACTTTTAGTTAACAGTGCAATTGTGCCGTCAGACCCCACCGAAGGACAGTCGTGAGTGCCATGGTCTTGATGATGATGTCACTAAGCCTCAGTTTCTCCAACTGTAAAGACCCCATCAAAGGACAGTCATGAGTGCTGTGGCCTTGATGATGTCACCAAGCCTTGGTTTCTCCTGCTATAAAGAGAGCTAAGCCCCATGTACATCTAAGGCCCACTCTAAAGATGGAACAAGAAAGCTCTCCATTAACTCAGCTTAGGAAAGGTCTCATGCCCGAGAGCCATGTCTTCTAGAGAGCATAGGCAGACTCTCTGGCCAGCTGATGGTCCGTGAAACCATTCCCCAGACCACATGAGATCGTGGTGCCATTTCTTAGATTTCAGGAGGAATTAGTAGTTGCTATTTCTACCATGCCCCATTGCCATTGCTGCTTCTCTCTAAAGTATGTCTCACCTTCCAGTTAGACCACCCCTAAAGGACGGTGAAATATGGCATCTCTTACATAAAGTCCTCCATTGACCTCTCGATGTGCTAATGATAGAAGATGCCCCAATATGACCAACAGAGTCCTGTGTGTTTCCTACCTGCCTACAGATAAGTGCTGCAGAACCCCATTTCCTCCTCCTCAGCCTATCATACTGGAGTCCTTTCATTTGAACTAGGCCATTGTCCTTTCTGCCTTGATTCGATGATGATACTGACAGGCAGTTCTCCAACAAGCAGAACCAGTAAATCCCTGGCTAGCCACACTGCCAAGTTTCCTAGTGGACAAAATCGCCAAGTCATACCAAGCTCTGTTAGGAAGATGTTCACCGGAGATAATTGCAGGTTAGTAGAAGCAGCATCTAGCTCACTGTGAAACATTGGCCCTGCTTCCACTCTTCCTTCTACCTAGAATATTGTGTTCTTCCTTCTTTTCCTAGTTAATAGTTGCTTATTCTGATTTTAGACACCTCTTCGAGGAAGTTTGCAGATGGCCCACCCTGATTTACCAACTCCCTTGTTACCTGTTTACATACGAACTTCCACTTTTATTTTAAGTAGTTTTCTGGAACTCGATGATGTGAATCATATAATTTATGAAGAGGACAGTATATGCGTGCAGCATTCACCCCTGCTCCGTCATGGCCTCTGTGCTGTCTAAACAAAAGGAATCAAACAATGGCCGTCTATGAATGATGCACGTCTGCCTTGATTCAGACGCTATTCCTGACATTAGGAATAACAAAACGATGCATGAGGTGCAGTGGTGACCTCAAGGACCTTGTAACTCTTGTACTTTTACAGCGAGAAACAATGTTGTGTGACTGTAAAACTCTTGAGTGTGTATTTAGTAGATTGATCTGTGTTTGACATCTAAGAGGAGTACAATAACTATTTTTGGATGTCAAGCAAAAAGATATGTTTTCTTGGCATGTACAGTGTAAAAAAAGAGAACCAGCCGTGGTCCTGAGATGGTATCTGGAAAATGTTCAGAGAGAACAATGATTTGATAGAATCTCCAGCACAGGCAATTACGAAGGCTTCAGAATTGCCTTCCAGCATGAGCAGGCTCCCTTCTCTCTCTCGCCTCCTTCCTGAGTCCATCTAGCCCAGTTCATTTTACAGCTATGCTGAGTATCAGCAGTCGTCTGTTACTGAGCAGCAGCATACAGTGAGATGTCTGGGAACTTGGCAGGCCAGCATCCCCACCGTGAAGAAAAATGATGTGGGCCAATTGCTCACATCTGTGGAAAGCTAAGCGGCTGTGAAGGCAGACTCCAGTCTCCCAGCTACAGAAAGACCTGCAAGTCCGGCAACCCTAAGCTGGCCCCAAGAAATGATGGGAAATTCAATTTCAAAAGGGCTGTTTGCAAAGTAATCCAATACATACAGTGTGTGCATTATTATTGTATTATATTGAGTAATATCACATTTAAGGAGATTTCATAGCATCATAGCCTTACACAAGGGAATATAAAAGCAGTTCATAAAGAGAGGAGTACAATTTCCCTTCAGTGTTCGTTGTGCTCCCATTATCCTCTGAATAATAATCAGAGGTCCACTTAGTCTGACTTGGAAAGGAACAGATCTGTAATTACCTCAAGTCTACAATGTCCTTCCAAGGGCTCAGCCCCAATATCGGGACAATGAATCCACAGAGATCCCGCAGCTATCGACACTGAGGTTGAAGGAGGAACACAATAGCAATTCCAACACACCCCCTCCTCTCCCATTGCAGTGAGTGTCCAGAGTGGACATACACTAGGAAGATGGGTCAGATGAAACGGCTCCCAGTGATTTCTTTCTACCGCAGCTAGCACCAAGAAAAGGAGTCATTTGATCCCCCTTGATCCTGCCACCAACTTCACTTCTATCTTTGCTGAAACTCCCGAGGGAAATCGAAAAGTAATAGGCTGAAGATCTGCTGAGAGAAATAGAAGACACTTTAAGGCCTTGTTCCCAAATGACTTTCCATGGCTCTGCCCACATCTTGTGAGATTCCTCCTGGGAACAAATACCTATCTATGGAATACCACTCTGGAGTTACGTCGACATGCATGCTTCTCTAGAGAAGGGGCTTCAGCTACCCATTTTACCAAAATATTGCTTCTATTTTCTGTACCTTTGTTTGTTAAGGTTGCCATGGCGTTTTAGAAAAAGTGATGTCAGGCTAGGAGTGCACACCCTCAATCCCAGCACTCAGGAGAGAGAGGCAGGTATGATGTGGGATGTCATTCTGCATATGTGTTGTTTTTATTGAATAATTAATAAAGCTGTTTTGGTTAACGGCTTAGCAGAGTAAAGCCAAGTGGTAATATTAACAGAGATATTAGGCAGAGTCAAGGAGATGCCATATAGCTGCTGAAGAAGATAGACGCTGAGCCGGAACCTTACCTGGTAAGCCATAGCCTCATGAAAATACACAGAATAGAAACAGGTTAATTTAAGATGTAAGAGTTAGTTAATAAGAAGTCTGAGTTAACAGGCCAAGCAGTGATTTTAATTAATACACTTTCTCTGTGATTATTTAGGTCTGGGTAGCCAGGAAACGAACAAGCACTCTCCTTTTACACGGGTAGATCTCTGCGAGTTCAGAGTCAGCCTGGTCTACACTGGGAAACACTGTCAAAAAATAATTTAAAAAGAATGATAACTTCACCATCATTCAGAATGGGAGTCGGCAGGGGAGCCTGAGATCCATATCACTCATCTCCCAGTGAAGAGATTTAGGGAAGTTTGAGGAAGCTCTTTGACTCTCTTCCCTTAGGTATAAAAGTGAGGCTAAAACTGCTCACAATAGGTCTAGAATTAGTGGAATTGAATCACACACACATTGCATACTATCCATGTCTGACACTTATTAAAAACTGATCATGATGGTGATGGCTGTTATCCCAGCATAAGATAGCTAAGACCGGACAGACATGAGATCTAGGCCAGCCTAGTCTACACATTAAGGCACTGTCTCCAAAACTAATGATAACAACAATAACCATTTCAATACTTATGCTGTGACTACACCTGCCTGGTTTAAAATCTGCATTACTAGTGGCAAAGATTTCTAGATCAAAGAAGGAAAGTCAGGTCATTATCTCTCTGTGTGTCTCTATCTTTATATATTTTTTATATTTATCTGCCTAAATAACTATATACAGACTATACAGATGGTACAGCTGTGTGTGTAAGTTGATGGGTGAGTGAGTGGGTGGAATTGGAATGTATTATTAAAAAACATAACCCAGCAAATCCACAGATGTAGATCAGATATTGACAAATGCCTATGAGGACCAGTTCTTGCCACTACCACACACATCTGGGACATACAACCCCAATCTCAGGACTATATATATGTTGTTAGATCTTTTTCATCTTTTAATCAGAACCAACTCAGCCTATAAAAGCTCTCATTTTAAAATATAACCAACATATTTCATTCATGAATCCAATAAAACATGCCTGAGGTCTGAAGAAAGCCAGCCAACTAACAGTACATAAACATTTGCCAAGACCAGGGATTGGCAACTTTTCCCTTTGCAGGTTAGACAGAGAGTGCTCTTCCTCTGCGGGTCACACTTCACTGTCCCCCTCACTCAGCTCTGAGACTGTGATGCAAAAGTGGCCAACGGCAACCCATGAGCCAATTGCTACAGTGTGTGCCAATAAAACTTTATCTTCGGAGACATGTGGCAGCCTAGAGTTATATCGGCAGCCATTGTTAGCCAACTCCTGGCCTAGATTCTTAGTGCCAAGACTAAAAGCTCGGAGAGGTCTTGAGATAAGGGAGCAAAGGATGAGTCGATGGTGAGCTTGGGTCCTACTGATAGTTGTACCCAGCAGGGAGGAAATCTGTGACTGTTTGCTTCAGATTGAACATTCTTTCTGGGAGGGAAGGGGTGAGTCCATGAGCACATCAAGCTTACAAGACTCCCAAAGGCTCTTCCCCAAAGCTACACAAGCAGTGAACAGTTGCCTAGGGAGAGAAGACTCTATGGTGGAACTGCCTACTGTCTGAGCAGGGGAGTCCAGGAATGCAACCTTCTCATTGAACACTATTATGGGTGGCATTTACCTTCACCTGTCATTTTCCTGTGTATTCGGGGTGAATAGAAATAGTCTCCATGGGAAAACACAAGCGCAAGAGCCTTAAGTTCCAGCAAATGCTGCCAAATTCCCTTCCTCAGCTTCCATCAGGCCCCTCTAGTCTCTTCCATTAAGAGCTTAATCATGCTACCTACTTGGACCTTCAATAACTTTATCTGTGTTTTATGAGAATCTTCCTGGGTTTAATTATCCCTTCAAACAGAAAAAAGTCCTTAAATCCAAATGCCATGCCCTCGTTCCTCCCTGCCTTTAAACTTCTATCTCCCAGAGGTGAGGTGGTTGTGAGGTATTCTCACATGCACGCCCAGTTTTCTGCTCTTACTTTTCTTATGTTACCCCTGTATCAGTGCCTCTGAGACAGTGCCTGGAAGCCTAGGCAATTTCTCTAATAATTGTTGGCCTTACTCATCCTAATTACAAGCCAATTAGAGAGAGGAAAATGGGACCAAGTCCATCTCCTGTCATTAGCCTAGCACTGCCACCATGGCTTTCCTTAGTTCAAAACAAAAGGTAGCTAATTTCTCTCCCTACACAGGGCCAGAGAACAATCTATTCAAATTACAGGGATACAATGTGACTCAAAGACGCAGAAGTCAAATACAATTTAGGTTATAATCAGTGATTTTATTGTAAAAAAAAATCTCTGGGAAATCTAAGTCTTTCTATTTGTTTTGTCACGTGTTTTCTCTCTGGGACCAGTGGACACCACAGGGAGAGGGAGGGCTAGTGTTGGGGAAATGAAGACAGAAAGACAGAGACAGAGAATGCATGCCCACATGCATGCTCTTGGACATGCACACTGAAGTTACTCAGAGTTAAAGCCGATGTTGCAGAGACAAAGGTTGTTAAGATATCTGTCTACAGTGATGTTATGCTTAAACTAGAAAGCAATTAATGTTGATAGGTGATTTCCAGTTTGTTCTGAAATCTACCAGGGCTGAGTCTGCATTTACTTAACACTCAGATCTCAGTTTCCCTACCTGCAGTTTTAGCGTCCTTATACTAATCCCTTGTTGGATTGTTTGAATTAAATAGCTCATGGAAGACTTGAGTGAAGAGGGAGGAAGAGAGGCGTCTCTGATTGCCAATCAAATCTAGCTCTGCTTTTCTCCACTTTGCTACACTGAGCATCCACTTCTCTGTGCTCTGGGTTCCTCGCCTAGGTAAAGAAGGGTGAACTACGGCTACTCTGGATTTTTTAGGGATTCAAGCAGATGATGCATATACACATTGAAGCTTTGCTACCTTTGCCTTTAGCCTGGATGCACTAAGTGCTGGTTTTCCCTCTCCTTTATTGCCAATAGTGACAGTTGCTTCATCTTGTTTCCTTCTTTTCAGTCCAAGGAATTTTTATTTATTTTTCTCCATCTCAAGATGGACATTTATATTTTTCTTTTAAAAGACCAAAACTATTAACTTTTTTAAATTTTAATTTTATAATGTGCAATGTCACAACTCTTTCTTTGGGAAAATACCCTTTTTACCCTTGAAACATGACTTCCTTACTTGACCCTACAAATTCCACTGGTCCTGGTGACCTGGTTTGTCTGAGATGCACAGTTGGAAAACCTAGATTTCTTTTTTCTTTTAAAACAAACTTGAACTTGGCCATGTAGCTTTCTTCTCAAGGGCAGTGAAACTGCATTAAAGCCAGATCCTCAAGGATGGAACATTCTGTTCCTGATGTCAGAAGGATAGTTCATTCCCTAGCTGGGAATAACATTCTTTTTAGAGCTCAGAAGACAGAGGTTCTATGAGGATTTGGGACATCCAATATTCCCTGTCCAACTGTCTTGTGAGGTCTCTTTTCTCTCCGTGATGGGTAGAGTTAAGTGCTGTGTCCCTACAGGTCTTTTGTAATGACAGACATATCTTTACATGAAAGGTTACCGTTTGAAAATTTAGTTGTTACCAGACACCATATGCCTCATAGTCACAACAGTCAAAAGCTAGACCTCTATTAGAGTGTCGTGATGCTGAAATGTCAAGAAGGTCAAAGCTACATAGCTAAGGACCAAAACGCCACGTTATGAAGAAAGGGGGAAAGAAATATATTGTATAACTACTGTTAGAAGGGCACCATTGGGTTTTGTCCATGTCAGTGTACTAGGTCACCTCAGTACATGCATCCTCAATCTACTGTGGAATCCAGGAAACAGAATGTAAAGGGAAGGATGGAAAGAGCCAAGAAGACTGTACAGAGATAGGTATGGTACAGGAACAGCATTTTTTTAGGCTATTTCCCTTCTGGTATCTGCAGTGGTATTTGCTCTGTGATTCAGGCAGATAAATTTTTCTCTCTGGATATAACAGGTAGTTCAGATAGCTACTTAAGTAAGGTTCTGCCATCCCACAAGGTTTTACAGTCAGGTTAAAATACCCAAGTGCCCTATTTAGAAACTTGAATTTTTTTTTCTCTCTTTAAAGGTTAAAGTTCCTCATTTCAGGGCTTTTGTTAAAATATAGTACTATCTGATTAAATTAGAGGTCAAAGATCATTATCAACCAATGTAAAGCAGGTAACAAAACTTTATAAAACAAAGAATACACAGAGAAACCAAATTACTGCTTACTTTTAAGAATAACTCAAAAGATAAAGTACCAGGTTGTTGTAATAGGAGCGGCAGGGCTGCATCCCCAACACCCCGGCCGCTTGGCTAGCTTATACCCGAAATAACAACACACAAACTATATTCATTTAAGAACTGCTTGGCCCATGAACTCTAACCCTTACAGGCTAATTCTCGCACCTGGACTAGCCCATTTCTAACGATGTGTGTAAGCACCCCAAGGTGCGCTTACCAGGAAGAGTCTAGCCTCCGTCCATCCTGGTTGTCTCTGCTCTAGAGAGCAGAGCTGTTGGGTCTCTCCGGGAGCAGAGCAGAGTCTGACTTCACTTCCTCTTCCGCCCAGAATTCTATTCTGTTTACTCCTCCCACCAATGCTTTAACCTATGAGGCCAAGCAGTGTGTTTATTACTTAACCAATGAAATCAACAGATTGATATATGACACTCCCACATCACCAGGTCAACAATGCAAAATGCCGGCAAACTTTCCAAAATGAATGCCAATACAAACTGGAGTCTCCAATCTGAATGGCAGTGGCTGATCAATCACAGGCCCTATCAAAGGTTAACAATGTATCATGCCTACTAGTTGACAATTTTGGTATCATTGGGAAAGTAATAAGGTACAATATTTGTTGCAAATTAGTCTCCATCATAAAATAGTCTCTTCCACTGATGTATATTACATGCCTAGGCCCGAAAGCATCTGAGTTTCTACTACAGCTTAAGTGATTATTTTAAAGTCTGCACAGTGAGAAAAATCAGGTGAGCTCCGTGGTCCCACCCGGGTCTAGCAAGACATAAATCTGCATAAACTATCCCTGTGCCTCTGTCCCCAGAGAACAGTCAGCTTTTTTCTATTCATTTTTATATTAAAAAATACATTTTATAGAAGCTCTCTATGAACCTAAAGAATCTATAACCATAAATTAAGGACATGAACTGATGGTTGGCTAATCATTCCAAGTAGGACCTGAAAAATAAAAGGATGTCTACTTTTTGCTTTTCTCAAAAGCAAACAAGAGCAACATCACTGTTCATTGTGCCTATGGACTTGGTAACAGCATGTATGACTTTCAGGCATTTGAATCAGTACTTGATACATAGGCAGCCTACTTCATGTTCTCATTATCTAATCACTGCTACAATGTCTTCAAATTCCACTATGTTCAAAAACTCTCAAAGATTAACCTCTATATCAGAGACAGACCCTAAGAGGTAAACTGAATAGAAATAAGCATAAGCATGAAAAAGCACAGAGCATCAAATACAAAGATGGATGGAGTTTCTCCTGGGTACCACTCTTGTAATGGGAACATGAACACAGGCCCCTATGGAAACATAAGCACAGGCCCCTGCTGAAACACTAAGAATGTGCCAGAGCTTCACTAATTTAATAAAACAAACTGTTCTTGATATTACGAGTAGAATATCAGGCATCCATTTTTTTTTTTAAATAAGTCTTCCGTCACCCAATTCTTTGTCTAATCGCAGGTCAAGAAACACTTTGTATCAATCTATTGTACTCAGACACAGTATTTGAAATATATTTATCTATGAATTATTAAGTAACAAAGTAAGTTTTAAATCAATTTGGAAATGCAAGATTCACTTTAGCTTAACAGAAAGCACTTTTTAGAACTCCTATGGTGTGTTTATCTTCCTGGCATATAAATCTCCATCCGACTCTACCTCCTCAGCCAAACTTGAACTCCGCATTTCAGGGGCCTTCAGCTTATCATCCTCTTACTTTAGTCTCGTGAGTCATGGGGTCACCAGCCTATGGTAAAAGTTCAGACTCTTGAGAAAAAAACATCTTCAGTATGAATAACTCCAAGTCAAGGGTAACCCTGACACAGGGTTTATCGTTGTGCCAAGCTCTTCACTGATACCTCAGAAACTGAAATTATTTATGTGTCCTATGTGAAGAAGAAAGAAAAGGCCTCAGAGGCTAGATGACATGCTTCTGGGTCAGAAATAAAATGACAACTATAGGCCCTTTCCTTTCTCTAACTTTCAGTGTATGACTGTGTACACAAGGAACTGGGTAATTGTGGGTGAACATGTACCACCACACATGTGTAGAAGGTCTTTGCCATCTTCTTTGCTTCAGACTGGTCTCTTTTGGCTTATTCTCTACTGGCTGTAAGGCTGCTGGCTGGTTCATGAGTTCTGGGGATTCTCTTGCCTTACTGTCTCCCCCTATCTTGCTGAGAGAACACTGGTATATGTAAATATATGCTACCTCTCCCCCATTTTCTATGTGCTCTGGGATTTGAAATTCAGGTCCTCATGTTTACCAGGCAAGGTCTCTAGCCACTGAACCAACCCTGAGAACTGAAGCTTCTTTACCTAGATTCTATGATGGTCACACACAACCGTATTATCTGGACTATTTTTCCTCTCTCTCTCTCTCTCTCTCTCTCTCTCTCTCTCTCTCTCTCTCTCACACACACACACACACACACACACACACACACACACACACACACNTCTCTCTCTCTCTCTCTCTCTCTCTCTCTCTCTCTCTCTCTCTCTCTCACACACACACACACACACACACACACACACACACACACACACACAGTCCTTTACTCTCAGAGCAGAGCTACTTCGCTCCTCTCAGACATCTTATGTTGAGCTCCATGAAGCTTGCTGGCTCCTAAACATTAAGTACTCATTAACCAAATGAGACGTTTGAATGGTAAAAAGGTCTTGTATCTTGCTCCCACTCAGTGTAGACTGTAATTTATTCTGAAAGTCATGGGCATGCACCCTGATGCCTTCACAGGATGCCCAGGCTCATGAGGAAACAAGAGGCAATACCTGTAGCCTTAGAAAAGTGGATCTGATGTTGACAAGACAGCTCAGTTACACTGTCATCAAAGAAGACAATTTTGAAGCCACCAAAACATGTATTGGAGTTTGCTTAAGGTACAGGTCTCAGGCAAGAGTGCATTCTAAGACTGCAATCTCAGATCTGCTGGGGCCATCCCTGGGGGGATGTGAGCAATTCTCACACAAAGGATTCCTGTCTGTAACTGTCATCTATTCAGTAGAGTGCATCAAACAAGTCCCAGCATGTCTGGAGAAATCCCTGAAACCTCCAGTCTACACCACTCTGGTCTTGTATTTGGCATGCCTAGGACTGAGCAACTGCTCCTCGTTGTTAGCAACAAGGACCATGTGCAAGGTACTTGCCTTGGATTCTGCACCTTTATTGTGGGATGGTAGCATCTCATCCAGTTTGGGTGGGCAAGAAAAAAATGACTTGAGGTTGTTCAAAAACACTGCAATGAACACACCATGATGCTGAACAAAAAGGACTATTTCCGAGGCTCGAAGTCTCTGCTGCCCAAATTGATGTATCTATCCTATTTTTAGAAATGCTATTTCTCAATGGTTTTGCCAAACTTCCAGTGTAATTCATGAGACTGAAATCTCCTCCAAAGGACAAGACCGTGGTGTTCTGTAAGTCATCAACTGATGGTCTGTAGAGGGAAAGGAGAGAAGGACCATGTGGAAAGGAGGCAGTGGGAACCACAGGAATGGAAAGGTTCGTGCAGCAGCTGGTTCGAGGCCCAGTGACTGGGGAACTCGGGGTCAGATATCAGCAAACCTAGAGACCAAGATTTTGGCTGATGTGCCATCAGAAATTAGAGTGCAAGAATAATAATGGTACTAGACTTGGGGACAATTCTCTGTTGTCCTAGCCTCAAGCACTATACTGTTAAAGGAACAGATTGGGAGTGGACAGAGAGCTATAATTTGACATCAGAAGACCTGGGTATGGAATTTCACCATGTTATTTCTCAACTCTTGACATCATTGCCTGCTATGCCCCTTTACCTCTCTAATGCAAAATGAGGGGTTGCTCGTACCGCAGAAGAGATCCAAATCAAGTTTGATGGTGCATACCTGCAAGCTTGATACTTGGGAAGCTGAGAACTTTGAGGCTAATCTGGTCTACACAGTGAGTTCAAAGATAGCATAATCTTTATAGTAAGGTACAATTTCTAGCAAAACAAAATAAAATCTCTAAAACAGAAGTTTGTGGGAAAAACAAAATGGTCTAAGTACCAAAAGAATGCCTGAGAGCCTTACAGTCTGTGAGTCTATATAGCCCTCAAAAGATGTGTGCGTACCCTAGTTTCACTTCTCTACAACCCCAAGTCTTAAGGTACCTTTTTTTTCTTTCTAAAAGGGAGGGATGGCCACAGCCAAAACCACACAATCGAGAGTTGGCTACTACACTGTGACGAGAAAGCAACTTCTTCAGGTTCAAATTAATAAGTGATTTCTGCTAGTGAAATGATCAATGTGTAGATTTTAAACCCATGTACTCTTCAAAGATGTACTGAGATAATAAGAAGTAGATCGTGACATTAATACTTCACTCTTCCCTGTAGCTTGATTGAGAAAGACGACAAGACCAGACCAATCAAAGAAATCGTCTACATCTCCCCCACGGGGATACCTTTGTCTGCAAGAACTTGCACAGAGGTAAAAATAATTTCAAAGCACGGTACAGACCTTCTTAATCCAGGGGTGCTGAAGTGGATGCTCGAATGTTTTGAGAATTTGAGCTGGTGAATGGTTAGTGGATATACAGATTAGATTTGTAACAGACCACGGGGATAGAGTTACAGATAAGAGCAAGAAAGGCTGGGATGAGGGCTTGGGTTTGCTTCTGCATAAAACATATCTGGAAGGGAAACCAAATTTTGGTTGCACCTGTATCTGGCAGCAGTTCCTACAAACTAGGGGTGTGAATCTGAAAGACTTAGCTTTTTCTGTGCATCTTAAAATAATGGACTGTATCTATAGTTGTGTGTTGTGTGTGGGGGTGTGCACACAAGCACGTCTATTTAAGCATTTGTAAAGACCAGAGGTTGACATCAAGTGTCCGCCTCACTACTTCCTACATTACTTGCTGAGACAGGGATGCTCGCTGAGTCTGGAATTCTGGGCTAGGTAGACTGACAGGTCAGGGAATCTCTAGGATGCTCTGCCCCTCCCTTCCCCCAGTACCACCCCTGACTTTGACAAGGATACAGGGATCTGAACTAAGGTTCTTATATTCTCAAAGTAAGTGCTTTGCCCACTTAGTCATCTTTCCAGCCCAGGATGATTTGATTCTTAACAATAGTTTTAAATTATAATTTAAAGTTAATATACAAGGTAACGGGTTTTGCAGTGGCATTTTCAAATGTGTGTGTCATTATGCTTTGTTCTAATACGTCCCCCTCTCCATCA
This sequence comes from Alexandromys fortis, assembly GCF_014885135.2. Taxonomy (NCBI): domain Eukaryota; kingdom Metazoa; phylum Chordata; class Mammalia; order Rodentia; family Cricetidae; genus Alexandromys; species Alexandromys fortis. The sequence continues at coordinate 9,082,055 of NW_026067891.1, read as the reverse complement.
CTGCCCTCCTCCATTTCTCCTGCCCTGCCTCTTGCTGGATTCCCTCCTTCCTTCAAATATCTCCAGCTTTCTGCTTGTATGTCAAATGCATTCCATGAGGTTCTCCCTTAAGATTTTCCTTCCTCATTTTATGAACACACAAATATACATCATATACTTATCCTCAATTTCAAGTCTAGGTGCCAAACTTGAGACAAAAAAAATTGTCTTTCTGAGTTTGGCTTATTGTGCTTAACTGTGATTTCTAATTCCATCTATTTTTTTGAGAAGGAGGAGGAAACCCTCCCTCACTGTTGCTAGGACTCCAGTCTTGTGTAGCCTCTACGGAAATCAGTGTGATGTTTTCTCAAAGCAACTAAAGCTAGAACCACACCACTCTTGAGCATACATCTAAAGGGCTCTGTCACCGCACTGCAGAGGCACGCAAACTTCCGTGTCTGCTGCTCTCTCAGTCACAAAGGCCAGCAAGTAGAACCAGCTTAGAGGAATGGAAAAGAAAATGTGGTACACATACAGGTTGGGAATTTTCTTCAGCAGAAAGAAAAAATACAATCAATGTTTGACTCTTTAAGCTTAAATTTTAATTGTGAAAAAATAAGATATTTGTTAAGCAGGATTTCATTTTTGTTTATATATGTCATTCCCAGATCTAGACTCATTGCATAAAAGGTCAGGAGTAAGGCCTCATCACCTCATCTCTCCTCTGCCTGATAGTATTAACAGGATCTGGGGACACCGCCACCACTGCCACTAGAAACCAGAGCCTTCTTAGGTGGTTCCTCTCCCTGTCAGCAGTGCAGGCTGGAGACTCAGTTCAGGGACCCGTGTTCTTTATCCCCTCAGAGTTCAGAGGGAGGGAGAAAGTGTACGAGACTTAGGCAGACTGCAGAACACGTGTTAAAAATAGAAGTCAAGCTGCCATTGGAGACACGCGGAGAATTCTCCACTCACAAGTCTCTAATTATAATATGTCAAGAGTAAAATACCTCATGAGGAACAGTATCCGGGAAGAACACCGCAAAGGCTCTGTCAGCACAGTGAGCTGGGATATGTTTGGAACTGTACACAAAATAGAAACTCAGCAGAAAACATCCTGCAGGGAGTTGTCTCAGGCCCTGGGGCTGGCTTTTCTGCCCATGCCTTACTTAGGTCTACTTGGGAGCTCAGGGTTGCACGCCGCCTCCCTTTCGAGATCCTGCAATTTGTGTGAAGTCATGTGCATATATTAGATGTTCTTGGAGGCCACCATATGGATGGGTGTTTTCTTTTACCCTGAACCATTCGGTTTCTCCAAGAAAGCATGGCCTCCACAATGTCCTTAAAATGCCATAGATAGATATGCCAAAGGATGGTTATTCCAGGAGTAACACTCTCCTATGAGGAAGAGCCTAGCTGTTCTCCCAGCATTAACCTTTTCTCCCCCCCCCCCGCCCCGTGGTTCATGCTAAGCACATGCTATAGAACTGGGCTATAGGCTCTGCTCAAAAGTAACTTCTTGCTAATATAAGACTGTATGTATCAGTGAGAGAACCATTTTTTGACCCACTTTGAAGTCTAGTTCCTTCCATACAAAATATAGAACTTGAGAGAAAGAGAAAACAACTCCATCAAGATGTTGGGAGATGGAGATGATTTGAAAGTAAACTTGTTTCAGACAAGTTCAGATTAGAAAAAAAATGGTTCAGAAGGAGATATGAAGGTAGAGAGAAGGATTGGAAGGCAAGAGCATGCGTGCTCTGCTCTCAGCCTGCATGTACAATGGTCAGGTGTGACCACAGTGTGCCTCCAAGACAGGGGCAGTGCAGCTGGCCCTTGGTGGCCTGCCAACCTAGCTGAGGAGGCAGTGAGCTCCAGGTCCAGAGACTGACTCTGTCTCAAGAGACTAGGGTGGACAGCGATAGAGGAATTCAAGTCCTCCTGTGCCCTCCGCAAGGGCATATACCCAGACACATCAAGTATCTTCCTTTTTGGCCAAAGAGAGGAGCAAATCCGCATATGATTGTCTGCAGCAGAAAGGACGGTGTCTTTCTTCAATCACCCCCTCTCCCATAGTGAGTATCAATTACATGTGATCAGAGAAGACAAAGCAATGACCAGCCCCACCCCATAAGTATGTTCTCTAAACTCGGGAATTCCCTGACTTCAAATATTCTAAGAATTTTCAGCAGTATATTCCTGGCACATTTGCCCAAATTCAGAACCACATCCCCCTTTCCAAATACCACCATTTTGTTAGAGTGGAAAATGAAGGTCATACAGATTAAGAAAATGGAGGTCTTAAGAAAGTGCCTGCCTCAGTTTCTGCTTTGGACCAAGGCCTCTAGCACAGCTATTCTTCCTACTCTTCTGTGTGGAAATTGGTACGCTCACTTGTGTTCACATTCATTTCCTTTTCTGTGAGCTTACATGGAGAGCAACCCACATGTCTGTGCATAAGTCAATGAAGAATCAAGCTGAGGGATGTCCATGCAATGAAGCGGTATTCAGCAATACAAAGAAGTGAGCTACTTATACAACCATCTTCGTGGAAAAAGTGAAAGACAGTGTGACGAGCAGCATAAAACCTGAGTAGCCAATGTTGACTACACTGATATGCGCACTGAAAGCCAGGTATGTAGAAGGAGGAGGAGGCCAGTTAGATGCATAGGGATGAGGCCAAGAATGAAAACATGAGGGTAACAAAGGTGTAGGAAAAATTACAGGTGATTATATTTTCATCACTTTTAATATTGGTTAAAGTTCTATGCATGTGTTCATTGGTACAGATGAATCAAGCGTGCACTTTCCAGATGTGTACACTGTATGTACATTATGCATTTAAAAAGTCGCAAAAGCATTAGTTTCCTCTTTCCTGTTATGCCCGCTCTCTAATGTGAATACAGCCTCATTTCTTTCCTTTCTCTTTCAAGCATGCGGTTGCCCCTCCCCCATGTACCTTTTCTTTGTCTATGGTCTTGTCTTCTGTGTCCCTTAGAGATATCTTTCCCTGTCTTAAATTAGTGAACTCAAATCAGCCAGCCTATGGACTCTTTGTATATTTTTTCCTCTGGTGCTATCTGCCTTCTTTTCTCATTGTCCCCATTGCTTAGGATGTGCGAAGCCCCCTCCCTGGTGCCTTGATTTCTGACTCCCAGTCTTTTTCACTCCTCTCTCCATTCAGTTTTGGCTCGTGGCCTTCCTGCATTACCTCTTCACCTTTTATTCTATCCTGTACTTGACCTCTGACCCTCCTACTACTGTTTCTTTCTACCACTGTACCTGCCCCCCCCCCCAAAGTCATTCTTCTAGGCCTTCACTGACGCCTGTACTGCCAAGTCAGCAATGTAGAGTTCAGGCCCTGGGTTTCCATGGTCTCTTGGTTCTCTTTATAATCTGATACCCAATTCCTGTCATTCAGTAGCTCCTCTTATTCTAACCTTCACCATCTAAGAGTTATTACTAAATATTATTATCATTATTAGTTATTATTGTCTTAATAATTATTGTCTGATTCAGAATTTTGTAAGTTCCAGAACAATATACCCAGACCCTACCTGATTGTCACAAAACTATAAACACACGACAAACAGGCATCCCCTGTTTTTCTCCTTTTGCCTGTTTTCTGTTATTTTCAGGTCCTCCACACTGTTGCAGGTGTAAATAGCTCCGCCCTCTGCATTGCTGAGGACTAGTCTATTGGACTGATGCACTACACGTTGTTTATCTGTGGGCAACTATCTGTGTTTTCCATGCTGCATCCCTAGCTACCACCTCTTGGTCAACATGACCACCTCACAACCTGGCTAAGCCAGGAAACCAATCTAACGTACACATCCCCAAGGCAGGCCAGCCAATACCAAGAGGTGATACTGAATAGGAAGAAGGACCCCGGAGGGCTTTAGCAGTTTAATGCATCACTACTCGTGTCCTTTGCACATAACAGAATACCAATGTCAATGAACCTTGGCAAGATTAAGCCCAATGAAAGAAGCCAGACACCAAAGACCTTGTATTCTAGGACTCTGACTGTGAGATAGGCCCATAAGAGGCAAATCTAAGCAGGTTAAAAAGCACATTATAGGCTGTCAGCCTACAGCTGAAGCAGGAATGGCAGAGGATGGGGGTAGACAATGGGGGATGGGTGTGGAATTTGCTGCTGAGGAGATGAAAATGTTCTAGAACCAGATGATGGGGATGTCTGCAGTCCCTGGGAATGTATAATGCCTCTGAATTTTGTATACCAGACATTAATTTTGAGTGATATGTACATTTTATAGAAACAATAAGAAGGGTGGAAACAATAGAAAGTTTCACAGAAATTGAAGATACGTTTAGTATCTTCAAAATAGAGATAGATACAGAGCCAAGCAGCAAAGTTACCCAGTGATTTCCTATACTTCACAGTTGTGTCAGGTGCCCAACACACGTGTGTGCAGCGTCAGGATTCTGGGTTTCCAGGGTCCTGAGGGTGGAAGGAAGAGGAGAGGCAGCACTGCTTCACACCTGAAGAGTGTGAAATGCGTGCTAGCCCTTGTGTGATTTCGTGTCTCTAAAGGATCTTGCAGAAGGAGTTTCCCCGACGTGGCTTACACAGGTTTATGGATCCTTAATCACTGTAGATGGTTCACAGACGAGCATCATCTAATATCAATGCAGTTATTGGAGTCCACAGTCATGCTTGATTACTACCCCACTATAGTTTCCACTAGGGTGGTGATAAAGCTGTGTCTTTTGTTTTCTGATTTGTTTGCTTAATCCTAACCCAGCAATTCTATCTTTCTGTTTATACTCTTAAGGTCCAACAGGTTTCCTGCCCAACTAATATTCTCTCACATCTATCCCTTCCTTATGCGCCAGCAACAAACTCTTACAGACTACAGCTAGACGTTATAGCTTAGTTGAAAGAGTGCGTGCCTAGCATGCACCAAGCCCGGGTTCCGTTCTTAGCACTGCAGAAACTGAACATGGTAATGCACCCCTGCAACCCCAGCACTTTAGACGTACAGAGAGAAGGATCAAAAGTTCAAGCTTATTTTCACTGCAGAGGAAGCTGTGGGTCATCCTGGATAAGTTGACATGATCCAGTGAACAAATAACATGTCACAAACTAAGGACACATCGATATAATATAGATGAGTCTCAAATGCATTCCCCCAAGAATGAATATGGCTGACCTGCAAACGGACCCACGCTTTGTTTTAAAGTCAATAACAATGTTCTAAAATCAAATTTGGGCAATGGTTACACTGCTGTGTAAATGTTTCTAAAATCGGCAAAGCATACACTTAAAATAAATAAATTTGCTATATCTAAGTTATGTGACCAAGTTGTGTTTGTTTTGCAGTGCTGGAGACTAAACCCAAGAACCTGGACATGACAAACAAGTGCTCTCTCTCTGAACTCCATCTCCAGACCCCCACATTTCCACGAAATGGTTGTAAAGTACGCATTCTACTTCGATAGCGTTCTGGAGAACGCATCACTTTAGAGACAGGAAAATAGATGCCTGTGCACAGCTACAAATAAATTCAGCAAACAGGAACACGCTCTAACGAATAGGGAAGGATATCCAGTCACTAAGAAAATCTCTGGGAAGCTGGTAGTATAAGGAAAAATTCAGAGCTGCTTTGCTTGACAACATGCCCAGCACACCGGGTACAGGGTCCGCTGGCAGCTGCAGGGCTGTGGCACGGGCTCAAGGACAACACAGTCCAGGTCCGGGATGCAGAGTCTACTTACTGTGGCGGTGCCGGAGACGGTCTGCGCGCTTGTGTCAGCGCTCTGCTCCGAGTGCGTCTGTGTAGGAGGATACAGGTTTAATGTGTGGTCGGGGACGGTGGTCTGGCCGGTGTACTCTGGCGCGGGATGGGGATGAGGGGCTGTGTATTCTGCGGGGATGCCATTCTGAGGTGGAGCGAACTGGGCTGAGGCATAAGGCTGAGCCATTGTGTCGGGGGCGGCCGCTGCTTCCTGATTACCCTGAGAGAGGGGGAAAAAGAGAGGGGGAAGAGAACACCGTTAGTACTCTGCAAAGAGAACAGTACCCCAGAGTCCAGGGACTCAAATCCTAATACACTTTCTTGGCTCCAGTAATGACCCCCGGCCCAAGAGAGACTACCCCAGCTAACTTCAGGAGCAAATGGCAGTCATCATTATTTTCGATCTACAGAGGGAAAAGATCAAGACACACAAGGATGAAGTCACTTTCCCCAATATGTCCAATCTAACTTGCTGAGGCAGTAGGATCTGCCCACCACTGGCTGAGACCATAGGAGTTGCCCACCATTGGCTGAGACCATAGGAGTTGCCCACCATTGGCAGATTCTCTTTGTTTTATTTCAGTTTTGGAAGAGGTTAACATTGTGCTATCTAAGGTGACAGTGGAGTTCCAATTTGATAGAGTGCCGAGAACAACCAAACTGCTTGAGTGTGTACTTGAGAGAAATATTTGGACTTCTTCAATTATTAGTGCTTTAGAAGGGCCCTGGTAAAGATCTTGCTGGTGTGTGTGTGTGTGTGTGAATGTGGTATTTTTGTGTGCATATCTGTGATAAAATGAAAATTTAAGTCTTAATTTAGAGATCCCCTGTGATAGTCCTACTTTCACCCTTTTAGATGCTGGGTTTAACTCTTAAATCTCATTAATCAATGCCCCCCATCTTGTCCTTTAAAACACACACACACATATAATTTATATATTACAGGACATTATATAACAATTCACCCCTCAGTTATAGCCTAAACATGTGGTATGGTAATTACAGTCAAGTCAAAAGAATTTAAAAAACCCTGAATTCAAATGTTTCCATTTCTGGAAACATCTCCCTCCCTCCACTTCCACCCCCATAACTCCAACTTCCTTCATACACTCTGCACACACATATGCAGAACACATAAGAAGCTGTAGTCCAGTGGTCTGAAACTTCATAGTCTCCAGAGATAAAACTGTACAGCCAAAAAAAAAAAAAAGAAAGTGGTGGGGGATAGAAGGAGGGCGAGAAGGAAGCAAAAAAAAAAAAAGGAAGGAAGGAAGGAAGGAAGAAAGGAAGGAAGGAAGGAAGGAAGGAAATTAAACTCAGCAATTAGGGGCCTCTCCCATTTTCTGTGGACAGTTACATGTGACTTGATCCTCCTGCAAGAATTGCAGGGCACAAGCATCAGTATGTGTCACCAAGAGACCTCAACCTCTGTTACAGTCACTTGTGCAAGGCATGTGCAAGCCCATGCTTTTGTTAGAGAAGACACTTAACCCTGTGGTATTGAAGATGGCACACGCAATAGACACAAGCTTAGCATACGTTTAAAGACTTTTACAAGGAATGCATGTTTACCAGCCTTTTCTTCCTCCATAATAGATCCAATATCTGTTTCACTGGGGGTGAAAAGGGGCATCCTTGTTTCTGTTCTGACCCTTTTACTATAGCACCGGGGGCAGCAGTAGGTCAGCCCTGGCTGAAGTTGGATGGCTACAAAGGAGCATCAAACCCCAGAAGAGGACAGTTACTGTCACTGGTACTCATATCCTATACTTAATTCTTCAAAGATATGCTCCATTCTGTTAGACACTGGCCCTCTGCGCATGCTGTGCAGAAATGGCTATACTCTGTCCCTGGTGGTCTCTAAGCGACCACCAGAGTCAGCCACATGACGTCAGCTGCCAATTACAGTATTGGCTTAGGGCCATTGATTTAGCTAACTCTTCAGCTTTCTTCCTAGTCATACCAGTGAGTTCTTGTCAGCCTAGGACAGAGTTATAGAATTTGAGCATCTTTCTTTTCACTGTGATACAGTCACAGAAATAATTGAAAACTGAAATAGTGTAAGCCTGGGGCTGCCAAGGAGTGCCATTGAAAGGGAACTGGCTGCAGGTGGTTACACAGAACAAAATGGTGCCAAGGAGCTGGGTGAAACAGAGGACACGCTCAGGGCTTGGTGACATCATGTCAAGATTGAAGCTAACTGCACGGGTAGTTGGGAACAGTGCTGTTTGACTTACAAAAGGGGATATATATTCTCTTTTTCAATAGCTTTCCTAAGCAACCATTAACATAGAAGTGTACGCATTTAACAGGCTCAATCTGATGTTTTTATACACATAGACAATGTGAAAAAAAAACTTGCTCCAGACAGTCAGCTCCCCAATGACTCTGTGCAGTTACCATTTGCCCACCTATTCTTGAGATTTCACCTAAAGTGCATCTTCCTAGAGCCGTGCATGACATTTTTTTGGGGGGGAGGGGTTCAGGGACAGGGTTTCTTTGTATTTTTGGAGCCTGTCCTGGAACTAGCTCTTGTAGACCAGGCTGGCCTCAGACTCACAGAGATCCTCCTGCCTCTGCCTCCCGAGTGCTGGGATTAAAGGCGTGCACCACCCCTGCCCGACACCACGCATGAGTTTTTGAACCATTATCTCCATTCAGCATATTACTTCCCCAGAACAGCTTCATTGTGCATAACTCAAACTTTTAAAATCATATTTTAGAATCACATTCCCCCCTTGCTTTTTTCCTTTTTTTGGGGGGGGGTAACAGTGATGAAACTCAGGGCACCATGCATTACAGTCAAATGCTCAAGCCCTGAGCTGTACCCTCCTCTCTCCTTTGACTGTCCATTTTTGAGATAGGGTTTCATTTCACAAAGTCATCCATGTAGACCTTGAACTTGCCACTCTCCTACCTCAGTCTCTTGAGTAGCTGAGGTTATAGATATGAGCCCTCAGACTCAGTGATTGTGTTACCTTTAAGGTGGTATTCTGTCCCTTAAGATCCAAAGGACCCAATGTAACGTGTGTGTGTGTGTGTGTGTGTGTGTGTGTGTGTGTGTGATGTTTTGTTACGGAACCTAAGTACTTTTCTTTTTTGGGAGGACCCTAGAACCTAGTCTACAGAGACTGGCTTGGCAAACAACTAATAGAGCAACCCTGTGCCATTGTTGATTTTTGTTAATAAAGCTCCATTGGGACATAATCCAATAAATGGGCTCATTTGTTTAACAAACTGCCTATGCTGCTTTTGTACAACAAGCACAGAGTTGGTGTGTTGTGACAGAGACCATACAACCCTCACAGTCTAAACTGTCTGGACCTCTGTAGGAAAATCTTTTCAGCAGCGATTGCAGAATAGCATTAGATGTGGGGAATCCAACTAAGAAATCACCATTGAGCATAGAATTTGGGCGGGAGATGAGTCTAACAGCCACACCGGAGGAGAAGAAAGAACAGATACTTTGTCTCGGCAAAGGAGGGGTAATCGTTGGCTGCTCCTTGACTTAGCAACGGTGATGAATGGCACAAAGAGTAAGTTAGATTCTCTCTTCTGCAATTTTCTCACTTCATTAGATTTGTGGTTGTAAACTTAAATGGATATACACACACACACACACACCAACACATACACATGACGCCACCCCCAACACACACACATACAAATGACACCACACCGACCCACAAGGCACAGAGCGTGCCTTTTACTCATTGGTGCTCAGGGGACAAGCTGTGCAACATCGCCCTTCACCTTCAGCTTGGTACTTAATGTCAATAGTTCAAGGCAATGACAGGAGACATTTTTGGCTGTCACAGCCTAGGAAGGCTGTGCTCTTAGCATCTAGTTCTTAGACACCAGCGATCCTGCCAAATCCCAGCAATGCACAAACTCTCAAAGGACTAGCCACGGGGCCCAAAGGCTAATGACGCTGATGTCAAGAGTTCTTGCTTTGCATGTTCTAGACCCTTACCTAGTCTACTTAACTTAGCTGTCAGAAATGTTTCTCAGTTCATTTAGAACTGAGAAAAAAATCATGCAAGATCCAGGGCACAGACCATTTATGGGAAAGCAAGGAGCAGAACTAAGACCCTTTTCTGCTGTCATTTGTAACAGAGTCATCTGCTGTAGAGGTCAGTTCAGTTTGTAAAATGACTACACACCCCTCTCTGTAATATATATCTTGGTACTCAAACTTGTTTTGCCTCCTTCGATGGGGAAGTAAGGAGCTGAGGTACAGGATTCAGGATACCAGTGATTCTGTTTGCCAGATGCAGAAGGTGACCCTGGATACTTGGTGGCACAGCAATATGGGAAACCTGAGTGCCAGCTCAAGTCTGAGGCCTATCTCCTGAGTACCCGGAGCCTGGTATATGAAAGGCCAGGACCAGCTAAGTCCCTGGAGCCAGAGCAGCAGAATCTCTCAAGATCTGCGCCGCTCTGGAAGACAAAGGTGTCAGGCTCCGAGGACCAATTCGGTGAGAATCAAGTGGACAACAGCAAGCTTGTTCAAGTACACTAGGGCTCCACATTGTATCTTGTACCTGGAGGTCTCAAACAGATGTTGGCAGGACCCCCTACAGCTACTTATTAACACCGACAGCTGCTCCAGAGAGACCCTAATTAATATTCCCAACATTTGCACTTTCGGCTAATTACAGCTAATATTTAATTAAGAACACTGTACTTCCTATGGAATATTTTTCACCTTCAAATGACTTGAGAGATGTCTTTGTTCCCTCCCTAGTGATGCTCCTAGGTTCTCAGCTTAGGTCGAAATAAATTTCCTTAGAAAATTACATGAATGGCAAGGGCACCCTTTCTGCTTTAGGTGAGGGCAAATTCCAGATAGGTGAACCAGATCCTGGTGAGAAGGCTAAAGTTGCTTTCCTGTGTGTGATGGTGAGAGGTAAAATATCGAGAGTGTTCTGGGTGGACATTCATTGGAAGAAGCTGCCTCTTCTATGCAAGTGCCATGCGTCCACTTTCCCCTAAATAAATGGAACAGTAAGAGATCTCTGGCTATCTGCAGAGTCAGGCGGCTGGTGGGGGCCCCTCCTTTATTGGGAGGTGATTCTGCTTCGCAAGGATCCTCCACAAGTACCAACTGAGCACTCCAAGAGCTTGTGCAAATTTCACACCCAGTTTCCTCTGCCAAGACATTCTTAGGGTGCTGCTAAATATAAGGAAAGGGGGAGGGCAGGTGGGAAGAGGTCGGGATCTCTCGTGTCTTAAAACCCACGATGCTGCAGAGGAGAGCTGGGTGGAAGCATGGAATAAATACAGCCTCCAAGGGTAAGTGTCAAGGAAATTTCCTTATCCTCATAGATCAAACTTCTCCATCAATCAGATCAAGTCAGAAGCTGCTCAATGACATGGAGTCCAGAGTTGTCCAGGATGCTCCACGGGGTTTCTTACACTTGTTTACTAAGAGCAAAGGGATTTTTAAGATGCAAACAAACCTTATTCCTTAAAGAAAAAAAAAAACAATCCCCCCAAAGTCATTTCAATTTAAGTGTTTTACTGAAGCATGAAATAGAGAGAATATTATTGCTATTTTAAGACAGGCAGTGTAATCTATTTAGCTTCATGTATGCACCCACTCAGAGCCACGCCTCAGATACAGAGTCCTTACACAGGCACCGGAAACAATTAATGTTATCTCTGGGGTGGACACAGGAGATGAGTCCCGTTCTTGTCGTCCTTTTTGCCTCTCCACCCTGCCCCAGACAGCCTTTCAGTTGGGTACCACTCTGAGTGGCTTAGTAGAGCTCTTCTTAGAGGAACACAAGAACAAACAGAGGCAGCCAGGCTGACTTTGCAGAACATGTGGCCTTGAAAACTAATGCAGAGCGCATTTTAAATGAAAAACAAGCATAGTCCTTCTGTGGCAAGAGAAGGGAAGGTGCCTGACTGCATAGCTGCCAAGGGAGACTGGAAAATAACCAAGTGTTTTCCTGCAGGAAGGGTGTGTATGTGTGTGAGTGTGCATGTGTGTGCATATAGGTGCTTGTGTGTGTGTGTGTATGAATGTGCATGTATGCGCACATGTTTGTGTGTGCATGTGTGTGTTTTCTTCAGCTTTTACAGTCAAACCCCTTTTACTGGAGTACTTTTGTCCCCTATTTCTTGCCCTAAGTCCCTCTCCTGGACTACTCCAGTTCTTAGAATGAAGTACACAGGAATTGTCAAGAATTAATAAGCCTGCTGATTACACATGTCCACACGGCCAAGGAAAACACCTGCTGTTCCCAACACCCCCCCCCCCCGACAAGTCAAGCACACACCGAGGTAAGCTCTTGAGGAGCCTGCCAATCCCCAGTGGCTGCTTGCAGCTTTCAGCCTGGCTGACAGTTTGTTTTACTTGAGTTCAGCAACCTGGTCTGCTCTGATCTACTTCTTTGGCAGGAAATTGCACGTTCAGAGAAAGCCTCTTGTGCTGAGCCGAACCGGACTAAAACACATAATGCCCGAGGGGCAATAAAACAACGAGAAAAAATGCAAAATGACACCATCAACCTGCTGGTCCTAGGACAAGCATAGACTCATGCAAAGAGCACCTCTTTGCCCACCCCCGTGTATATATTCACACACACACACACACACACACACACACACACACACACACACACCACTCCACAATACTCCTGTCCTTTTACCAGGCATAATGCAAGAAGAAAATTGTCTCCCAGAAATACCAGGCTTAACACTGAAAAACACAAGGCAAATGCTTCTGCTCTATTCAAATCACAGTTTCAAGTGAAAATTCAAAATACCTGCTGCACCATGCTGCATGCTCTCTCCTCCATAAACTTAGCAGCTGTTCTAATCCCACACCACGGAGCATCTGCCTAAAGCCAGCCTCGATGAGGAGCAAGGGTGTACAGGCTGGGCACTGTAAGAATGATCGGGGTGTTGGCAGAGGGGGAGCTGAGGCTGCCTGGCTGACCTCCCCCTCAACATCTGACTACATCCAAAACCAGCCCCAGATGGGACTCTTCTGCAAGGGAGGCCTGGCCCATCAATCACAGCTAGCTCCTCCTCTGGCTGCTGCTCTGGGTTTCAGAGTGCACCACTGAGCAGATGATTATGTAGTGGAAGGGAAAACACACAAACACACACACACACACACACACACACACACACACAGCTCCACTACACTAATAGCTATTTAAAAAACATTAGAAATGCTATTCTATGCATAGCCTGGAGCGGGAATTTTTCATTACTAAACTAAATATATGATATACAAAGTTATAAAATCCACTGGGGAGCTTGCTACTATCTTACTTCATTTTCTGAGAAAGGAAGGAGGAATGTTTGGGGGCTACAGGGAGAGCAATAGAAGGAGAATGAAGAAGGCTCAAAGAGATCAAGAGATAGTCACAGGTAAATTAAAAAATGCCATAATTACCATAATGGGGCTGGGGAGATTGTACGGCCAGTAAAGCACGCATCTTGCAAGCATGAGGACTGGGCTTTATTTCCCTGGAAACCACGTTCAAAAGAGAAAGCAAAAACCCAATATGGTGGTGGGTGCTTTTAATCTTAGTGCTATGGAAGCAGGGGCAGGTAGACCCCTGGGTTTTTGGGTTTCTTGGTTTCATGCCTAGCCAGTGTACTTCTAGGCTAATGAGAGATCTGCCTCAATAAATCAGGTGAAGAGTACCCAAGCAATGGCAGTTCAAGTTGTCTTTTGGTATACACCATGGGAGCATAAACACACACATGCCCAAGTACAGTTCCCCCTCATGTTCCTCTACACACACAAGCGTATGTATATGCACGTTACACACAGTCATTCACATGCCCATATACAAACACATGCACACAAATACAGCAGAAGAACATGTGAAATATTTATAATACAAATGTGTGATTAATCATAAATTAATCCTAAGATAAGGTCACCAGTGGTCGCTGGCAGACTCTTGGCAGGTTGGCTGCATACCCTGAGTTAAGCTGCTGCCACTGGATGCCTCCCCTGGCTTTTGTGAAATGGGAAAACAGCTCAATGTATTATTGTAAAGAGAAAAGTATTTTTATTTATTTATTTATTAAAGATTTCTGTCTCTAGGAAAGAAGAGCCCAGGATGAGGCTCATTGGGGTACATTAAATTATCAGATGTTTTACTCATATGCCAAGCAATGGCCCGAGTTGCAACAAGGTCCCTGTTCCTCTCCCATACAACTTAGATAAGAACTCAGTGTGTCGACATGCTCTCGGTGAAGGAACCCACAGGACTCCAAAGCCCAGTGACCATGCATGCTTGAGGAACAGCACAGGGCTCTTCCTTTGCCTCTCCTGTCTCTGTCTGTCTCATTGTTTGATCTTCTCTTCTAATAAGTAAAGATGAATGTTGTCTAAAACATTTGCTCCTGCAGCCTCAAAGCCAGCCTCAATGTCCAAACCAGACCCTTTGTTTAAAGCTGAAGATATTTGGCTCTTCCTTCTTTATTAAAACCGGAACAATCAGAGAGAAACGTCAAAACAATGTCAGTCATGCTTGGCCATGTCTTTCTTGTTCATCACAGGAGTGGTTTCAAGGGTCCCCTGCACCTCTGTGTGGATAGCTACTTAGTACTGACGCTGCTGGCTGTAGAAAGAGCTCCTGCGTGAATGGAGGAAGTGGACGGAGATTCTGAGGTGACTGCACTTGTAATTAAATTATATCAGGGAGGAGGTGAGGGCCAAGAAAGCCTGGAAGTCTTCAACCTTACTGTCTTTCTTGTGCATTAATTCAGGAAAACCCTTGATGATCGATAACTTTGTTTTTTAAGTCCCTAGTTATCTAGCACTAGAAAGAAAAGTCTAAGATAAAAATCATTCTTGTCGTTCTTACATTGCCAACCATACTATGGTCTAAGCCAATACACTAGCAGTCAGGGTTAAACCAGCAGCACTCCGGGGCCTTATAGGATATGCTGGCTGTTCTCTCTGAACTGCTTACTCTAGAGAACCCAGGTCTTGCTTTGCCATATTCAGTTCAGCGACTCCTGCCAAGAGCCAAGTGTTCCTTGTTCTTACTGACCAGTACAAAGCTAAACGTCCGTCCTCCAACCTGCGAAAAAAGCAGGGAGTCCAGTGTGGACCAAGTCCCTGAGAATGATAAAAAGAATTCTCAAAAATTATAACTATAATTATTAAACATAGTAACCAAAGAAAGTAGTAAAGTACTGGTTGAATCAATCAATGAACTAGTAATCACTGTCCTGGAATCCTCAGGAACTAGGGGATTCTTTCCAAATCATCAAATCTCAAAGGTCTGCAGCAAAGCTGATGCCTCAGAAATGCAGAAGATGGGACCCAGGCCAAGCACTGTCACGGGTCTCCCCAAAACATGCTGCTTCACGGTACTGAGAGAAGAAAGGTTGTATCTTCCAAATTGTGGGTGTGATACCATGTATTATAAAACCCTATGAATGGGATCATCACACTGACATATGTGTGCTCATTTATACATAGATGAGACATCAGAGATCTATGTTAGAAGCATCTTCCTCTTTTGTTCCCCACCTTAGTTTTTAAGATAGGACCTCCCATTGATCCTACAGCTCTTTGCTTTGGCTGTATTCACTGGCCAGTAAGCCCCTGGGATCAAGCAAATGCCAGATGTGGATCATGTTCCTATAGCCCCAGTGTTTGTGTGGGTGTTTGGGATTTGAACTCCCATCTGCAGGCACCTATAGTACTTTACCTACAGAGGCAAATCCCTAGTAGCCCCCGCCCATTTTTTTGAGCATTAAGTGTTCAATTAAGTGAGCATACATTATTTAAAATACTGATGACAGAATATTCAACAAAAACGTTGCCTACATCACCTCATGGGATCTGAACTCAACATGTACGTTTGGCAGGCCCCATTGTTAAGAGACATAGAGGTATTCATGCTCAGAAAATCAGTAAGCGAAGGTTACCCAGCCTTTCAGACTCCTTTATGCTTCATTTTTAGGTAGTCAGAAAAAAAAATCCAAAGCTAACCCCCTCTTGGGCAACATACGAAATTTAGTCCCCTAATTCTTCCACCTTGTGCAAAAGCACCTCTTAAAGTGAGAGCTGGGACGCTGCCCCAGGTCAAGAGTTCACAGCAAACCAGCACAAAGACAACAACAATCCATACCACAGACTCCGGGGAAAGCAATTTGCTTCATCTTGCTTCCCCAGCCTCTACGTGGAAGCTCAAGAGGACAGAAGCCATCTCGCCACGGCTGACAAACACCAGCCCCAGAAACACAAACCGCCTGAGTGGGCGGCAGACTTGCTAAGATGAGGTGTCATGTTTGCCAAATGTTCCAGCCCGAGTTTTCCATTTGGAGTTACAGAAGGCGATGTAGAGGTTGTTTTTCTCCACTTTTTAAAAGTTAGCGATCATCAAATATTTATGGCACTCTGCTCAAGTCAGGAACCTAGTGAAGGTTGCTTAGGAGGTGATATTTCCAAAGGGGAAAGGATTAGCGGTGTCATGGGGAAGTGAAACTCCAGCCTTGAGCACTAAGCTCCTAGAAGGGAGGGGTTCTCATCCTGCCCTCCATCGTCCCAGGGCACAGGGGACCCAGCCTTTGCCTGGAGAAACCTTACTTAACCAGTGAGCTGGCAGTCTGGTAATCTTGGTTACTAGGAAGGCCTTGGGCTCAAACTGTTAAGTTCCCTGTGTTTAAGAATATCCTCTGTTCATATTTGCTCATGGACTTTCCACAGGGCAAGGAACCCTGACTGTCCCTCAGACTGGAGAGGGAGGGGGAGAGGAGTGGGGGGGAGGGGGGGAGGAGAGGGAGGAGGGGGAAAAGGGAGACGGGGAGGGAAATGGGAGGCGGGGAGGAGGCAGAAATCTTTTTTTTTCAATAAAAAAATTATATTTAAAAAAAAAAGAATATCCTCTGTGCTTTCATACCTGTTGCCCGAAGCTTCTTAGGGTGTGACAAGCACACCTACATACACGAACAGACATACGCAGGCACACTCAAGTGTTTATTAGATCGAGAGGTAAGTCCTGCTTCTGTCTCTCTGCACAGAGACGTTCTCTGACTATTGAGTACCTAGATCCTGGCCACCACTGCCCACCACTGCTCTGCACTGGTGAATAATGGTCCACATTGGAATTAACCACTGTAGGACTATGGGATGTCTTGTCCCAAAGAGAGAGAGAGTGCACACTGGATCTATCTATAATATACAAGCTACCTATGTGAACTACTGAATACTGCCCTACATGATACCTGACCTCATTTCTGCAGGAGCTCTGTGAGTGAACTGTCTTAGTCCACCCTGTTTCCGACAAGGAAGTTAAGGCTAATGCTCTATGTCGATACAACCAAACTCCACCCACACATCCCTCGGCTACCTACAGCTGACCTCTGTGCGCTCAGACTAGGGATGGCATGTTCATGGATAGCGTTGGGACTACCCAACTGAAGGTACTTTTAAAATCCAGAAAATGTCTCTAATATCCAAGGCAATGTTGGAGGTTACCAAAAAGTCATAGAATTTTATTCCTACCATTTTGAACTCCAGGTAGCTGATAAGGCTGCTGATGACAGTGATGATGCTAAAAGCGTTAGTAATGATATAATTAGAAGGATTTTTTTCACCATATATTTGCTTGCCATTGTCATAAATGATCTAAAAATGTCACTCTTTGGATGCAACCCACAGTTCCATGGTATGGGTACAAATGTTATGTCAATTGTATAGATACCACACAAGTTATCACGAGGCCACAGCAAAAGTGTGAGATAACATTTGATCCAATATAATTCTGATCCCAGAGCTTAACCTTATAACAATTATTATTTTGAATGTTTTATTTTCAAATTAGTATAGAGAAACAGAAAGTTCTAAAGCAAAATGGAGGAAGGTTGTTCTTGCAAATCTTCACTCACTGTTCTCTGGGAACCTTCTCGCCACTTTGACACACCGTCTGAACCAGGAACAGGAGTTGACACAATCATTCCTATACAGTACTATGGATGTTACTACACTTATGTCACGGAAAGTTCAGCTGCTCTGACTATTCTGCCATCAGTTTCATCATGCCATCGCCATCTACCTCTGAGTGACAGGTACATCAGCCCACCACCATCATGAATATAACCATGTGGACACAAAGGCAGACGAACACACAGGAAGTAAGTAGAATTGTGCAAATAAACATTGGAGAAA
Source organism: Alexandromys fortis (assembly GCF_014885135.2). Taxonomy (NCBI): domain Eukaryota; kingdom Metazoa; phylum Chordata; class Mammalia; order Rodentia; family Cricetidae; genus Alexandromys; species Alexandromys fortis. The sequence goes on along the minus strand of NW_026067891.1, from coordinate 9,064,157 downwards.
ATGTTTTCATAAGGGAAGGGACAGAAAAATTCTATTTATAAATGTTTATTTAGTTATCATTAGTGTATACATATATGAATTGTGGGAGCTCATGTGCCGTGGTGTGCACGTGCTGGTCAGAAGACAACAGTGTGGATTCATTCTCTCCTCTCCCTTCCTTTGGGTTCCAGGGGAGCACCTTAAACTTGCTTCTGATCAGCAGGCTTCCATGGCAAGTGCTTTTACCTGCTAAGTCATCTTGCTGGTCTGATAAATGTACTTTAAATAATAATTTGGTAAGAATTGTTCTGTCCTGGATAGGAAGGACATCGCAGTTTTAAAAAGATTTCACAATCTACTTATTTCCACTCTCCCTACCTCTGCCACCACCCCACTTCTACCACCACAGCCTCCACCACCCACATCACTACCACCACCTCAACATCAATGCCAATTCCTTGTTCAATATGAAACACCCTTTGCATTGCTCATCCTGCCACAGTGAATTCCTTTTCCTTCAGAAGCTTGTTTATAGTTACCCTGAAGATATGAATTGGGACAGCAACAATGTCACCTACACCTTCGTAGTGAACATTTTGTGGATGTGACATATGGTTTTTATTAAGACAGAAGGGCAGCATTGAGGTAAAGCGAGTAGCCTAGGATGAACTCTGGGTACTATTGACCATAAAGTCACCAAGAAATCATCACATATCTGTCTCCAGATTGGTATGGTTGAGACCTTAAGTCACACTGCTGAAATAGAACCATATACCTTATCCCCATTGGGATGAGGAAATGGATAACGAGCTGTTTCATCAAAGGAGAAAACAGACATTGCAAATACAATGAAATACATGGCTCCTTTCAGATATAGTTCTTCATATTATACACTGTAAATGTTTCTACCCATCTAGAAACTATATGTCACATAGCCATGGAGCAATCAATATATCATCTTCATCTTCAAGCCCTTCACAAAGCTGGATACATAAACACAAGCAATTACTATGTGGTTTTCATGAAACAGGACCCAGTTAAGAGTCAACAAACACCTTGGTAATGGTTAATCTCAATTATCAAACTATTGGGGATCTAGAATCCCCATGGAAACAAATTTATGCACATATCTGTGAAGGATTGTCTAGATTTGGCTATCTGAGGTGGATAGACCCAGTTTAAATGTAGCAACATCTTTCCATGGGCCAAAGTCCATTCAATAAAAAGCAGAAAGTGAGCTGAGCACCAGCATTCATCTTCCTTTGGTTCCTGACTGCAGATGCCACGTGACCAGATGCCTCACCCTCCTGCCTCCAGGCCTTCTATACCAAGATGAACTGTAACCTCAAGCTGTAAGCAAAAATGAACCCTTTCCTCTTCAAGTTGCCTCTTTCAATGTGCTTTGTTAACCTTGGAAGGTTAAGGCAATCCACCACTCCTATTCTATCTATGCGGAGTATATAAGGGCAAAATTTGTTTGTATTTTAAATAACACAATTTTGTACCAGGGATATTTAAAGGGCTCTCAAAAACCTATATAAGGGTGGGTGCTTGTCCTAGGGATCTTTTCTATTTCCCTCTTGTTCACCTACAGTTTGTAATCAAGGTGTTTGGCAGGATAAATATCAATTGGCTGGTATTCACCTCACTTGTAGAAAAGTGTCTAATCTAGTTATGACAACAGGCAAAGATGATAGAGTGTGACCTTGTCTTTCACTGTGCATTGCATAAGTTTTAGCCTCTAATAGTTTGCCAGCTAGGAAAAAATGGCTGTCATAAAATGAATTATTGTCAGACATAGAAGAAATAAACGCAGGAGAGACTGCCAGGAAGTGAGGGCTATGACCGAGTCAAAAAGCAAGGCAGACTCCACTCAGCCCTTTTCAGCAGCTCGGTACTCCACAGCTTCCCAGGTGTAGCCAGGGGATACAGCGAACTAGAAAACCGTGGCCTAGACAGCCCAAAGATCCAGGCAGACCAGAACCCAGAGATAGATTTGGAATTTTCTGTACAATGGGATACACGTCTTGAGAGGAGGAAAGAAAATAGCTGAAAGAGTCAAGCATGCCCTTGAAGAGAGCTGATGTCTAAGCTTGGAGTTGAAGAGTAAGCAAGAAAGAGTATGGGGATGAAATAGTCAGACAGAACAGTAAACGGAAGGTGGATACGGTATTAAAATGGAGTAATACATCCACATGTGGAGTAACAGGATGAATGGAAGGGAAGCAAAAGGGGTATTCAGGTTAGCCTCTGACATGCAGGACTGACAGCAAACTACCATTTAAAGGCAGGGGTCCACATCTGTCTTACAGAACACTATGGGCACAGGACTGCACACCAGAGGACATGCAACCATGATACTTCCTACAGGAAAGCCAGTCACAGTAACGAAGAAGGAAAGGGCAAGAGATCTGAGCATACGACCAACTTCCTGCTGCTGCATTTTCGTGGAAAGCAACCCAAATGCTTGACCATGAAATAAAGAGGAGACAGTTCTTCAGTTTAATTATGGAGGATGGGGGTACTCATGTCTCCTGGGGTGTAATTATTTCTTCATTGGTACCCTCATAACATCTCAGCCAAAGGTAGCAAGGAAGGTTCCTGGGAGCAACTCCACCTGATCTTCCTGCCTGAGCATCACACGCAATATCGGAACCGGGAGGTGGGTAGAAGGCGTCTTGCACATTCATTTAAGAGAAGTAGCCAAGAGCAGCTCATTCACTAAAGTCACAAAGGCCAGGCAATTGATACATGTTTCTGGAACTTGATGGTGAACTCTAGGTACTTCCTGACTATGTCCAAGGCTCCCTAAGTTCTGTATCTACATCACCCAACAAGTACAGCAATTGCACTAGGTTTTCACATCCTGGTGCATTTTGGGTCCCATTCACTCTCCTAGTAACTTTCATATGGGGAGTAGGAGAGTAAGAAAGCTGAACATGGACATCATGATGTGAAGCACAGAGCGCTAGGCATCTATTCAGAACCAAAAGGGACTAAAACCTCATGGCTTTCCACATTCAATAAAACACAGCTGAGCATATGCATGCCGGTAATTAAAGCCCCCACTATTATTCTTTTCTTCTTCTTTTCAGTAGTAAGCGTGAACCCAGGTCCTTACACATGCACTCCACTACTCAGCTACAGCATGCATCCAGTTCACTACTTACAAATGTGCTTAAAGGGCCTGAGGAAATGGGCTCCATCTTCCTAAGCCCTATAACAAATTCTGGCCCTCCTTCAGTAGCTCTGAAATCCCACGTACATGCCAAAGTACCACTCAAGATTGGAAACATGCTGATGATTCACACGGGGTTGATCAGGGCATCAGTACTGTTCTACAGCTGAGGGTGTGTGGTCTTTTGAGGACACCTGCCTGTGGGAACACTGAGATGGGTGGGCGGCAGAAGCTGAGAAGCACGGGGCTGCACTGACTTAGGGGAGAAAAGGTTTTGTACGAAATCAAGGCAAATCCAAAGGAAGCCAGGTATTTCTACAAATTTAGAAAAAGCTTGTGGTTTTGGCAGAGAGGATGGAAGCAGCCCAGAAGTGAGCAATTTTGTTCGGATGTTAGCAGATCAAGAGTCTAGGCAAACCACAGTGTGTAACCTACAGTGACATTCTAGTTAGTGGGTTTAAGAATTCGGAGACCACAATGCCTAAGAAAACAGACAAAGGCCAGTGGAAATTTAATTTAATCCCAAGCTATCAGAGAACAACAGGAACATTTTCCACTCTGTTAGTGCAGTGTGTGTTTGCATGGTGCATTCTGTCCATGGGCAGCCTTGTTTCTCTGTCCTGGATGGTTTGTCTCATTTGATTTCCAGTGTGTCTATCTTCAGGATGGATGGAAACCCTGGGACCTCTCTGTGTAGCTGAGCCATCCTCTTTATATTCAGCTATTCTATGTTCACCCACTTGACTTAAACTCATCAAGCTTTTTCTTATAGGTTGAACTGTTTTAAACTCAAAGTGACACATTGATATTGGGACCAGGTCTGTTGCAGTAGTGGTTAGGCTGGGATCATCCAAGAGTAAGGAGCACATGGGTGTCCAAAACAACTTTATCTCTATGTGTACATGCATGTGAATGTATGTACATGTGTGTTTATGTGTGTGTGTGTGTACCAGTTCATGTGGTGACCAGAGCAACACTTTGGGTGTCTTCCTACCTTCCTTCCTTCCTTCTTTCCCTCCCTCCCTCCCTCCCTCCCTCCCTCCCTCCCTCCCTCCCTCTCTCCCTCCCTCCCTTTCTCCTTCTCTCCCTCCTTCTTTCTTTCCTTCCTTCTCCACCTTTGTTTTTTTACTTAGACAGTTTCTCGATGAACTGGAGGCTCACAAATTGGCTAGACTGGCTTGTCAAAAAGCACTAGGGATCCTCCTACTTCTACCTTCCTTGTGCTGGGATTATACATGTATGTTACTGTGTTCTGCTTCTTACATTCTTCCTGGAGATGAATGCATGTTCTCATGGCAACAAAACTACTCCCTAGCCCTATGCAACTGTATCTTATGCAATGGGGCTATTTGGACATAGAGGCACACCTAAAGATAAAGATGGATGTAGATGAAGGCAGAGGCAGGGGTGATGTTTATACTAACTGGATCATGTCAGTAAACAACAGGAAGATGCAAGAGAGACACCAGAGAATTTTCCTCATAGTTCTCAAGGAAACAGTCTAGCCAACATGTTGATTTCTGGTTTCTGACTTGCAACACCATGGCACAATAGATTTTTGTTGTTGAAACCTCACAATTTGTGATCCTTTGTTTTGGCAGACTTGGAACAGTAGCACATCTCCTATGTGCTACCTTCTGGACAAAAAGCTAAATGAAATCACTCTAAACTTCATGACACTTAAGTTTCATAATAGAAACAAAGCAACCATGTGACTCAGCTAACGAAGCTGCCAGACTCTTGGTTACACTTTGGAGAAGCAGATCAGGATATAGGGCAGTTTCAACATGACCTCATTTGCTCTCTGGAAAACGGATGCTGTTCTGCAAGCTGCAGAGCTTCCGACGGTGAGATCTGTTCAAGTGTGCAGCTCTGTGCTAATGCAGTGATAACTAGATGCACAGGGGCATCAGGTGACTCAGACGGAGCTGGTCTGAACTCAGGAGTGCTCTGTGTGTAAACTGCATGAAGAACGCAGTGACTGTGCCATGAAGATGAGGCAAACCAGTCCTAACGTGTTTATTTTGATCACATAGATGAGGCTGAAGAAAATATTCCTAGTTACATAGGAAGATATATTGGATTGCATAAAACACTAAAGTTAAATGTAGTTATTTCTGCTTTACTTGACTTGATGTGGTTACTAGAACATAGTCTTAAAACCTACACTTGTGGCTCAAGCCTCATTTGATCTCCCTCCTTTCCTCCCACCTTTGCTCCATTTCCATTTTCCATTCTTCCCTTAGTGCCGGGCTTTCCTTTAGTGTTTATCACCTAACTACACCTCTCCCACCTCCATTGCTTTGCTCTTGGGCATGGCTGGAATTTCCACTGGTGTGGATGCCATAAGTTCTCTCTGGACTTGTCATTGGCAAGTCTATTATCAGAGCTGAAATCAAACTCAGACCACTGAAATGTGAAGGCCCGGCTCCTCACGATAGCCACTTGCCATCTTGTTACCAAAGATGAGCATCTTTGCAGGTGCTTCCATGGAGATACATCCAGCGAGGCTGGGTTTTCCACCCTAGCCCACTTACTATCCTAAATATCCTGTTTTTTTTTTCTGACAGATTCCACAAAGCTGAGACATCAACCCCAAGACAGCTTTCATAGAAGTCCTCTGCATTCATAATTCTACTTTTCCTTTACTGAATCTGACAAAGCTCCCAAGTCTCTGAGAACCTGCCTAAAGTACTTAACTGGGACAAGAGAGGCAAAGGCTTTTAAAAGCTTGTTGTAAATCTGGGGGAAATCAACTGACTAATGTTCATACTAGGTATCTTTCTGAAAAGAGGGAACATGTACAATGCAAAATACAGACCTTCCCTGTACATAAGGTCAGAGAAGTGCCCTTGAACACACTCCAGTATGCAGGCCGCTTAAGGCATCAGTAGACACTTGGAATCACATTTTACTCTACAAGGCTAGCAATGAAACTGGATCAGAAAGAATCAATTTCTTTATTTAAATCATATAGATAGATGTTAGCATGTCATGAATCCATGCATCTGCCCATCCGTTACTTCATTCATCAACCCATTCATCCATCATCCATCTACCAGTTCACCCATTCATCATCTATCCATCCAATCATTCATTCAATCATTAAATATATATTTCTCAATAAAGTAATACTGATAATAATTATAGCTTCATTTATGTTGGAGATGCCAATGCACAACAATATGCATTGAGCAATGAGAAAAAGTGTCCTTTAAATTGACATTTAAATCTGAGTATAGAGAGATACAGAAAGATTGCTCATCCAAGTGTCACAGAGTCTACAAGCACCAAGTATTTAGCAGCAGAAAGAAAGCCTCTGAATCTAGAGATAAAAAGTACCAAATGGCTCATGAAGGCTCTGTTGAGATGAATCTTGTGAAGTATGAGTGGACTGGAAGAAATCCACTGAAGGGGAAAAGCAAGCATATTGGTACCAGAACACAAAAGAATACAGGGAATGGGGCTTTATGAACAGTATATGAGTGCATGTGTGATGGAAACTTAGCATACACTAAAAAAAATCAAAATTGAATACATAAAGAAAAACAGAATAAATAAGAGCAAGTAGTTTGCATTTGATGCTTTAATGAGAGGTCTTGGAAAAGCACCAGAGATGGAAATCGGGCTTGTGTCTTAGGAAGTCAGCTGGGTGTAAAGTGACCATGGACTAGACAGGAAGGCTGCAGTCACACATAGGGCATCAAAGATGGCTGTGGTGATCCAGGTAAGGAATGACACAAAACAGGCAGAGAGGCTCAGGGGTTCAGCTGGTACCAGTGGTTCAAAGAATGCTAACTTCCTCATCTTTTCTATGTGCAATATAGTATACTCTGATTTTGAAATTATTTCAGTAGGATTCTAGGAGTTTCTCCTGAAGCAGGATGGAGAAATTAGAGTGATTGATGAAGTAAGCTAGTTAGTATTTTCAAGGTTGCTTTTGAAAAATATAGAGGTCCTGTATTGCTCAAGGTCCAAGCTATCCTCCCGTTTCGAGCTCTTTGATATCTGTGATGACAGTTGTCTCTTAACTGATCCAGTTTATAATCTTTCCTTATGAGATCACTAAAGATATAGAATGTTATAAAATACAGATTATTATTAAAATCTTTATTGTTGAGACTTAAATCTGTTCAAGGGTATACTTCCAACATAATATAAACTAGCACTTAAATACATGGTATAGGCAGGAACTAGAGAAACGAGTGTTCTGGTAAGCGTGGTCATCCTTTACAATGCCCTGTGTCCCCAAATGGCTTTCATCTCACTGAATGCTTTTATATACTCAGAGGTGGAGGTTGCCACCCCATTTAAAAGATGAGGGAGGCTGAGGTTCAGAATGAAGGGTTGATGCATTCACTGGCATGCCATTAGTACATGCTGAGTCTAGAACAGAAACACAGCCAGGCATATCTCCATTACATATGCTGCTGAACCTCTCTGGGATAGTCATATTGGTCTGCCCTCTGTATGGAGACCCTGACCATTAATGGAAAGACTGGGAATGTAGCCCAGTATCAGAGCAATAACTTAGTACATGCAATACTGTGAGTTCCATGTTTAGTACCTCAAAGTTAAAAAGAGTCCAAGCCAATTTACATGGACTATTTTAAAGAGATTCTCCTGATTTTCAAGTAAATTATTCCTTGGGTAAGGTGTAAAAGAAAAGATAATCACGTTCCTGAAACACAGTGGGAAGGAAGAATGGCATTTTCCTGAAGAGTAGAAAGCCAATGGCTTGAGTCTGGAATTCCGCTGAGTGAAACCCATGATGTAAGTGGTGCCCTACCCCATGCTTCAGCTGATCTCCCTAGAAATGGGGTGACTAGGTGCATGGATTTTGTTGGGCTGTTCATAAAACAAATTAGGTAATGCCCATGAATTCTTCACAATTACTTAAAATAAATCAAGTATTTGGTAAATGTGTGTGTCAAATAATCATGTAATCCTTACTCTTGTTGTTGCTTTATTTAAACAAGGAAATAATTTGGATGACAAGGTACACTAAGTAAAGAAAAATTTCCAGAATATAAAAGATTCATCAAAATTCAGCCAGGGTGGAAAGGAGCATGGAGAGGGAGTAGAGACTCAGTTTGAGTCATCACACCCACAATGTCACACTGGGATTGGGAAACAGATTACCAGGATCCACTGGCAAGAAGGACAGAAATATCCCTGAGCTGCACCTATTGGGATGAACCCTGGTTCTCATTTGACTTCAGGGTTTTTTTTTATTTGTTTGTTTATTGAGGTAGGGTTTCATGCATCTCAAACTATGCTTAAACTTATTACATAGTGGAAGATGCCCTCGGACTGCTGATACTCTCTCCTACAATCCAAGACTTGAGGAGATGGGTACAGGAGGAACCTTGGAGTCTGCCTAGCCTGGCTGATAAGCCCCAGGTTCAGGTAGAGATCTTGCCTCTAAAGATAAGTCAGAAACTGATACTAAAATACCTGACACCCCCTTTGGCCTTTGCAAGTATAGTGCTGCTATTCCAACCATGTGTTTCCACACTGAGCTTTTTACGTGAATAATGGAGATCTGAAATCAGGTCTTTATTTGCATGGCAATCACTTTATCTACAGAAGAAGCTATCCAACCCTATCTCTTATAGTTATGAACATCAAAGAGGCAAAACCTGTTTCAATGGAATGTACTCAAGGTGTCATTGGAAATGTGTTTTTGCTTTCTATAGGCTTTCTAGGCTGTTTTCATTTGTTGCATGTTACCAGCCCTCTAAATCATCACTGCACAGCCTTGTTCTGCAACTTCAAAACAAACAAGTCTATCTTTGCTTCCATTGTGATTTGTCTTCCTCTCTCAGTGCAGCTGGCACCTCAGCTCCTCTCTTGTGAAGACTACTGTGATTATATGGAGCCCAACCAGAGGATGCAAGAAAATCCTTCCATTTTGATATTTGTATCTTAATCACATTGATGAGGTCCTTTTTGCCATATACAGTAGCACTCACTGACTCTGGTGATGAAGATGCAGCTCTAATGGAGATCATCTCCAAATCTATCCTAATGCTATCCTGAGGACGTGGAGTATGAAGCATTCTGAGATAATGGAGACACAGCATATCTGGGATGTCTGGTGCAGCCACTGTTTGCCACGTGTAGCCTCCGAGTGTCTAAAGATGCATAATGTAACTGAGCAGTAGCATTTTAATTTCATTTACTTTTAATCTATGTAAATAGCTACATGTAGCTAGAATCTGTCCTATCCGACAAGACAGTTCCCTGGTAGATGACAGTCAGCTCCCATCATGTCACCAACAGCATCTATAGTCCCAGAAAATGAGACTAAAGGATGATTATAGAGAAACACCTGATCCCTTGTCACATAGTCATTTAAGTATAATCGCATTGTTAGGTTGACAAAGACAGAGAAGTTGACATGGAGACCCAAGGATGTGTTCAGCACCCTGGACAGAAACACAAAGCCTTCCACTTAGATGCCTCCTTCTCTTCAGTCGTTAATCTGCATTCTGCTGAAATTTTTGCCATATTCTGTCTAGCAGACGAATCTCAACTGAGTTTTATGCCTGCTTAGATCACGTTTGGAATGACAAATTCAGAATACAGTCAAACCATACAAAGCAGTCAATTTATTATAGAGCTTTTCCACCTTTTGACATGGTAAGTTTAATGTGGAGTATTGAGCTGGATTCGTGATATACAAGTGTGGAACGCAGGGTCCAGCTGCTGAAAAGTGACAGAGGTGCTTGTCATTTAATAACGTAGGTTGTATTAATCAATATTCAGAATGACAAAGAAGAGACACACTGAGTTCTGGGATCAAAATCAGTAAGATGTGGAAATTCAGTCAGGAAAGCAGGGAACTGCTAAAGCTTCAAATTCTCACTAAAATTCTTGTAAAATAAGAAGAAACAATGTTCCATTATTATTTTTAAAATGTTTGGAAACAAATACAGTAGTATAAGAAGCATTAGTGTATGACATTTGGTGTATATGTATGCTTCGTATGTATGCATCAGAAGAGGGAAACCTTGATAGACTATATTCTAAGAATTGATAGACGATAGATAGATAGATAGATAGATAGATAGATGGATAGATAGATAGATAGATAATATATTGAGAATTAAAAGTCAGACATACACATTGTACTTGTTAATTTTATGTCAACTTGACACAAGCTGGAGCCTCAAATGAGAAAATGCCACCTTAAGACCAGGGTATAGGCAAGCCAGTAGGACATTTTCTTAGTGATTGATGGGGGCAGACACAGCCCATTGTGGGTGGTGCCATTCCTGGGCTGTTGGTCCTGGGTTCTATAAAAAACCAGGCTGAGAAAGGCAGAGGGAGCAAGCCAGTAAGCAGCACTCCCCCACTGCTTCTTCATCAGCTCCTGCCTCCAGGTTCCTGCTCTGTTTGAGTTCCTGTCCTGACTTCCTTTGATGAACAATGTTATGGAAGAGTAAGTCAAATAAACCCTTTCCTCCAAAACATGATCTGACCACAGTATTCTATCACAGCAATACAAGCCCTAACTAAGACATGTATGTTGATTTATCATAAAACAATGAAGGGGGTTAGAAGAGGAGAAAGAAGAGGAAAAGGAAGAGAAAGGCAGAAAAAAACACCACCAATAAAAGCCTGGTCATGAATGCACACTAGAGTTAAAATACATAAATATAATTTCTTAAAGGAATTCTGAGTTGAGAGAAGCCACATACTTTATATGGCTGGCATCATATATGTGTCTGGTCCAGCTCTCTAAAATGCATTTGTTTACGATGGGGGAAGTCCCTTAAGCAGATTGAATCTTAAATAAAAAATGGAGGTGTTCCCATTAGTAAGATATTAAATCAAGGTTAAGATCAGGATTACAGATCGTAGTGAAACAGAAGTGAAGGTATGAGAGTCAACTAAACGGAGTGGGAATGCTGGCATGGATAAGGCCTTAGACAGAAGAATGGTGCGTATCCAGACAACCAAAACATCACTGGACAACCAAAACATCACCGGACAACCAAACATAGGTTGACTGTGGTTCAGACCAGGCTTCAGAGAAAAAAAATCAGGCTTTTGATGTCATAGCACAAATAGCAATCTGCTGACCTTTTTTTAGGGTCTGGATGCTAGAAATAAGGCGAGGAGGCAAATGAGAATGATCTGTTCCTTTGTGCCCAAAGAAATACTAGTTTATGGGTCTCCAGAACAATAGCTTTGTGATTCTTCCAAGGGTGCAGTGCTATGATCAGAGATTTTTTTTTCTGCAGTCTATACAGAAATAAGGCACTGATATGATCTGAAGTGGTGTGGGATTCTCATGATGGTAAAGACGTCCTACTGCCAGAACAGAATGATCTGAGAATGAAGAAGGCGCTATTACTACGTGTAAGTGGAATTAGATTATATTTACCCAAGTTCCCCTTTTCTGCAACATGGAAAGTTTGTTTCATGAAAGCCATGAAAAGATAGACCATTTGAGGTGAATTAGCATCTTGTAAGTTCCCATCTTAAATTAGAGTTGGGAGGACTGGGATGGATGGTATTTGCCTCCTGTCTTCTCCAAGAAGAGTTTCCTTACTCAAGTTAATGAGAATTGAAAATGTTATAGTTTAGTGGAGTTTAATTCTTATCCCTCTAGGACAGGAAAAGTTGAGCTCACTATTTCATGTCCGACCCAACCCCTTCATTTACGAAGGCAGTCTCGTAGGCTCCAGGATTTAAGTCACACCCTCTGAAATCAGAATTCCAGATGATTCATATGAGGAGGGTCAGATCCCAGATTCTGAAAACATAATCTCACAAAGATGGAGCTCAGTATAGTCCTGGGTCCCTGCAGGCCTCCCTGAGCTAGCAGCATCAAGACCAGAAACTATACAGGTCTTATAAGTGTCTAAGCACTTGCTGAGACAAAGTGTCATTCTTGTCTCCATAATGAGAAAAGTATCTGCCTTGAAGAAGGAGAGAAAGTCAAATCAGACATTTCTGCCAATTTATTTGGCTCAGTAGACGGATGGAAGTTCTGCAGTCTCCTGGAATCAAAAGCCAGCCCCTTGGCCACGTGGTGAAAATGTTCACTCAAGGAAAATGGGGCACTGAATTAAAGGGAAAGAAAAAACAGGGAAACTCTAGGAGACACACACCTGTCTTCTTATCCACTTGAAAGAAAAACTGGAGAAAGACAGATGTGTAGCATGATCCCTATAACTGCATTGCTGAAATTCTGACTTGAGATGACGAATTTTATCCTTCAAAGGCACTATGCATGTGTTTTTGAACACAGAAATAAGGTCTTATCTCAGTGTGAGATTGTGTATTATGGACAATACAGATGACTCTTTTTTAAAATAATGATTTTATTTTTAATATGTGTATGTATGGAGGATACAAACATGTTTGAATGCAGGTCACCGAAGAGAACAGACAAGGACATTAGGATTCCTGGAGATGGAGTTACAGGTACCTGTGAGCAGCCTATATGGGTGCTGGGAACAGAATTCAGGTCCTCTGCAAGAGTGTAACATGTTCTTATCTGTGGAGCCAACTCACCAGCTCCCACGATCTTAAGCTCAGTTCTTTCATTTTCAAGTAGGAGAATGACAGGACTACTATTTTAAATACATAGGACTAAACATGCCTAACATTAAAAACTAGCACACACTAGGATATTAATAAATGTTCTTGATTACTAGATAACAGTAAAAAGGTACCTCAGGTAGTTCCTTGTGTTCATGTATGTTTAACCAATGGCCTCTTACATAAAACAGAAATAAAAACAAAACCAATAACACTTGCTAGAGGCTTCCTCACACGGACACATACGATAGGTCCATGGGACATAGAATAGCAAATATTAAGATGAGCAGTGGGGAAAGAAGGGTAGAGTGGGGAAACTACACACAGAGAGACATAGACATGGAAGGATAAAGATAGATTCACAGAATTGTTCATAAAGAGGTGGCTAGACAGATGCTGGGAGACATACAGAGAAATGCATAGATACACACAAAGAGGGATAGGTTGGTAGATGAACGGCTATAAATATACAAATACAATTATATATGGACTATGAATTATTTTCCATCTATGCATAATCCTGACTAGACTCTATGGATGTATATACATATACATACATACATACATACATACATACATACATACATACATACACACATATATATCTTCTACCTGTCATTTTCTCTTTCATTTTCTTTCTTTGACCAATTTTTCTATCTTCTTTTTTCATTCATACATCATCTATACATCCCTATAACCCATCTATCTTCTATCTATATATCTATGTATGTATCTATTTATTATCTATGTACCTATCTCCTAATAATCAATCAATCAGTCTGTCTGTCTGTCTGTCTGTCTGTCTATCCATTCATCCAGAGACCCACCCAACTGGCTTCCCACTAAAGGAAGAGAAGGCAAGAGAAAGAAGCAGTGGAAAGAGAAGGAATATGTGTACATCAAGGCTTTTACTAATCCACGAAACTCGATCAAGGCAAGTGCCTGCACTGAGAGCTGGAGCCCCTCCTGCCTGCGGGGACTCATGCACACTGCAGATGAAGATCTGGGGGAACCAGCTCATCAATCACCATCATGCAGGGATACAAGAGCCAGCCAGAAGGATTAGCACTACAACCTGCTCAGATCTCTTCTTCTAATGGCATCTCTTTAATTAAACATCACCTCCAGTGCTCACTTCTGCAGAGTGCCCTCTCCCCTCACAAGGTTGGCGTGTTGTAATCTAGGCTCCTGAGTTAATTAGAAAGGGAGCCTAGGAAAAAAATCCATTTCAAGAGTAGAAATGCCTGGACAGAAATTGTAGGATGCTAATAAAGACCTGCCTTCCCCCGGTAACGGCGTGGATTGTTAAATGACTGCCGGAGAGCTGGAGCTTTCGTCTATGTAAGACTTCTCCATTAGAGCTACCATGCTTCTTAGCGAAGAGGCTCCTGGGTTCTCTCTGTGGTTAGTCAAGAAGCACTTAGACAAACACCATTGTTCAGGATACGCTGTCTGTGCTGAGTATTTGGATCCTAAGCACTAGCATAAAAAAGCCAGGCAGGTATGGTATCCATCTGTAGTACCAGAACGTGGTGGTCAGAGATGGTGCATTCCTAGGGAAAACTGGGTTGCTAAACTACTCAAGTCAGCAAGTTCTAGGTCCAATGAGATACCTTGACTGAAGGAACTAGGAGGACAGTAAATGAAATAAAAAAAAAAAAACTAGGCGTTAACCTGACTTCCATGTTGCTGCATGTCCGTTTGTATAAATGTGTACCAGCACATGTGGCTATGCATACATGTACTGCATGCATAAAACACACACACACACACAATCCAAATAGTATACACCTTAGGATTTAAAAGGTATGCATTTTTGTTGTTGTATCTCAGCTCTGTGGTTGTAATAAGAAAGCATCTATTAACAATATGTAAATTATGGCTATTGCTGTATGCCAATAAAACTTTATATAAAAAATAAATGGTGGGACAAATTTATCCCACAGGCTGACACGTAACCCTTGGATATGCATAAGAATGATTATTAATAATAGGTATAGATAATACTCAAGGGATTTAACATCCTGATATATACACACACTATATATATACACATACACAATAGATGTGTACATATGCATGTGTAAATGTATGTATATATGACAATATAATACTAGTTTCCACATGATGATAAATGGGTATTATTTAGAGCCACATAGGTTCACATTGGATAGTCACCTGTTTAAAATTTCTTCGTTCAATCCTCAGGTAGTGACTCTTATATGGCCTTGTCAGGGGGTTTATACTGTTTACCCTGAGGACAAAGGCCACATCCTCAGCTCATTCACCTCCTTATCTGCTATTTTTTCAAAACTAATAAAAAGCACAAATAGGACATTACAGAATGCAGTTGGGTTTGGGAAATCTACTACAGTCCTTTGGAAAAGGTTATAGGGGAACCTACTACTGCAGAAACCTCCTACTAAGCATGGTAATCCATTTGTAATCCTACAGGAAGATATGAAAGCATGAAGCAAAAGCGCAGGTGATGGCACGATCTTTTCCAGCAGTGTAGAGTGTGGCGAGGCACAGCATCAGTGAGTCACCATGGAGGCTGGCATCCAGCACAAGGAGGGGACAATGATATACAGGTGTGTGTCTGTGTATGCAGGTGCATGCATAGTTGAAACCTGCCATTGGAGTCATAAAGCAAATGTTCTCCTTGCCCAGTAACACTGTGTCTTTCTCATCTACCCAGATGGTCATACCAGGCAGAAACACTTCAATACAGAAGCGACTCTGACTTTGGCACAGCTTTGTTGTTAAAATAATGATAGATTAATAATATCATAGAGATCCAGAGAGCAGTTCTCATTCCTCAATAGTTTTGAGTATGTCAGGACTTATACCCTGGGACAGAACACTTTTACAGCCTAATGCTGACAGCAGCAGCAGCATTCACTTGAGCCCAAAGGTGAACATGAAAGGGATCAGAGAGTCTCTAGGCAGGGCAGGTATAAACGGGCATTTGGGAGCTGCGAAAGGTACATACTGGTGGGAATTCAAAATAGTACAGCCTTTAGGGGATGGTGATACCTGCCTGAAACCCCAGAAATCAAGCAGGGGTAAAAGGAAGACTACAAGTTCAAGAAGAGCTTGAGCTATGCAGAGTTCCAGGCCAGACAGGATATGTAGGGAGTCCATGTCTCACAATATTACCTCCAATAACAACAACAAACACACTCAAAACAAACCACACTTCCACATTTGAAAACAGCATCTTAGAATGTTAAATTTGAAGTAATGTGACATGCATCAATTCTACTTTAAGTGGTTTACTTGTGAACATAAAGTAAGGTGTCCACACACCAACACACTCAAGTCCACAGCATTCTCAACACCCCCAGACTAAACAGAATGCGACTAACTTGTGAATGCACACCCAGACTGAGATGCATTGCTTTCACAGATACACAAGGTCATGGCTGGACTTGAGAAAGAGTAAATTAAGTGAAAGGTGTCAAAGAAGAAAAGCTTCCCAGGAAGATTCCACTGGCAAAAAATTCAAATGGACAGAAGGTAGATCTGTGGTTGTCTAGGGTCTGGGATGCAGATGGAACAGACTAAATCCAGGGATAAGAAAAGTTCTGAGGATGAAGGTTCGGCAGAGATGATGTAAGACAATACACTTACCAAAATTTAATGTTCATGCTTAAATGGGTGTGCTTTATTATACATAAGCAGTAGCTGTCAATTGTCACTTATGCCTCTCTCTATCTACCTATCACCTGTCTGCCCATCACCTCTGTAGCTATGAATCACGTTATCTTTTATGTCTATCATCTCCCTCTCTGTCTGCCTATCTATTAGCCTGCCTATCATCAACCTATTATAGATCTCCATTCTCTCTTTATTTACTTCTGAAAGTCAGGGCTGGGGATTGAACCCATGGCTTTGGTCACACTAAGCAAGTGCTCAACTACTAAGCTGCATTCTAGCCCCTAACAGTAACATCCTAACACCTAAGGGTGACTTAATTCCAAAAATACCCTGACTGTCTCCCCTCTAATTCGGTCAAAGCAGACTTTATCAGGATAAAAATCATCTTGATTTTCAGGCCTTACCCTTTACCATAGGCATGCACTTACGTTGCCAAAGAACATGTTTTCTTGCACTCACACCCATTAACAACTGAATTTTGAAGCAGTGATATTCCTCATCCTGCAAGACAAAAATCATACTCTAGTATCTACTGCTGCAACAAGACCATTGCGGTACAGGTGTATTCAACCCACACCCGCATTCCCAGGAATTGCATAGGCAGATGACAACATTGTCATTGTGGGAGGGTCTGGATGTTAATGACACAGAAGCCAGCCTACCATGTACTAAGGGTTTATTAGGTGTAAGACACCATGCTAAGCATTTATCTAATAGACTTTTATTTTCATGAGACACACACTATTGCCCTCCTTTCACAGATGAGAGAAAGGAAGATAACGGAAGATAAATAACTGTCAAGGTTCTCAACTTTAGCAAGGCCCGGCTGGGGTACAGCATCAAATCTGTTGGAGCTCAAAGGCGGTGCTCCTCGTTGGTAGCCTGAGCACTACCTCGTCTTAGTGCATCTGTCAGCACTTCTAGCAGGGTCCCCAAGTAGTCTGACAAGTCTATTCTAACAGACACCTAAGATGATAAGAAATATGCCTCGCTAGTTGAAAGGATTCAGTTCTGCGGGCCCAGGAAAGGTACTCATAATGGCAGCACCTCTTGGTCCAAAGGGGTGGCTTCCCCCTCCTCCCACACCATTCCAGGAGGAGACAGCACCCAGGTTCACGGCCTGAGCAAGCCAACTCACAGCGCTGATCATGTTGTCAGGTCTCATACCCGGGCGAAGGTCTTTTGTCAGCGCGCAATCAGTCTTGGAGATCACTCGCTGTGGGCACACGCTGTCCCCTCCGCAGATCCTGTTTGTGTAGCAGCAGCCGAGCCCATCTCCTGCACATGGCGTTTGGATTTTGAGGACAGCACATCCCAGGCTTGTGGGAGGACTCATTTGCATAGAGGTGGGCAGACAGGGGCTCACCAGCATATCCAGGAGCATCAGCAAACACCCAGGAAGGAAAATTCCTTCCTTGCTAGGGGCTCTAACCTCAAGCAGTAGAGCATCTTCCTGTTAGTAGGAGCCTAACCTTCGCATCTTCTTCCTTCCCCCTTTGCTAGGAAAACACATTTGGGGTCAGGTACCATCCTCCCAGACTAGCTATCAAAATGAACTCCAGGCAGCTGAAGGGAAGTGGCCCACACTATTAGAAATCGACTTTTGATTTCAAAACAAACTGGCAAGAAGTATAGCAGGGGAGTGAAAGTGTTCAAGATTGTAAGGAACACAGTACAGCTGGCGCCGGAAACACAGCCCCTGAAGCCAGGAGTCCTTATTAGCAGAGTGGGCTGGGCAGTGTTCACACAGTACACACATGGACCACAACGACTGTGGTTGGCATCACTTGATTTCCCACAATGCAATATACCTACCATGGGCCAAGAAGTCTGCGTACATCTTAGTTGGGGTCTCTATTGCTGTGGTAGAACACAACAACAACATGAAGAAGAAAGGATCCATATAAGCTTACAAATCTCAGGTAACAGTCTACCACTGAGGAAGGCCAGGGCAGGAACTCAAGCAGGACAGGAACCAGAGGAAGGCAGGAACCTGGAGGCTCGCTCCTCGTGGTTTGCTCACTCTGCTCTCTTGTATCATCCAGGACCACATTCCCAAGGGTAGCACCACCCATAATGGTTTGGGTCAATCCACGTCAATCATCATTCAAGACACTACCTCCCAGGTTTTCCTCACAGGCCAATCTGGTGGGGGTGGGGGAGGGCAGTGTTCTCAGTTGAGGGTTCCTCTTCCAAAATGACTCTAATGTGAGTTGATACAAAACTAGCCAACATAGCAAATATTACATCACGCAGGCCCATCTGTTACAGGATGAGGTAGGAGCTTCAAAATACGCTTATTATTATAGACCAGGAAAGCTTCTCATTATTACACTATTACTACTCCTTGCTGTGTGCGGATACTGTGCCCGCTGATTTATAGGCCTGAGCTAATAAGATGCTCAAAGCGGGATAGTAAGCCCCAGTGCAGAGAATACCAAGTGATTTTGAAACAGGAGACCTGGCTGTTACTGTTCTAAGGAGGACTTACTGCAGGGACTGAACAGCCCCTGGGCACGGCAGGAGTCATTGAACTTCCCAAACAGTGTGGCAACAAAGCAAGAGGAAATTAACACTTAGTGGACACTTTCCAATTCACGGAGAGTCAGCAAGTTGCATTAGAAACTCAGTTTAATTTTCCACCAAAGAAGGATAGCTGACATCACAAATACAATAGATGAATGATCCAGCAGTGGTTTTCTAGCTACGGCAGGTGGGATGTATGCTTCGCCCACAGAAAGGTCTATGGTTATCTACTGGTCTATACACTACAGACTATAGGTCAATACACTTCCCCCGCACACCATATTCACCCTGTAAATGGGATACATGCCTTCCTAGTTTAACATTTTATTCAGAGGACTTTTGAGTGTCTACTTTGTTTCATTCGTATTATTAAATTTCTGATCCAAAAGCTTGAAGAGTATGTGACATCATCACCACTTTACCAAGAGGTAAAAATGAGATTCCCAAGGAAAGAATACACCCAGGAAAACTACAAAATGAGGGATAGAGGTAAATTCTTAGGCCAAAAGGGCTTCTCTCGAGTGCCAGGCTTCTGGACTGAAGTCACTGTCACTGGGCATGGTAAGCAAATCAGTACCAGCCCTGAAAGTGACAGAGACCCAGCCACCTAAGTCCTTCCAAGGGCTCCCACTTCCCTCAGTGAAGAGCCTCCCCAGAGGACAACTCGTTTCTGAGAGGCTGTTCCAATTCCCAGTGGCCTTCTGTTTCCTTTATAGGTGCCAAGACCCAGCAGATCATTAATTATGACTTCTCACAAATGATTTCCCACATCCCTCACAGGCATGCCTGTGCCCTGGTGAAGGAAACAGATTTCTCAGCAGCAGAAAGGAGCCTGAGCTTCCAGGCTCCCGGCTCTGCTCTTAGCTTTGGTTCTGCTCATGCAGTACCAGGGCCTTGGGGCAGGAGGGGGTGCACAGCTGAAATGAAGCTATGTTTGAGACAGGGAGGGGGATGAGAGAGACATGGAGGGAGAGGAGAGAGGGTTTGCAGGCTGAAAGAACTGAATGGCACAGGAGCAGAGGGAAAATCAAATACAGAAACTAATGAACATTGGGACAAAGAAGGAATATTCTAGCATATTAATTTCTCTTGAACAACTGCCTTTACCTTAAATGGGATAGAACACTGTCCCAGGCTGAACCCATGCTTTGTACTCAACACCGTGTCTCATCATCTGAACCATCCAATGGAACAGCACTAACTCTAGTTTGCAGACATAGAAACAGAGTCTGCAGAAAACACAGGACAAGTTCTCTGGCTTGCCTTTCCCAGTTTCATGCGTAGCCATGAGTCTGTTCCATGAGATTAGATGCTTTTTTAGGCTAAGATGAATGCTCTTTCTAAAGTGCCAAAGACCAGGTCTCCAGAGTTTGCTCACGTATTCCTAGACACACAGCCTTAACAAACAGTCAAAAACCTATGACGTTTCATTTTCCTTCAAGAGCTTGACAACAATCAGCATAAAGAGGCCATTCAAGCCAAAGGAAAGTGCATGTTCCTCAGACACCCAGTCCTCACAGAACAGCTCAGGGAACAGGGGGACAGACTTTGCCAGTCTCCCTGCCAACAGAGCCCAGCATCTGCATTTTCTTTATGAATCTGATCACCATCTAATACAAAGGAGGGGAAGGACCTCTCCAATAAAGCTGGAAGATGAAGTTGGAAATGCCCATTATGTAGGCCAATAATTGCTGGATTTTTCTACAAATACTGTTCTCACAGAGTACTGTTAAAGATCCAGCAGACCGGGCGAGGGCTCAGGGAATGGGCTCTGTTAGTGAAATTCCTCCACATAAGCCTGAGGACACATGTCCAATCTCCAGTGCTCACGTACAAAGACAGGTATGGTGGTGTACACTTGTAATTCCTGAGAAGCACTGGGGATGCAGAGAGAGAAGGGCTGGGGCTGACCCTTATGGCTCTCTGGCCAGTCAGCCTATACGCTACTGGAGAGTTCAAGGCCAGTAAAATATTCTGTCCCAAAAAGGAATGGCACCTCTAGCTTTTCTACACATGCTCACACATCTACACTTACTCTCATAGGAGCACCACTGCACACACACATACCACAGGTGCATATACACAGCCCACTGTACTGGGGGAAAATGAGAAACTAAAGTTATCATATATGGAAGAACTATGCACATACACATGTTCACGCTTGCGCACATGGTCTGGACCTGGTGGAACAAGAGATGGGAGCAGCTACCTCTTACTTCCCTATTGACGAAAGATATGCCAAGGCTGTGGCATACTTTGTGCCCATTTGCACCTGCTTGCCTCATGCACGTGTTGAAAGTCTCGTAGTCCAGGATGGGAAAGCATTACAGAGGCGAACATCTGGGAATGAGCTCACTTTTCCTCTTGGTACTACCTGAGGAAGGTGTTGCACATTCACTACTCTCAGAGCAGGGAATGAGTTCTTCTATGTTCACACGGTGAAATGAAGACAGCGCATCAATACCCTCCTTCACTGTAGGGACAAGTAAGTGATAATATCCTCACCGCTACCCAGTGACTCAGCAAGCCAGCCTACTTGGAGGCCTATGTGGAGAAAACATTTCAATTTATTTGTCCTGGGAGTGAGAGACTATGCAAATGTCATCAAAATCCTCACGATGCCTTTGGTATCAGTGGAGATATGTTTGTTTAGGGACTAGGACTATATCAATACAGGAATTATTGTAGTCACTTTTTGATTACTTTAGCTAAGAAAGACAAACTAAGATTCAGTTGCCCCTATTCAGGGGATACGAGTTCTGAGGTAGTACGTGACAAACCATCAATAAATAAGGGGGCGGAGGATTATTGAGCAAGCATGAACGCCCAAGTTGAAATCCC
This sequence comes from Alexandromys fortis, assembly GCF_014885135.2. Taxonomy (NCBI): domain Eukaryota; kingdom Metazoa; phylum Chordata; class Mammalia; order Rodentia; family Cricetidae; genus Alexandromys; species Alexandromys fortis. The sequence continues at coordinate 9,042,415 of NW_026067891.1, read as the reverse complement.
AAGAACCGTGTAAAAAGATAGATGTGTTCACGTGTGTGTATAAACCCAATGCTCCAGCTGGAGGAGGGGGATTGCTGAGACAGGAAGATCACTTAGGCTTGGTGGCTGCCTGCCTACCTTCAGGTGAGAGAGAGACTGTCACAAAGATACAAAACAGAGAGGGATAGCAAAAAAAAAAAAACACACCCAAAGTTTGCATCCTCTGGCCATCTCCACGTGTGTACCTAGTGCCACCACACACACATGCACATGCACACAAAGGGAGAAGAGAAATAAATTCTGAACTCACCATAATCATTTATAATTTCTGTCAGTGTATTTGTAGGAAGTCATCTCCAATAGGTAAGCTGGTGTCTACAACCTAGAATCTAGAAGAACTTTCAGTATCCAGAAAGACTTCCCCTCTCCACGCACTGCAAGCCCCCACCTCACTAAGAATACTTCTGCATATACTCCAGTTGCATTCTCTCTCTCTCTCTCTCTCTCTCTCTCTCTCTCTCTCTCTCTCTCTCTCTCTCTCTCTCTTTCCATTCTGCATACCCTTAAAAATCCTGACCCCAAACTGTCCACTGCTTAGATATATCCTCCCCATAAAATACTTGAAGCAAATTCTGTGCCTCTTCTTGCTGTCCTCTCTACATATTCAAATTGAGTGACTCTCTGCCCTCTTAGGAGTCTCCATTCTACTAACTACAGTTCTCTGTAAAATATGGAAATCCACAGCATAAAAACGGTAGCCACATTTTCTATACATCGCATATAAAATGACTTCTCACAAGGGCCTGTCTTCCACAGAGCCATTCTCGCATCTTCCTACCATCTAGAAATGTAAGCTTTAAATCTGGCCCTTAATCACTGGGTTACAAGGGCTTATCCACTTGAAATGCATTGATTTGATTTGGAGTTAATTTTCTCCATGGCTTTCAAATGAAGGAGGAGCTCAAATTAGATACTTATAAATCAAAGTCAAAGTCTCAATTATGTGCAGGAGTCCAAAAGTTCAGAGAGTGCAGAACAAGCAATAAACATGAGCACAATGATGCAGAGATGATGTTGTCAGGCAAGTCTGGCAACCCTAAAGTTTTCCGGTGGTACTCCTCCCACTCGGGGTCCATGTTTCCCTTACCTCCTTGCAGCTCTGTAACTGTGGGGGAAGAGAGGTAAAGGCCACATCTGCAGTGAAAGATGCTGCCCCTAATCCCACCTTGAAGTCTACGACTGCTCTCTGGGGCCCCAGGAAGTAAAACCATGCAGCGAACTTGACTTGCATGTACTTACTGTCATCTTAATAAGGTGAGAGCAGCTTGGGGACCCCAGGAACATGCAACCTAGGCTTTGCCATATGGAACCAGCCTGGAAACTGTCAAGTTCACTTAACACATTTTCTCTTTGGGGAGCTAGCCAGGCAATCACCGGGGGTGGGAGAGGGGCAGGAGGGAGCAGCGGGGAGAGTGGGCAGGCAAAGGCTGTTAAATGCGCCGAAGCTGATGGCAATAAACAGCACATGCGCAGCATCACTCTTTCACCCTCCACCAGAACAACACTTTTTTTTTTTCCTCTCAGACTAAGGCTGGAGATGAGATACTGACAGTGATTTAGGGCTATTTGGGGATAGGAGCTAAATAGCTGGTAGGAATATATGTGTTTCAGGAAGAAGTAATAAGCATGTTCCTCATCGTTGGTGGATGAACCCCATTTGCAGAAACATCTTATTTCTGCCCTGAACAACCCAAGAAACAAATACAACAATTTGAGCATCCCCAAGCATACTTGATGTGTGTGTGTGTGTGTGTGTGTGTGTGTGTGTGTGTGTACACTTTTATGGATAATTTTGTGATCTTTGAGTGTGATAGATTTTAAGAACAAAAACAGCCCCCAAAAGGCTGTGAATTGGGGAGAGGGGTGCAGCACGGAATAAAGAAGTCAGTCAATAGGGAGGCTGGTACCTCACTGTTCCAGTCTGACAGCAAGCTGCAGATTCCCTTCCCAGGAAGGGATGCAAGGCACGAGACTCCACACCAGCGCAATTGTGCTGTGATGGATGGAGCGGATGAAGGCATCTCTGCAGAGCTTTGGGGGAAAAGCCAGAATTGAAAATGTAATCTCCATTTCATACTTTTCGCTGATATTCAGCATAAAAGCAATGCTAGCCCATGGCTGGCCAAGTTCAATGCAATTTATATGCAGCCTCATACATCTTCCCAGGGATTTCGTGGTGGTGGTGGGGGGAGTGGATTGGACTCACATCCTCCCTTGTCTCTGCAGTGCAGATGTGTGTGAGGGGGGCAGAGCAATGCTTCTGAGGGGTCTTTCTGGGGGAAATGAAGTGAGGGATTTAATTTTGTACAGTTTATAGAATGTGCCCCAGAGGTGGCATCTCTGAGGACAGCTGGGTAGACTTCTCCCTGGAGCTGAAGAAGACATCATTTTCAGGATGTCACTCATTCGGCCCCTACTCCTAAAGAAGAAAGGACAGAACCCGAGTCTGCTCCTTGCATCTTCTGAAAGATGAAGCCTGCACAAATGATACTGTCTATAATGGGTAGTGTGCACTATGAACTTCCCAGAAGTTGCAGTCACCCAGGAAGTGGATCTAAGGGCATGCCTGTTGCAGATTATCTTGATTGAGCTAATAAAGGTGGGAAAACTTGCCCACTGTGGCCATACCTTCCCTGCCTAAGATTCTGTGTAAGTAAAGGAAGGGAGTTGAGCAGAAGCATGCATTCGGCACTCTCTGCTGTCTGAGTTCCCACGCAATGTGACCGGCCCTCTAGCCACTTGCTGCTGCCATCATGTCTTCTGCCTTCCCCACCTGCTGCAATGTCTTCCACCATGCTGGGCTGTATCCCTTTAGAACTGCAAGCCAAACGATGCCCTTTCTCCCTTGCATTGGTTTGATCCAAGTCTTTTGTCATCACAATAACAAAGTCGCTGAGCTATGTAGGACCTAACAGTAGTGATTGTTGGGCGATAGGAATAACCACCATTTATTAAGTCACCTTAAAATGTTAAGTTTTTGCAAAGTGTAGCACATAACACAGACAGGGAGGCAACAGAAGAGTTACGGAGACTTGCTGAAATCGCAGGGCATAACCATGGGGCTGAGAGCTCAAACTCAGATTCTGACTGCAGCACCTATTCTCTGAGACATGAGACTACACCTGTCTCTCTAGCATGAAGTCATCTGCTAGCCTTGAACTCACAGAGGTCCACCTGCCTCTGCCTGCAGTATAAACGTGTGCACCCACACACTAGCTTCTAATCAGGATCTTTACTAAGGACAATGGCACATGTCATTTCATTTGCCTAAGGAATGAGCCTACTGAAGGGTTAGAACACTACATATTAACGGGCAACCTTCAGAGCGGATTGAAGGGCACTCAGGAAGCTAAATAGGAAAGAACAGGCCTTTTCTTCGTATCGGGGGGAGAAGATAATAGCTGGAGAGATGAAGAATCTCTTCATAATGAAAAGATCATATTAACAGCTAACAACCAGGTACTTGCCAGTTAATAGACAGTTCAAAGGTACTTGAGTGATTTGGAGCAGGTGTAAGAGTTGGATGATACTTGGGCACTTGACACACACCCTCTCACCCTGGTCCATAATCACTGCCATGTTATCACTTTTAAGAACTACACAGAAAGAAAGCAACTGTGAGACAAAATGCATATCTCCACGTTCCACTCATGTATGATCCCATAAGAGGAATATTTTAGATAGAGAATAAAATATATATTTTTTTTGGTTTTCTGAGGCACAGTTTCTCTGTAACAGTCCTAAAAATAAATATTTTAAATGCTAAAATATTTAAAATAATACAAAATTCATAATAGTGAAGAGATTGGGAAGGGGGTGAAGACTGAGATTCTAGAAGAGATCAGCTCTGGTCTGCACCCAGTAATTATCTCTCCTATTAAGGTAAACAAAGCAGGGCACAGGAAGGTATGGATATTACTGGAATTTTCTCAGCCAAGAGTGAGCTGGGGAATAAAAAGAGAGCAAGCAAGGCTCATCCATTGATCATTGCTATAACCATCCGTTCATATTTGTATCTACCTCCTGAATAGACAGAATTTCTTCCATTTGAAAATAAGGAACATAATAACAAAAACTTTCCAAAAATCACAGGCAATGAAAAGCATAGTCAAATCCATGTGGTATTAATTAACACCATACTTAATGAAAACAATCAGAAGGCAATTAAGAGGCATGTTAGCACTGTGTGGATGCATTTTATCATGTGAAGATTTCATCTGATAAATGCTATAAAGCAAGTAGATTTTTTCTGCATCTCGTATTCATTCTTTAAGAGGATTCATTTTATCATTTTCAATTATGGATATGTGTGTATGTGAGTGTGTATGTGCACAGTAGAAAAAGTTCCTATGGAGGCCAGAAGAGGGTATTGCATCTTCTGGAGGTGAAGTTACGTATGGTTCAGAGATGTCCTAATGTAGATGCTGGGAACCAAAATCAAGTCCTCTGGATGAGTATCACCCACTGTCAGCCAACGAACAGTCTCTCAGGATCCTATACTGTACTCTTTGTTTAAAGTAAAAAGAGTTTGCAATTGCTCTGGACTTAAATTGAATGCAAGTTACCACAAGGTGAAATTTCTGTGACCACATGCTTAGGTATTGATGATTCCTAGACTAACACACCAACGATCGCAGTGGCATCTCTGGGGAGAGCAGCTAAAGTTCTGGGAAGAGAAGCCAAAGGAGGAAAAATCACAGCAAATCCTATATGTGCACTGGGGTACTGTACAAATGGAATACTCTAAAACAAAGTACGTTAGATCAAAATAATGGAGTTTGTCCTCTGAAAGTTTCATAGCACTGTTTCCAGACTTAGAATGAAGAGGAGGTTGAGGAAATTGACTTTCAAGTGAATTACCACAGAAAGCAGCAAGTATGAAGAGTTGCCAGACAGTCCTGTTGACCATGAAAAACTATATGTCTGCATGGCTCTCCTCATTCCAGCACAAAGAATGGTGACCAAACTAGTCACGTGTTTAGAGCAAATGACGAATGATCCGTGTTTGCGCTTGTGTATACCTACATGCTCACATCCATATGAATACCTGTATCTATATTTTTTGTCTCTATCTTTTGAAACATGGTCTCTCTCTTATAATCCAGGTTTCCCTTGAACTTATGCTACCCCTGCCTCTGCCTCCTGAGTGCTATGATTATAGATATGTACTTGCATGCTGTTTTTAATCTCATCGTTTGAAAAGAATACCCTTGTCTTCGGGAGAAAGAGAATATCTAAGAAATCACATTCAAATCCTTTATTTTATTTTACTGCGGGAGATGTTAAAGGAGAGGCGCCAGGCAGTACAGTTGTACTGAACACATGCTCAACTGTTCTCACTAATTTCTCTACCGTGTTCTCATCTGTGCACCATAAAACACAGCCGCAGAATCCTCACGTCAGCTTCTCAGCCTACACTGAGTAGGGCTGACATCTGACCCATAGAAGCCGGAAACACCATGCAACAAGGGCATACCAAACCAGTGACATTTCTTGCCAGCATTAGTGACAGCCAAGTGGCAGGTCAGACCCTCGAGCTTCCAGACAGTAGAGAATCACACATCCCTCTTAAGGGATGGAGACTGAAGGTCTTAACCTCTCCTGTCTCTCCTACTTTAAATGGATCCACCGAGGGCAGGAAAACAGACAGAACTTCAAATCAGATCTGAGTTTAACATCTCTGGATTCTTGCCTGTTCTGACCTGCTATGCACAATTCATGGGTACAGGTGCCATCTTCTCTCCCTTTCAGAACTGATTACAAAATAGGGACTACTATGACTCACTCCTTGAAATGTCCTTGTAATATTTAGGGGGAAATGGACTTTATACAACTGGGATAAAGGAGCCCCCCCCCAAATTGTATTATAAACAAGAAGCAAAAGGTGGAAACGACCAAAATGTCCACTGGTCAGATGAGCAATAGACAGTGTGTGATGCACACATACACTGGTGTTCTAGTCAGCCTTCGAAAAGGAAGGATCCCTGACACATTCAACAGCACAAATCAACCTTGAAGAGTTTACGGCCTGGAAAGATGCTCACCACAAGGTTGACATCTGGTCCCATGCATGTGGCGTGCTTCTAGTCATCAAATTCACAGAGAAAAGGGGGAATTACAGTTTTCAAGGATGGGGGGAGGGCCGAATGAGGAGTAGATGTCTTCAGGTACAGAACCCAGTTCTATCTGAAGAGGAAGATTGCTCAATCAGGTGACTGGATGTGAAGACCCTGAACGCCACACCAATCTCACATAAACGGTTGAATTGATTCATTGGCTCTGACAAATGTGCTGTAGTGCAAAGGACAGAGCAGCGGGACAGTGAATGTCTGCTGTCTACCGAAAGCTACTCCAGCATTCAGTGTTAATTTGAAAATTCACTTTCAAGGTGGGAACGAGACAGGAGATCTTAGAGAGGAGTGGGAGCTACTTAAATGAATCCCTATGCTATGCTCCTTCCAGACCGGGGAGCTCCAAGAACAGAGGTCAAGCGTGGACACATACACAGTCTCAGAAGATAAATAGTCAGGAGCCTGACTGTCCTCGTGGTTCTACAGCACCGAATTCCTAGACAGGCCCCTTGCATAGGACCCTACCACAGTCTACTACAGTAGTCACCACCCACCCTGAGTGTGACCTGGGCACCCTGGGATCCATCAGTGGACTGCCTTTGCTCGCAGTGCCTGAAGAGACAAAGAGTGAGGAAAATGCCTACGGAGGCTGTCTTATCGTTTACAAATTACTCTGTGTGTGTGTGTGTGTGTGTGTGTGTGTGTGTGTGTGTGTGCATGCACACACATGTGTAGAGGCTAGAGGCCAACCAGAAAGAGTCAGTTCTCTGTCTCTATCAGGTATGGGTTCTGGGAATCAAATCCAGTGGCAAGCACCCTTAGCCATCCTTCACAGCAATGTATCTTTGGGAAATACTAATATCCCCCCCTCCCCGTATACAGTGCTGATGGGCATTTTCCTCACAAACAAGCTCTGTAAGTGATCACAGTGGGACTTGCATGAAACTCCAGAACACAGGAAAGCCTCACAGTCCAAAAGTTGCATGTGAACCAACATTAATAACTTGATAGAGAAATGGAAAGGAAAAAACTCTAATATATTATTTTCAAGTTGTCATGTTTAAAAAAAACATTGAGTGACTCAAAAATCCGCAGTGTGGTGAGTGCTAGTAGCAGCATGAATTTATCTCTGTAACAGCTTGACACAGTGTCAACAATCTAATCGGGATGCACGCAGGGGACAAGAATTTATTGTTTTAATTATAATCTAAAGCACAGCCTTATTTCTTGATAAGATGCCAGAGTCTATACTCTTTGGGGTTTTACTAATGGAAAGGTTTGGGCAAGCATGCAGAAGGGAGTCTGCTCATTGTCTTGGTCCCCTTGCGGCTCTTTTGATCCTGTGCACCAAGCAATTTTGCTGTGGAGATTTAATCCCGGGGTTTTCACACACAGCTTGTTACCTTCTTGCTGGCTCAACCAAGTCCTGTGAACCTTGCTTATTCGCAAGCAGCTAAGCTGATTCTGTTCTCAGAAGCCCGGTGGTTAACAAGCCTGAATTAGGTATTTTCCTCCTGTTCTGCTTGCTGGGACTGCATTGGACTCAACTAAAGATTCTTCCTCTTAGCAAAATAACCTGTTATCTAAAATGTACAAATTATGGACAGGGCAACTCCAGTTCAAGGACCGGAGCACCTGGGCTGAATGAGATCAGGTTCACTACACTGCCTAGACTGAGCTCTCTGGAAACAAAGAAGTCCTCTCTAGAGACTGATGGCAGGCGGGACAGCAACATCCCGGAAAGGGGATGAGGCAGAAGCAACACAGACCCTGTAGGTGCAGTGCATATGACCAAGAGGGTCTTTGCAGCCAGACCTCAGTTCTTTTCCCTGTTTCTCCATAGGTACACAATTTCACTTACCCCCCAAGCTATCCAGCAAGGTCACACTTATTATCGTACCACATTTTTGTTGGAGCTGAATTATCTTACCCAAGGTCCCACAGCTAGTAAATGACAGAGCTGGGATTCCAACCAGCATTTATTTGATTCCAAAATCTATGTGTTCAACCATTATATTATACTGCCTTCTCTAACCGTCAAGGGGTTGAATGTTCTCTTTGGGCATTGGGGTTTGTCGGTCATTGTGGTTGCTATATTCCACTATTTTCTTTGTCCAAATAGCATGTCTTTAAGAATGGTCTTAAAAGACACTGGGACATGAAGTCTCTATAGTCTGGAGTTGACATCAGAGATGAGCAGAGCTGAGAGAACGGAGATGCTTGCAGTCCCTGCAGTAGTCACGCAAGGTGGTTATCTGACATTGTCACCTGCTCTGTGTGTAAGCGTCAGGTATAGAAACAAGACTCAACTGGTTAAAGATATGTTACTAGTTATGATGGAGCTGGGTACCAAAGCAAGAATACTTTCCTAACATCCCAGGCTCTGTCTTCTTGGAAAGTCTATGTGAAGGGAGCCGAGACTGAAGAGGGAAAAATTTCTTCCACAGACCCCCATGACAGATGTCCATAAAATGAAAGTTTCACAACCTGGTTCATGGGGTGTGGGGCACATCCAATAATGAGACATAATTTGAAGGTCTTAGCCTGCCTGATACAAAATAAGCAATCACTTAGTTTAACCATCATTAAAATGACCACATTGGTTAGATTAGGTAATTCAAGGGAAACAATGACACAATCTCCACAGGCTAACTGCAGATGGGGTTGTTAGTGCTCTTGTTCCCTAGATCCTATTTATATGGTGTGCAAAAGACAGCATGCTAGATTTTTGACAGTGGGATCCATTTGCTGCCCCACACAGGGCACCAGACAGTCAAGTGCTGAGGAGAGCCCCTGAGCAGACACACTCCAACCCAAGCTGGTGATCAGAAAAACAGAACTAGCCCATTTTTCACTTAAAAATGGAAGAATACAATTGAGAAAAAAAGATGTCTGTTCCCAACTGTCCAGGCTATGTGCATTGAGGGCAGTGGAGCAGGCATACATATGCACATATAAAATGAAAGCCAGAGAGAACTCTCTGGGGCCTTGCTCAGGTGCTATCCACCTTTTTGTTTTCAGAAAGAGTTTCTCCTGGACCTATGACTCACCATGAAGGCTAGGCTGCCTGTCAGAAAGCTCCAAGGATCTACCTATCTCTGCCTCCCCAGTGCTTGGATCATAAGTATATGCCAACATGACCAACATATTCTCTCTCTCTCTCTCCTTCTCTTTCTTTTTCTTTCCCCCTTCCCTCTCTTCTTTGTTCTTTCCTTCCTCTCTCTTCTTTCTTTTTTTCCTTTCTCTTTCTCTTTTTCCTTCCTTCCTTCCTTCCTTCCTTCCTTCCTTCCTTCCTTCCTTTCTAATGTGAGAAATTTTGAGTATTGAATTCAGATTCTCATGCTTGCTGGGCAAGTCCTTTACTGAATGATCTACCATGCAAATTCTGTTAGAATTCTTTTAAATGACTAAACTGCTTAGGTTCCTGGAAAGTTCAGGCAGAAGGATTGTGAGTTCAAGACCAATCTCTACTCTGTAGCAAGTCCCTGCCTCAAAATTAAAATAAAACTAACAAAGCCCCAAACTACAAACCACGTAGATAAGCAGCAGGGGTGCTTCTGTTGGGAACAGTAGACACAAAGGCAAGTAACAGTTACCAAGGGATGAGCTACATTGGCTATCCTAGAATTTCTACATATATGACAGTAGTGCTGGATTCCTTCTTGCTTATGCCCATTCTTGGCTCTCCGCACTTGTGGCTCTGATCTCGCAGACTAAAGGTAATCCCATGAGCCTTCGTTTACTAACTACTGACTCACATGCAAGTGACTCTCCAGTGAATGGCTTGGGAACTCAGAACATAGATTGGCTTTCTTAGAGCAAGCAGAACAGCCCAGCTCCATTCCATATCAGGTCTAGAAAACAGTTGGGTATTACCATGCTTGGTGGTGGTGGTGGTATGTTTTCATGAGCTAACTCAGCCTGATAGCACTTCCCATGAAGCTGGGGACAGAACATGGATGGAATTGGAGAGAAGGCTGCGGAGAAAAGCAAGGACAGTCTTATTATCCACATGTCTTTTCCCAAACACCTGTGGAGCTTACTATGGGTCTGATGCCAAGAAGCCATGACAATCCAATAGAAAAGAAGGCAGGAAGGGTCCCTGCCCCATAGAGCTTAGAACTGCATAGAAGATTCTGTACAGTAGGCAAAAGCAAGAAAGACCACGAGTTTATTGTAAAGTCTGTGAGTTTTACCTAAGTTAGTGTGAGAAAAGGTGTTGCTAAGGAATGGGCCATACTCACAGTGCATCTGAAAGGTTCAGCAAGGATATCAAGCATACCAGAGAAAGACTTCCTAGTTGGAAAAACAAAATTTGTGAAGTCAGGAGTAGAAAAAGGCTTGGATTTCTGAGGAAATGGGAAAAGATGGCTACAAGGTATACTGTTAGAGATAATGTTCAAACCTCAGGCAAACCCCAGGACTGCAGAAGAGACACTTGGTGTCTGCAGATACGTGTGAGGGAATACAAGACTGCAGATGGAGCATTTACAAGGAAGGAGGGGAGCAGGAAAGAAAGGAGAACAAGGAAGAAAAGGAGGAAGACAAAGAACAGAGAACGAAACAACGGTGCAGAAACAGTCATAATCAGCGCCAGTGGCATTAGATGATTCTACATGGAGACATCAACTATCACGATCATATAAGTAGAGAAAACGCCACCTGTGATCAGTCGCTTGCCCAAGAATGTTGTGGGCAGCATCCCTGGCCTCATTGACATGTTGGCTCTGTGTATATAGGCTATGACAACGGAAGGTTCCCCGTAGTTCTAGTCCGCCCACTCACTGTTCTGGTTTGTCCTTTGGCACGTTAATGGGAAAATCTATAACATTTTTATCCTGAACATCACAGGGGACCAAAGCATGGTAAGAGGAGGTGAGGAGCATGTCACGCTTTGGAAACAACACTCAAGGCTGTGTGACACTGACAGCTCCCAAAGAAACTACATAGCTTTGGGTCTCAAAATGTGGCTGAGATCAACTTTTGTGTCACCTTTTGGAACATCTGATTGTTCAGGCCCCACCCTAGAACACCAAATCAGAAACCAAGAATACACACTGTAATTCCGCACTCTGGCAAGCATGTATTCTAGGTGTTTCTGAATAATACCCATTTTCAAACTTGAAAATAATGGTTATAAGTCAACCTTGGGCAAATAATTTCTTTTGCTAAGTGAGTAGGGGGGGCTGAATGTCTGGACACGTAGCTGAACCGGAGTCTTTGGAGCGTTTCCTGGGGTGCAGTTCTCATTTCTTTTGGACTGTGGTTCCAGGAAGAAGGGCTGATATCTCAGGGTCAGTAGTAATGCCGGCCGAAATGGATACTCCAAGAGATTGAAAGTGGCAGCAGAGAAACACAGGGAGAACCGGAAGCCTTAATGGTATTTTTGAATTTCTAAATAATCCAAGTTAGCCAACCATACAACTAGTACCTTGTGAAGTTCTGCTTTCTGAAATACGCATGCCCCCTTTTGATAAGCTACTTTAGATTCACATTTCAATTATATCATGACAAAAAGGTCAAATCATTAGATGCAAACCATCTAAGTAGGATTTCTTCCTCTTATAAGTTTGGAACACAAAGAATTATTCAGCAGGTTAGAAAATGAGGCAATAAATTCAAGCCAACAATCATATAATCTTGTAATCCCAGTTCTGGGGAGGCATTGATCTTGGAGGCTTACTGATTAGCCAGTCAGTCCAGTTGACTCTGAAGTTCTAGGTTTCAATGAGAGAAACCCTGTCTCAAACAACGAAGTGGATAGGAACTAAGGAAGACACCCAAAATTTTCTTTTGGTACACACACACACACACACACACACACACACAAATGTTCACACATAACAACAGAAAAAAATAATCCAGTAGTGTGCATATATTAGGGTCTGAAAGAAGTTAACAAAAGACAGAGTGAAATAAAACCAAAGTGCTCAAATCCTCTTCCCCATATTTTCTGCTGCCTGTTGCATCTGGAAAAGATGCAAGCCGTAATCTGAAATGCCAAAATGTTGCAATTTCTAGATCATTCCAATGATTGACAGAAACAACAGGAGGCTATTTGAAACTAGAGCTTCACCCTCAAATTCAAAGTGTAGGTTGACCATGTCAACACATTTTCCATGTGAAAACTGAAATTTGCAGCCACTCAGCAGGGTGGATACAATGCTTTTGGTCCAGGCACATAAAGCATACAATGATTTGTAGCTTAAAAATCCCTGCTTCTTTCACCTCCAACAGTTTTTGGAAGATCTTACTTCAATGATCACCTTCAGTTTGTCAATGAAGGGACAATGGTAAGTTTTTATATAAGATGGAAAATGCACAGTAATTGCCCATATGTATTGAAATTAAAAGAATTTCTGAAATTTCCCAGAGTGTACATCAGAGTAGAACTTTGTTATTCAGTCTGAACCCATAATCTAGAAGAGGAAGATCACTGTTGATATTAAAATCTAAGGCAAAATTCATTTTTGAAATCCACCTACCCAGTCATGTAGTCACCCATCCATGAATTCATTCATACGTCTATATGCCTACCTATCCACCTATCTAGTCAATATTTATCTATATGTCCATCATTTTTGCCTATCCACTCCCCCAAGCACTATCCATCTATCCATGATTCTACTGACCTATACAGTCACCTATCCATCCATCTAGCCAACAAGCCAGCTAAATCCATTCATTCATCCACCCATCCATCAGCACATGCTTCTATTCATTCCCCTATTCATTTATTGCCTATCCATCCAGAGACACTCAACAACCAAATAAGTAAATGGCCTTTCTTGGTGGAACCTGTGTATTAGTGAGGTCCAAACAACTGAGATGACAAAGCACAATGACTCTGAGATGGCAGCCAAGTGATATAAGGTGAACTGCCCATCAGGGGAGGGAAAGTGAGGGAAAAGGAGCCTCAATTCTATGGAATATTCAGGAAATTTCTGCCTAAGAAGATATTTGTAATGAATTGAGAGGCAAGAAAGAAACAAGTTGAGCAAGATTGTTGTGAAACTGCATTCTAGAAGAAGACACAGGGGTTACAAAGACCTAATGAAAAGTGTAAATAGTAGAGGAGTCAGGAAAACAAAGGATGGGGTATCTGAAAATAGGTCAATGATGACCAACGGCTCTCCCCTAACAATTATGGAGGAAAGACAATAGTGTTATAAAATAGATGGATGGACATGTTAATGGTAGATGGACAGATGGACAGATCAACTGATGGATAGATGGATTACTGGATGGGTACATAGCCAATAACTAGATAATGGATGGATGGGTAAATAGGTGGATTGAAGGAAGGATAAATATGTGGATGGGTAGATGGAAGTCAGAGTATGAGATTCCCTTTGTCTCCAAATATACACCGGGTGAGGTTTGAAGAATAAGTGCATATGAGTTCCAAACATTCTGTAAGTAAGAATTTACATGAATAATGTAATTTACATGAGCATGTGATTCACATCGTGAAAAGAACATGACTCTGGAAGCAAAGACATGTGACTCACATCATGAATAGAAGCACGGTTTGTTAGATCTGGGAACACAAAGTCATGTTCTAGTTTAGAAGCCTCAACAGGATTAGATGACTAAGGAGATAATGTCTAATCAAGCATGAATGGACATGTGTCTGAAGGAACATGGCAGAGCTGGGAGTATAACCATTGCAAGTAACCAATTGTACTCCTGTCCTGTGGCAGAAAGAGTGTGATCTGATTTTTATTTTGAGTTCTCATTTCTGCTGCTTGTTAGGAGGCTTACAAGGAGGGCCATGAAGATTTGGGATAAAAAGAGATGACTCTGGGAAAAATGAGAAGGACTCATGACAATAGAAGGTTAATATGGGGAAAGGCCCCAAACTAGAGTGATGAAATCCAAGTCATATGTTTGAAACATGTGCAAGGTCTATTTGTGATTGTAAAGAGATTGAAGAGAAAGAAACAAGGCTCAGAGAGCTGCAGGGGAGGCCAAAGCAGGAGAAGACAGTCCAGCTTCCCATGTAATTAAACAGGAATGGAGGGCAGTTGGGGACCATGAGCAAATGATAGTATGTGCATGCATATGTTTTATCTGTATGTGTCTATGTGTGTGTGTGCATGCGCATATATGTGTGCATGTGTGTTTATGTAAATGTATATGTATCTCTCTGTGTGTGGTGTTACTATTCAATGTTAATACTTCAAACAAGAGACTGATAAAATGTAATATAATTATAAAATCCCCATTTTGGAAATGAGAACACAGTCCTGAAAGCCATGGCCAACATGATGGCCCCATAGTCAGCTACTAGATTCACTGGATTCACTGGAGGATTTTTCCCCTGCTACAAATCCTATTTAATAGGCAAATCTTAAAGTCAATTTGAAAATGACCACTTGCTACAGATTACATCAAATTTTGTTAAACCAAAGAGGATAAGACAAAAGACCTTGTTCCTTGGCAAAAGACAGTGGGTGTTGGGAGACATGCTGTACTTGTGGTTATGTTATTTTTTTTTTTCAGCTGAGTACTTGAGATTTTTTTTTTGGAATTAATACAGACCCACAAGACAAGTACTATATCAACATAGCAGATGTACTGAGGTTAATGAACCTAAGAGCCAAACCTAAAAAGATAAGCTTTCACCTACAATGCCAGGAGTAGACTTTAATCATCTGCAGTGTTGTGGGTCTTCATGTGATGGTCCTGTACCATCCTGGCCCGAATGGCTCTCTGCAAGTTCAAGACACAGTTCATGAAGGAGAGAGAACACAGATTGGAAGTGTTGAGGTAGAGGGGGGAGAAGGTTGGATTTTTTTTGCCTAAATTAAATCTCATTCTTTATCACATCTCTTCAAAGTCCCACCCAAATATTTGAAGTTAAATAGGCAGATTCATCTTGTCCTCTTTCTCTTTGTCTTAGTTCAACCTACTGAACTTTCATATCATGACGGCATTCCTTCAACACCAAGGCAAAAGCTTCCATTCTTACTGGCTCACATTTGTGGGATTCTGTATTTCATGAACCCAACGTTTTGTACACTGATAACCTGTAATACTTACGGCTAGAAACAGAGAGCAAAATCTCTCTCTCTCTCTCTCTCTCTCTCTCTCTCTCTCTCTCTCTCTCTCTCTATTGTGTGTTTGTGTGTGTGTGTGTTGTGTGTT
Organism: Alexandromys fortis; assembly: GCF_014885135.2. Taxonomy (NCBI): domain Eukaryota; kingdom Metazoa; phylum Chordata; class Mammalia; order Rodentia; family Cricetidae; genus Alexandromys; species Alexandromys fortis. Next base: position 9,027,155 of record NW_026067891.1, on the reverse strand, counting down.
TCATTCACACTGTTTTCTCCCTTAGGTCTAAGATCTATAAAGTCCCAGGCAATCCACCATTTTCTCCCACTATTAAATCTTCAGCATCAGAGAAAATATGTGTTACATTTCTGTGAGAAAATAAATTAGGATATCAATTGACTCCTCACAGTTAAGACTCTTAAGTCTAGAACACTATTTACCTGTTTTTTTTTCATATTATTGATAGCAAAGTAACATCCCTTTTATGAGAAGTAAAGTGCCATTTCCATCCCAACATGAGATCAGAAACCATTCTGGACAGATGGGGACACACTGGGCATCCAGTGTTATTCTCGGGTCTTAGGGCGATTCAGATCACCTACACCCTAATGGGATCTGATTCATTCTCCAGTGATGTACTTTTCATGGAAATTATCAGGTTACATTGTTACCCCAATAGAATATTAGTAAAATGTTTTAACCAAGCCAGCTGGAAGTTCTGACATTCTATTCATATAGTTATTTATATACATATTGACAACTGCCACCTGCGTGTGACTTCGCTGTATCATGGAGTAGCATGGCTCTGCTGCTTCATTACACTCTGACAATTTACTAAAGCCATACTGCTTCCTTCTTCCTTGGCTTGCAATTGCTCTACAGCCTCCCTTAATGCCACTGATTTCATAACAGCACAACAATAGTTCCCTGTGGTTGTGCCTTTTTCTTCCTCTCCTTTCCCTCACTATCTAGGCCTCCCCTATCCCATACCCAGATGATCAAATGGAAATCAGTACCTGGATCCCTTCCATCCAGTTTCTGCTGCTTAAATGAATCCCCACAAACTCCACTGGGTTAGATTCGATTAGGGAATTGGAAGGGGAACATTGGGGCTGGGCAGTGATTGCCACTAAACCTGACACATATCTGGCCCTTCCACTTCGAGATGGAGAATAAATATTTCTTCCCCAGAATGTTGTTTAAGGATGCTGCCTCTGAGAAGGAATGAGGGAACAATGCCAAGAACTCTATTAAAGGCAGGAAGACTTAAGTGCAAAATCTTAGCAAAGTCCAATATGAAAGAATGTTTGTAACTCACTTGGAATAGAAAGTCTAGACTCCAAAGCCAAGGGGAAAGGTGAACATAGAGCCTGGCCTTCCCACTGCATTGCTTAAATGAAGTGAAATAGCCCTGGTAGGACTCTGAGTTCACACTGGGGGCACAAACTTTAGCGTAATGTGAGTGAGTTTGCCAAGGCACGGAAGCCACGAAGAACAACTGAGGTTTGCCTTCCTCTTTAGTCCCCTTAGTGGTCTTAGGCAAAGGAAGGACCAGTCACGCTTCATTCAAGAAAGACGCAGGGTTGGCAGACAGACTTCACAGGACTGAGTCCCATGTTAAGGGATGTATGTCCTCACCCTGAAAGCCGTCTTCAAAATCCAGGCAAGAAATGCCCTGTCCACCGTGTGTGTCCTCACACACCAGGAAGATGCCCGTTAAGTTTTATTTTCCTCCTCCTGTACTTTAACCAGATGCTCTCCCTGGCACAGAATGCTTCTCTATTAAAGACTCCCAGATGCCTCAGAAGAGATTACATCAAAGATTGGCATAGCACCTTACATGGGCTCCACCCAGATGACCTCTAAGCAGCCAAACTCTGGCACAGATGCACGTCCCTAAGCCCACTCTACTGTGCTTACTGTGATGTTGGCTACAAGACATAGGCCTCACTCTAACCCTAACCCACCCCCTAGAATGTGGAGCCAGAGATGCAATTCTGTACTCCATGCACACCGATGGCTCAAGAGAACCCCTCTGAGATTCCTCTGAGGATTTTTGCCATGCAGACTTCCACTTTGAGCCCGGATGCATGCACACGCACATGCACACATGCACACACCCTCAAATACCACTTTTGCCCAGATAAAAATATCTTTTTAATGAGTCAATACTGACTTTAATCCCAGCACTCGGGAGGCAGAGGCAGGTGGATCTCTGTGAGTTTGAGACCAGCCTGGTCTACAGAGCTAGTGCCAGGACAGGCTCCAAAGCCACAGAGAAAAACCCTGTCTCAAAAAACCAAAAAGAAAACAAAATGAGTCTATACTGAAAGCCTGCTAGACACCAAGGACTCTTCAGACTCAAAGGGGCATAGATCTCAGTCTAGCAGAGATGAAAAGTTCAATGAGAATGAGAAAAGAATGTTCCAGATAAGTAAACAGCATTTACAAGAATGGCAGAGCTACAGAATAGGATGATGTAATACAACGTGACCCAAAGAGCCATGTCTGCTTGACAAGGGACATAGTAGTATAGGAATAAAGCCTGGCTAGTAGCCAGTAAGGACCAATTCCTCCCAGACCCGATCAGAGAGCGCCCAGCAAGGAAATCAATGACAGTGCAAAGGTCCCTTGCTACAGATGGAGAAATGGAAAAAAACAAGAATCCTGGGGAACAGCCCTCTCCATTATTAGCACATATGAAGAACAGAGCTAGGCATAGGCATAGAAACCTGTGACCTCAGTATTTGGGAGGTTAGGGAAGGACTGCTGTGTGTTCAGGTGCAGTCTGGATTATTTAGCAAAAGTTTGCCTGAAAAACCAAACAAGTGGAATAAAGTATAAAGGTTCCATTGTGGTTCCAGAAATAAAGAGTTTTCAACAAAGCACAGCATATCTGGGTTTCTCATAATACAGTCAGCTTTTCCCAAAGCCTGCCCAGGCAGAGGGTGGGATGGCTCCCGGCCTGGGGCACCTGCTAGCCTAAGCCCTCTTTCTACATTTACAACCGTGAAGATCTCAGTGCTCCAGAACATCTCCCAAACCTCTGGGTGAGGGTTTCCTGGCTCAGCCATTCCCCAAAATGTTAAGGAAACTCTTAAAGAGTGTATAGCCTCTTCATGGTGACATGCCTGGGCTTCTCATATGATCTCTGCTGTATGGGTTTTTCTCCTTCCCTGTTACCCAATGTCAGTTTTCCCATTCAAGCTTCACCTGCCGCACTGCTAAGACTTCAGTTTTTTTTTTCATCCAAAATTGCCATTGGAATCTGGTCTAGAGATCTAAAATGTCTGGGACAGAAAAGCATCTGCTTCCTTCAAACACCATGAGCACTCAAGGGTTCCTGGGCTCACGTGTCTCTTCTTACTGTCCACCTCCACCACCATGCCACCTTTACTTGGTGTACCAAATAGTCTATCCCTACAGGGCTGACACCTACTGAAACCCTAAAATGCAATCTAGTAGAAAAACGGCATTTGGTGATAAGACTATTGAGGATGAAATCACATATGAAGCACAATTAATAAAAACTCAGAGAGAGAAATTGGGGTTTAACCTGAAGATTCAAAAAGTAAAACAGCCAGCCATTGGCTCTTACCTTGACCTCAGACCGAAAGGGTGATCCTGCCTCCAAGAATCTCAGAATGAGACTATGTCTGAGAGCTGTCTCTCCCCCTCCCTCTGTCTTATATTCCTCTCTAGGGCTGGGATTAAAGGTGTGCACCACTGGGATTAGAGGAATGCAACACCCGATTTCTATGGAAACAAGGGTAGTTATTAGGATTAAAAGTGTGGTTTACCATAATCTGGTCAAGTTTTCAGGCAGTCTTTATTTATTAAAATACAATTGAAATACCATCACACTCATGGGAGGGGCTGTAAATTCAGTGACATGCATTTCTAAGCATATATGAGGATGGAGACCGAAGTTGGACCTATGCAGATATAAACCAGACACATGGACTGCCTAGAGCCATGTAAACTGGGAGAGAGGCACAGAACTGATCCCTCTCAGGAGGAATCAAGCCTGCTTACAGACTCCAGACAGCTTCCAGAACCAAGAAGATCTCCCTCTCCGCCAATTCATCATGGAAACCTCAGGAAGCTAACATGTACTTGGTGATTTCCATTTACTCTTTAACCCTCAAATTAATGTTGCATCTTTGGAGCAGCAAGTCTTCAAAGCTTCTTGGGTTTCAGAGTTCTGGAAGGTGAACTGTTCTTAGGAACTGAGTTCTCATTTTGACTAGTCTTCCTAAAGAGGACTTCCAATTAGACACACATCTTACACTCATTTAGCTAACCTCACCCTGACTGGAGAGACAGCAAAGGTGAATTCAGGATGGCAGGAATGGATTGTGTTGACAAGAGTAATGCTTCTGGTGATTCTGGGATATCTGGGTGGGACTGAAAGATAGAGAGCTGTGCTGAGCTCCGAGGTCAAGCAGGATATGGACATGCATATTTTGACAGCTGAGGAAGAACAGGGCTGGACAAGCACCCTGAGAGAGATGTGTTCCTGAAACTGCTACAATGACATCTGCTCAGTACTAGGTGGATGCTGAAAATTCATTAAGCCTCGTCTTTCCTCCCAGCCTATCTTCCTCTTCCAAGCTCACTGGAACATAATTCATGTATAGGTAAATGCGGGTGTGGAGGGAGAGCCTGCTGGAACATGGCCGCAGTTCTGCTAGGAAAGTGTGGCCTTGTTGTGCTGTGCCTCTTGACCTTGGGAAATTAGAGCTACATATTTTTTCCTATTCCAGGACAGCTTGGATTAGGTTGCTCTCGAGTTGATAAACTCAAGTGACAAACAGCTCAATCACAGAGCTGCAAATGAAGGCCCCCTTTTAGGGGAGGCTCAATCGGTGGGCAAACATTCCAGGAGCATTGCTGGTTACTAAAAGCCCTATTTGTCAATGCCAGTGCTGTCTCCTGCTCGGTGTTAATTAGTCATTTCACACAGCACTGGTGACAAGGAGTTAAGTCCCAGTTAACCCAGACTTCAGACAAGATGGAGTAGCAGAGGAGGAGAACCTGGCTCCAGAGGAAACATCGTCAGGACTGTTCACTTGGCTGCTGATCAGAAGAAGAAAAGTGCTGGCCCGTGGGAATGGGCCTGTATGGGAAGGAAAGGAAGGATAAGAGAAGGAAAAGCAGGCCTAACAGTTGAATTAAAATGGAAAACAATCACCACCCAATTCAACCTATGTCTACAAATGAGTTCTGAATATGGCACCCAATAAACAGTTGCAGAATGAGGGAGTTGTGGGTTTGCTCATCTTTGGTTTGCTTCCAAAGTTCCCCCGTGGACAGAGGCAGAAATGAGAAGTGGCACCTATGCTCCGAATTGCAAGAAAATTCTGCATATTCTATGCAGTAACTTTTTTTTTACGTGGAAACACTGTCCATTCTAAATCAGGCAATGGCAACCATTTTGCCTCCAGGCTGCCAGTCATTTGATACTTTGTGGATTACGTGTTGAGAAGTCCATCTGATGAACCTCTTCAATGCTCAAAAGCTACTGCTGCTTATGGAGATGCAGTGCAAATATTGTGATTCCTAACTTTCTGTTCTCAGACAGAGTCAGTTCATATGGGGACGCTGAGATTCGGGATCTGAAAAAGAGGAAGCAGAAGGAGGGAGAAGTGGGGATTCCACTGTAATGACAGATCAGATAGGATAATAGAGACTGGGGCCATATGGGCACACACAACATGACTTTCATCCGATTACTAATTTCCCGCCTACTGTTTATTATCCATATTAATACTACTGTAATATCCTCCTTTATTTACCACTTAGTCACCCAAGCACATACATAGCCCTTTAGAAGGGACCATACTTTTAAACCCAGCATCCTTCAACAACAAGAAAGCATGCCCTTAGGCAGCAATGAACTTTGATTTTCATTCTTTCTTTAAAAAAAAATCCAAAACATTAAAGTAAGACTTAGCCACAAGAGCAGAGGATGTTTTTCTATCCTCCTACCATGATGCCAATGTAGTTGCTGAGACTTTGAATCCATCATAAGCGTTTTGGGATGGGTCATATTCACTTCCCCAAATCAAGCCAGGCAGCAAGAATCTGGTCGGAAGAAAGTCCGCAGCATGCTATACCCATAGTGGTTTTCCTGGCTTTGCTCCCATGACTTTTGTCCCTGTTGTTATTCTCTGCTGCTCCCACTCATCCTTACCACCCTCACTTTGCTCTCTCAACTTTAGAGGACACTAACTAGTTATTTTATTTTAGTGTGTGTGCATGTATGCATGTGTGTTGAGCATAATGTGACTCACTAAGTGACATGCACATGCTTGGTCTTATTTAACCTCTACAGACATGTTCAAGTGTGATTCACAGTAAGCACAGAATGCTTGGATTATTCCCTGATAGACACATTGCAAGTTTCTCTTGAAGATAAATAGGTATAGTTTTTATTTTAAATCAGAGAAAATATATTTCTGCCGGTAACCAAGTGATATAAAAACACACATGCCCTGCTGTAAGGAGTTTGGAACCCTGTACATGCACGTTTTGTGCATCCCTCGCTGCATACAAGGCCTTCGGCAAATGTTCTCTCTACTTCATGGCCCTCTCTAATAAAGGCAATGAGATCTCTTTCTGATAATTCCCAAGATGTTTATTTTTTGAGAGGTTCACATAAGTCAGTACATGTGAAATAAAGTCTGCAGAATAGAATTAGCTATAGAAATATGCAGATCTATATTTCATATCCTATAGCTATTCTTTGTGAGGAAGGGTCTCATGTAGACCAAGGTATCCTTGAAACTATGTAGCCAAGGATGGTTTTGAACATATAGTTACTCTGTTTCCTTCTTTGTCATAAAGGGATTAAGGGGTGAGCCCTCACACTCAGTTTCTGCAGTGCTGGGACTCAAACTCAGAGCCATGTGCACACCAGGCCAGTACTCTGCCAGTTGAGGCACACCGTCAACTCTTATCATGCAAATTGTATGACGTTTTGTTAATAAAGCAAATGTCAAAATATACCTCACAAACCACAGAATCATATGATAAGGATACTTATTACACAAACCAGGTTTCTGGGTTTTATATCTCATAAAGCACAAGGGTTTTGATAGACTAGTCACACTCTTGCATGAAACCACATAGGAGAAAGGGAAAAAAGAAGCCAAAAAAGGGTGGGGGACTCATGATGCCAGAGCCTATTAAATCGATTACATGATTAATTTGAAGGATAGCATGTGAGAGAGAAGAAATGGACAGTGGTTCATGTCATGCCATAAAGGCCGCTGATCAAGCGTTTTCTATAACCTTCTAAGCCACCAAGAAAATTGGCTTTTGGGAGATGAATCAAAGTGGAGCAATATATTCGTTGGCAGCTATTCATATTAGAAAAAAGTGGGAGTATATGAAATCTCTTGTACCACTCAATGCCACAATTGACAGATATTAGGAAACATTAGAAGCTTCTCCACAGGAATCAAGAATGACGTTTTAGCCTTGGTCAGACTTTTCTTTCCCAACTGAAGGGGGGAACTATAATTTTGATGTGAATGGGGATACCAATGGGGGCAGGGGAATAGGATATTAATTAAAGTGTTTGATGGAGTTTCCTTTCCAGTGCACCATGGGAAAAGTCCGCACAAACCCCTGATAGTTCCACACAAGACCATTCGTCAGGATGACGGAAGTCATCCCCTTGATGGAGTTTTAAGATGAATTCTTTGTGGGGGCCATGGGCCAGGTCTTGAATCAGAAAGTAAATAAATAAATAAAATCACCCAGCCATCCCGACCAAATTAGCTGATCTAGTGGGTGAGAATGGAAGGCTGAGGCCAAGGTTTCTATTAGCAACTAGGTCTTTCCCGTTCCAGTTGACAAGACGGACAACCGTCCACCCTCGTAAAAGATTCATGACCCCGACTTTGCACTCTCGACTGCTTGCTTTCTCATAAAAACCAGTGCAAATCCTATCAAAAATTTAGCAGAATCCCTGCCTCATCTGTTTAGGCCTGAAGCTAGTTGCAGGGACAACTCATTAGGGACAGGCTCATTAAAACCAGCCCTTGGGCAAAAGCAGTTTGCGGGGCCTCCTCATTTCTATTCACTCTTACCTCTCTGGCCCAGCCTCCTGCAGCCCATAGACAAGAGGGCTTCTGAAGGTTTGCATAGTGCGCAGGTCCACTTGCAGAGTCACAAGAACCAGGGCTCAACAAATGCTGCTCTTTACAGCTGTCAAAGATCATCTTTATCTGCTCCTTTGTATGCACTGGGAAGGCTGATACAGGAGAGGGAGGAGGGGTCCAGGAAGTGGGGAGGGAGTCCTGAAGGCTGGCATCACCTGGGGTTGGTGGGAAATAACACCCGACATTGTGGAGGTCACAGAAGCCCCATGGACAGGACAAAGGCTGGGCTCTAGCCAAGTGAAGGCCAAAAGGCAGAACCTTCTGGGTCCCTTTCCCGAGTCATGTGCAGCCCAGCTTTCAGACACATGGGCTCCTGGTGCCTCTGCAACAGTCTGCCTCATGGACTCCCTACCAGATGTTTTCTGCTATGTGCCAGGGATACTATTCTCTACGCAAACTCGTGTTTGAGCTGAGAAAAAGTTATTGTCTTTCTTGGGCATGGATAAGCGTAAGAGGTATGGACAAGAATAAGCAGCACCAGGATTGACACAAAAGTATCCAGGCGTCACTGTTGCTGGGCAAGATTTCTTTTCCTACAAGGGCACAAGACAGTCCTGTAAATCTGATAGCTGTGGTACCCAGCAAAAGCTGAATAAGGCAAGTCAAGGTCGAGAAGGACCAGGTTGTGGACTGAGAAGCTCATGCTTAGATGTTACATGTAGATGTCATGTAACATGGTACAGAGTATAGGGGCTTAAAAATGGTCAACCTGCCCGATAAGCCAATGAAATTTTTGTGCATGTACATGTTCACATGTATGTAGGTGCAAATACATGTATGTGCATGTACACATAGAGGCCCCAGGTAGACCTTAGGTATTATCTCTCAGCTACTCTCCACCTTGAATTTTTGAGGCAGGTTCTCTCACTGGGACCTGGAGCCAGCTGATTCAGCTAAGCTGCCTGATCAGGGAGCCTGTCTCTCCTACCCCTGCCTCTCGGGTGCTAAGAGCATATCCTGCCGACACACCTGACTATTTTATGTGGGTTCTACGGGGGTCAAACTCCTGGACTCACGCTGGCATGTTAAGTACCTTGCCAACTGAGCCACCTTTCAAGACTCCCAACATGCTAGATCTTCACTTTTCACAAGAAGCCAGAAATGCATTTTGGGTTTTTTTTTGGGGGGGTAGGGGGTTAAAAAAACACTTTAGAAAGCTTTGCTCTTCAGTACAGGTGGAACATGGAACTCATCATGCATCATGTAGCCTAGGCTGGTCCAGCTCTCCACCATCCTGACTCGGACCCCCACGTGGTGGGAATTTAGAACCATACCACTGTACCCACCCCAAATTCATCTTTTTCTAAACATCTCCTACAAACTATGAATAGTACATCAAGGCAATGGGGCAAAAGCGTGAACTCAGATTTGTAATAACTGACATGAAAGTGATACGAAAACAGGAGAGATTTAGACAGCAGTCGTCACATACTAGAAAACTGGTAAACCCCAAGAGCCACTTGTACCGGGGGGCCGGTGACATGAGCTCTTGGAGAAAAGGGCTGTGACTAATAGTTTAAAAAGAAATTTTATTAGATACATCTTATCATTTCCAAAAGCACTTTACCATCGCAAATGGAACTAATATGCTAACAGCCCCAGCATGAGCAAAGCCCTTGATGCCAATTGTTCTTAAAACATAGATTATTAGCCTAATAGAGCTTCCAGAGGTGGGACTGCCAAGTTACATGCACACAGCATCAATTCCCTAATGGAGAGAGAGAGAGAGAGAGAGAGAGAGAGAGAGAGAGAGAGAGAGAGAGAGAGAGAGAGAGAGAGATTGAGGCTGGCTTACAATGTAGACAAGGAGGGCTAAGTCTAAACTAAAACTTGCAGGGTGTGTAACATAATACTGTATCCCTCATTCTCTTGTAAGAGGACACAGGTGGCATCCATTGGTTCTTGGGACACTGCTGTAACCACTTGGAGGTTGCTATGAATAAAAGTTGAAGATTTTTTTAAAATCAACTTTTTTTTTGCTTTATTTAACTTTTTTTTAATTTTTATGGGCATTGGTGTGAATGTCTCAGATCTTGTGGAATTGCATTTTTCAGAGCAATGAAAGGAGACAGAGACAGAGACCCACATGGAGCACCAGACTGAAATCTCAAGGTCCAAATCAGGAGCAGAAGGAGAGAGAGCACGAGCAAGAAACGCAGGACCGCGAGGGGTGCACCCATACACTGAGACAATGGGGATGTTCTATCGGGAACTCACCAAGGCCAGCTGCCCTGGGTCTGAAAAAGCATGGGATAAAACTGGACTTGCTGAACATAGCGGACAATGAGGACTACTGAGAACTCAAAAACAATGGCAATGGGTTTTTGATCCTACTGCATGTTTTGGCTTTGTGGGAGCCTAGGCAGTTTGGATGCTCACCATACTAGACCTGGATGGAGGCGGGTGGTCCTTGGACTTCCCACAGGGAACCCTGATTGCTCTTTGGGATGACAAGGGAGGGGGACTTGATCAGGGGAGGGGGAGGGAAATGAGAGGCGGTGGCGGGGAGGAGGCAGAAATCTTTATAATAAATAAATTTAAAAAAAGGTTGAAGATTAAGGGATGTGAGAAGACAAAGCCCCGAGGCGCATCACTCTTCCTTCCTTCATCCTTCCCAGGTCCAAACAGAGATCCTCCTATTTCTAAGCACTGTTGAGTGTGTTTCCCTGAGCTTTGTGCGAGAGTGTGTAAGGCTCAAAGACAAATAAATGAGTGGATTAGGTAGTCATCAAGTCCAAAGAAAAGAAATTAGAACAGACTCTGTGGGTTCTCTTTCTCTAATCCTAACGATTAGACAGCCCAGCCGAGCCATTTTCTGGCTGAATCCAACCCTGACATTCTAGCTCTGTCTTTCTATGAGCTTTATCTACAGTCAACAGGAACTGGAAACAACCATGCGTATATTAGTAACTTTTGCACAGCTGTCCCTAAAATACCCAAAAGAAACAACTTAATGAAGGTAAGAGAGATTCGGGCTCACAGTTTTAAGTGCATCAGTCTGGGATGAGTTTAAGAGGGCTTGGCAGTGAATAGCACCATACATACTTGTAACCAGAGCAGTAAGAGGGGCAGAAGTGAACAGAGATAAGATATTCCCAAGTTCCTTTTCCTTATGACCTAATTCTGTATTGGAAGGTCTGCAAAACCTGTTAGCTCCACCATCTGAGGGATGAGCATTCAACCAGTGCACCCGGGCAGGACACCCCTTATTCTACATTAACAGGATGGCCCAGGAACAGCCTCCCCATCCCACAGCATTAGCTCAGCACATTCACCGCCTTTGCCATAGCACTAGTTTTGCATGCTTACGTCCTCCCTTCTCATAGTAAGGACAAGGCAATCCTCTGCCATTTTCTGGAGAAGCAATCAAACCCTCTTTGCTAATTCACTTTCTTAGGACTTGAATAGTCTGTGTCTGGATGATACCTGGGGCTTGCATGCAAGCCTCTCCCAGTGCAACAGCTTTCCGTTCACTCATAACACGTTGCTGAAAACCTCCCCATCTATGTCACTGCCGGTCTCCTCCAAACTCTCTCCAAACTCTGGGATGACGAGGGAGGAGAGTACAGACTTGAAGGTGGATGCTTGGGGGGAGTATGCATAAGAATAAGTCACGTCCATTAGCATCGTTGACGTCATCACAGAATGAGATAGTCCTGGCATGCAACACACCTTGAAAACTTGTTATTTATTCCAGGAAAAATTGTCTCTTTGGGGGGAAAATGGGCTCTATGGGGACTCAGAAAATCCAGAACTTAGACATAGAGGACACATTCTTCTTATTAGAAGGGTTAGCTGCACATCTTCAGTTGGAATGATGTTTAAGGATTAGAGATGGCATAAGGTAAGTGGATAATTGTGGGTTAACAAAACCCACCCCTAGGACATTTAGTTTGAAAGGAGATATGTTGTGGGGTATAGAAAGATGAAGTGGAAGAGTGTGGAGGTAAATATGATCAAGCCATATTGTATATATGTTTTCCGTTTTCAAACTTTATATATAATATAAATTATATATAATTTGATATTAACCAAAACTAAAAAAATGCAAGTGATTTGTTCTTTTTATAGTTGGTATAAATTTCTCTATATATAAAAGTAGGGAGGCTGTGTTTTTGCTTTCATTTTTAATCTACTTTTCTTAGAATTCAAGAGCCAGTATTGATTCATGACATTCTATAAAGAAATGAAGAGGCAGTCTGGAATCCTAGGTTCTGAGGATGCCACGCAGGCAGGGTGTGGTGACATCACTTGATTCATCCAGATCCATGAGTTCAGGGTCTCCTGTAACTATGAAACAGATGTAATACACAGACCTCTGTAAAAGACCTGGGATGTCAAGGACAGCCTTCCCCAGTGCCATGAATGGGCTCCTAGACACATCCTATCTGAACACACAGAGACCTCATACTGGCTCAACCAAACAAAGTATAGGGACTAGTTATGAACACCAGCCAGCAATGGTGTGACCTGCCCTCATTAAAGATTCTCTACAAACAGGTGCCTCTCACTGGGCTCACTTCTGAAATGGCTTTCTTTTTATTCCCAGGGACACATCAAGAAGTGAGGGAGGGGGTTCATGCAGTATAGATCAGTCGGTCATTGACAGCGCATCAGGCTTTGACAAGCTGCTTGGCTGGGTTGAAAGCCTGGGCTAGGCATGGGCCCGTCAAGGCTACACTATTGAATTATTGACAGGCGCTCACTGTGGTGCAAGGGGAGAGCAACCACAGCGTCAGCTCAATAAAGATGAAATGGAAACCCTCTCTGAAGCTGACTTTAGCACGTTAAAGGAGTTTTAATGGGCTGGTTTAAAATTCAGTAAGAGAATGCATTAGGCTGATTGTATTTTCAATGGCTAAGTGCAGACATGCACATAAGTTTGGGGCTTGGAAGGGTTTACAAGTGAGTGGGAAACCTGTCAGGGTGGATCACACTGGTCTTCTCAAGCAAAGCAAGAAGCCACACATGTTCTAGGCCATTCATTCTCAAGAGCCGTGGTTTTCTGCATTTTCTCCTTTATTTCCTTCTCTCCAGACTGGGACAATGCTAATCTGGTGTTCTTGAGGTAAGGATGCAGTAAACAGAAGCTGTTTCTCATCCTGGTCACCGGGCCTCAAAAGACCATGCACTGAGTACTTAGTAACATTTGTGCTGTTACCTCTATCCCCAACCTTTCTCACCACCCAGCAAGAATAAGTAAGGGGCAGGCCCTCATCTCAATGTCTTACCGGAAGGGCTGGAAGACTCTCTATACTCAACGTCCCCTTATTTAGCAAATTAATATTTTATTCTGAATTTTCTTATGTAATCTTTTCTTCCTTAAATTTCCACCTGCCAAGATTTACTTGTATTTTAATAGCTAATGTCAGATGAGTACCAAGCACCAAGTCTCATCTCAGGACTATAATTTTAAATACAATGAGACGCACATCAACTGTCGCATTGACATGCAGGGAAATTATTCCACGTGGACTTTTAAAGTGCATCCTAAAAGCTTCAAAGACCCAGCACATTTGAAAAGAATTTAAATTGATGATCGTGGTATGTGCCTTTTTTTTTTAAAAAGCAATTTGTCTAATGTGACCCTATATTCATTTTTTTTTCTGATTTCTCTTCCAATGGGCTGTCTCCTGTCAAGTTGCCGCAAAGACCAACGTGCACATCTAAATCTGGGTTCATTTGCCTGCTGCAAAATTATCTTTGCCATGTCGAGCCGTGTGAGTAAATCAGAGATGCTTCTTCAGGCTGCAGGAGTAGGCTAATCTCCAGACAAATATTTAGAAGGCAGCTTTGCCGACTCTGGCCTTAATCGTTTCCAACTGATTTGACTTATTCTAATTACAGCCTTTATGTTATAAAAGCCATTTTTATGTTGCCGGGGAGCAGTTTCATTGCAAATACATGAAATTTTGCTGAGTTTTCCTTCCCATGTTGATTATGGGAATAGTATTCCACGGCTCAGCTCTAATTAGAAAAACATACTGCGTGGAATGTCAACAATTTTTAATATTAATAACATGCCGACACTGTCCTATTGTCTCCGGTAGCATCCTTCCCATAGTGTGACATGAGAAAGCCTAGAATTCACCAGGCTTTGGAAGGGACACTCATTTATCCTGGGTTTGACGGGCAGGAATCCTTCTCCTGCCCATAAGTGGGGAGTACCATATCGAAGGGAGAGGATACCACGTAATATAGCATAACGGGTAGGGAATAAACATGCAATTTAGTACTAAGGAGGGCAGTGCATTTGCCTCCCAGTTTCTTGAAGTTGGAAGCACAAAGCAGATGAAACGGTCCCGTGGTATATCAGTGGCTGCTGGCATCTGTGACTTCCAGGGTTTTCTTTTAGCACCATGGTAGTTTAAAATGTACCAGGAAGACGCCAGAAAGGAAATCAAATGATTTGGGGGGAGGGGGGAAGGTTGGTGGATCTCACTGAGACTGGAGATCCTAGACCAGGAGTCAGGTGTCAAGCCCTGTCTTCCTCTCAGGATTCTATAGACCCAGGGAGTATCTATCGGAACAGAAAATGCCCTGACACTTGTTAGCCTCTCTCTTCCATTTCCAGGAATGAATATATATATATATATATATATATATATATATATATATATATATATATATATATATATATTGTCTCAAGAAAAGAAGGCATATCTGCTCATATTTTAAGCAAAGATTTCTCATAGGCACTTCCTTTCAATGGAGATAGCAAGGAAGGAATGCAACAGAGGGAGATAACCTGTCTTAGAAGAAACAATCCACAGGATCACAGACAATTACTAGGATGAACATTGTGGTTGCTAAGTTACTCTAAAAATATGTACCACTCGCTTCACCATCATGGTCTTATCCTAACAACACAAGTCCAGTCTTAGCATGAGGTGAACACTCAATGGAGGTTCGCCCTACAAAACCCCAGTTGGTACTCCTCAAAACCACAATAGTCATCACAACCAAGTGAAATTGAGGGGACAGTAGAATGCCAGAGAAAAATTAAGGTGACAAGACAGGAAAGGCAAGATGAGATCCTGGGTTGGACCCCAGAATGGAGAGGGAAGAGGTAAAAAGGTAGCAATACTTGATACAATAGTTGCATTAGCTAACAACAGTCTGACACCACTGGTTCATTATTTATGATGAATGCCCCTTACTAATGTAAGCTATGAAGGACAGAAGGGATGGGATGCAGGCAGACTGGGGCCTGCAATACTATCTTTGCAACTGTTGTATACATCTAAGCTACCCAAAAGGCTTATTAGAAACAGTATACGTGATGGGCCTCCCAGGGCCTTCTGGATACAGTCCAGTGAGACAGGCTGACTACTCTGTTTTCCCCAACTGTGTTCCCAGGTTTCTCTCTGTGTGCCTTTGTTATCTTGTGGGGCACTATCCTTTGGTAATAGCATCATTTCACATCTGTCATCCACTTCACTAGTGTGACTCCTAAGCATCTTCATGATACATTCAGCTCTGACCTCTCCAAGAGCAGCTTCCAGTCACACCAGTTATTAGCTATTGACACTTGTCAATCCCCTACCCCAAGTCCACCCACTTCTTCCTTCATTAGATCCCATCTAACATTTACATCCACCATCAGATCCAAGACTCGCTTCCTTGTGTGATGGGCTCAGTGCATGTAGACTAGTCATGGATATGGTCCATGGATCAGGTCAGCTCACTCCTGTTTTCAGGGGTAAATTTTAATAGAACACCATTCACTTATGTGTGTATCTGGCAACTCCTATTTTTCACCAGCAGTGTAGAGGAGCTATACCACTGACTAGATCATTTAAAGTCCAGAGCACTTATATCTGGTCCTTCACAGCAAAACCTTCTTGAAAACCTAGTACAAGACGGGGAAGCCTATATCTTTAAGAAGCTCCATCCCCAAACAGCCTCAGTGGGTGCTCTAGATACATTAACTGAACCCACAAAAGCATTCTCCTCTGGGCATAGGACCCTAGAAGCTTCTGATCAGCTTGATGAGCTGGGTAGAAAATTAGTTTCTTCTCTGGAAGTTAATTTCCCCCTGCTTCCAGAATTCGATCATATCCTGTGAGCCACAGCACTCCCTGCCCTGTTTAAAATAAAGACCCAAATTAAAAGAAGTGGATTTCCTGAGGGCTGCCTGCCTGTTCCAGGTGGTGCTCCTAGAACAAACCTGTGCTGTGGGGTGTCACCTCTCATCCCTAAAGACCTGGGGGATTTCTACAGGAGCAGCATAGGCTGGGGGTTCCTGCCAGGGTCAGAAGCTACACCCATCTCTGGGCACAAAAAGTCAGAGCAGATACGGTCTCAATGGGTCACAGTCTGGCCACCAATAGGAAAGGCAGGAAGTCTCTGATAAGCACATCCCCGTATCTTCTGGGTACTAAGCCCTGCACACTAGGTGGCGTTAGACTGAGGAGAGGGGTACAACGAGACAAGCAAATGGGACATCAGCAGTGTAGACAACTAACACTGCCAATGAGAGGCAGGAGTTCTTGTGCCTGGCTCAGCCTTGCTTTGATGTGAGCTGTAGTTGGGTCAGAATGCAAAGCTTGTTCTCTCTCCATTCACGTTTACATGGTTAGATGTATCTGAGTCTGAAAACTGAGCTAACTGGGATGCGTAGGTAGCATGCTGGTTCTGTCCCAGGCATGTCCCCACACACAGAATGCTCAGGACACCAAGGCTTGCTGTCCACATACAAGGACGCCAAGTCGAGAAAAGGTCAATTGATTGACACCTGAGCATTCATCTATCCATTGGGCTAACTTAGGGTTCAAAGTGGAGTCTGGTCATAGAAATTGAAATCCAATATTCAATCCATCACCACTCTCTCAAGTTTTAATGAGATTAAATGGTACCAAATGGCTGTGGACCTTTTTAATTCTGATGGAAGCTGTACAAAATAGTCCTTTTAGTGAACTGTGGCAGTGTAGTCTTTAGGGATGGATAACTAAAACCAATCAACTCCTTCCCAGACTTAAAATGTGTGTGTGGAAAGACATGAGGCTAGAATAGCTACACCCACTCTGAGGATTATTAACAATTAAGAAATATTCAAATAATTGAGCGTGCTGGACACATCAACTCTGTAGTATTAGTGGAAAATCAGAAACAAATATTGGAGCAATCAGTCAGTCAGTTTCCTTTCACCACGGACTCCATAAAGAATGGAATTAAATGTTGGGACAAACTGTCATAACAGATGGCCTTTGGCCAAGAAACACTCAAAAATAATGGACAGAAAGTTAGTAGGCAGACGTTAGACTGTGGTATAAACCCCAAAGACAGGACTTCCTTAGACTTCATGTTTACTGATGAACTCTCCAGTTTGCCAAAGGGTGCCAAGAAATAGTATAGCGGAGTAATTGCTGGAGGGAGAGAAGGAGGGACGGAGGGAGAGAGGGGACAAACAAGGTAAGGAAAGAAGGAGGTCAGAAAAGGAGCGGAGGGATGGAAGGATGAAGTCAGAGGCCTGAGTAAGTTCTAGGAAGTAAGCATGGTTTCCAACCTCTGTAATCCTAGCACTTGTAGGGCAGAAATATGAGGATCATGAGTTTGAGGCTAGTGTGAGCTACCCGGCAAGGCTGTCTCCGAACACCAAACAAACAGCACAACCAAGTAAAATGTGGAAGTGGAATGCGTGGCTTGCATTCTATTACTGTCCTTGCTCCAACAGTGATGGCTCTGCTTTCCCCGGGAAGATGCACCATCACCCACCTTTCCCTGTGCCCTGACTTTACAGGGCTGCCTTGGCCCATTCTCTCACTGGCTACCCATCCACAATGACTTCCTGCTTGCCTGCTGCCTATTGCTCTGCACTGGGTTCTGAAACTACAATGGAGGAGAAACAGGTAGTCCTGTGGACACGTGGAGCTTCTGGTAGAATAGCAGACAAACACACGGAGCGCACGCATGCTGACTTCAAACCGCTTGAGTGTTATGAAGTCTAGGACATGATTACAGCTAAGAAAGGCTGCTTGCTGGGCAGGAGTTGCCTTAAAGGGCAGGAGAGAATAGGCTTCTAGGAATTCGTGACTTACAGAAAGTGGGGTACAAAGAAGAGGGGTATAAAGTCCTCCAGCGAATGACTGAAAACCCAAAATGCCCCCCCCAAAAGGCAGGCTGAGAAAGGTCAAACAGGATATGCTGGGGTAGCCAGGGAGAACCTTGTGGCTTTGTCTCTATCAGTTACCAAGCCCCTTTCTTCCTATGACTCTAAGACACAAGAAAATACTCATTTGATTATTTTAGTGAGATCCAGACATCCAGACAAAGTAGCCCCTCCTCCTGTTTCCCTGTCATTCCCGAGGGTCCTCCCCACTTCCAATCAGCTTCACACGAAGGGGAATATCCCAGAATACAAGAAATAAAATAACACCGTCCTCTGATGCACTGAACTTTTGCAAAGGAGTGGGTCCCAGGCTGTACTTTCTCTCACTTGTATGTGAAGAACAGAAGCAGTGTGAGGCTGCCACCGATGGTCCTGATTCAAGCCGGCTTACAAAGGCACATTATAAAGATGGGCAGAGCTGAGTTTCACAGGAAGGAAATGAACCGCCCTCCAGGCAAAAGCTGAAGCAAATAAAACTCTCCTATATAGTTGTTCAAACACTCAGGTACTAGGGGTTTTCTGATTCCAACATCTGGTCTTTTCCACTACATACCTAGTCTCATAACTCACACCGGCCTCAGAAAGACTTAGTAATGATTTGTTTAAGAAGCACTTGTGTGGTGTGACTGTGTGTAGAAGCAGCAGGAGGCACTGGAGAAATGACATGCGTCCTTGATTTTGTTGGGTTGTGTCTGCGCAGGCTCTCTGGTTCCACCTAAGACCTTGTGAGTTTGAACTTCTGAGGTTGTGTGTTAGTCAACATCAAGTCTGAGATCCCCTGGGCTGTTCCACACTCAGCCTGCTCTGAATCACTAATCTGAGGTGTGGTAACCTCGGAGGCTGCTCGGCTCAGGCTTCCAATTGAGATATGGTCCAGTCACTCTTCTCAGGTCCTTACAGGAGGAAAAGGGAAATTATTAGCCAGGGGACCAAGTGGGGTCCCAAGGATAGTGTCTGCCTCCCTTCTGGCTGGTTTACAGAGAAGCCTTCTTGCTCTCTCTTCTATATGTTCTACGGCATGGGGCACCAGACAACTGCTTAAAACTGTGGTTTGGAAACACTCATTAGGTAAAGGAGACCGTGAGGTGGCCTGCTAGTGGTTAGACAGGCCAGGCTAGGGTGAGGTGCACACCATGCCCTGGAGCTGGTGTTAAGTGTGGATTCACAACTCCTCTCCAATCACCTCTTGTTAGCAGCAACCATAGGCAAACTGCTAGAGAGGATTAAGTAGGGGGAGCAATGCTGGATCACTGTCAAGCAGAGAAAAGACTCAATTTGTGGTAATCACACCTCTGTAATCACTTCGGCAAGAGGCCTTTGTGGCTGTGCTCGCCTTTTCAAAGTATGGACCCAGACCAGGCAGCAGTAGACAGACAGCCGCAGGTTGGCTTTTGCTTGAGCATATTAAAATGAATCCTCCCCTCCTGGCTATTAATAGTACGTTCCCTCCATGGGTCTCTCTCCCAACATCTGAGGCCCAGATGCTCCATAAACAGTTGAACATCACTGTGCATAAACAATTGATCTGATCTCTATAAACACAGGAGAACCTAGAAGGAAGCTTTACTGGGGGAGTGGGGGATGCACTGCACTTCCTCTATGTCTGTCTGTGTAAGGTGTATGTAAAATAAAAACAAAACGAGGGAGTACTTTAAGAACACTTACACACCACTGTTTGGACTAGGAAATACACCTTGTCCCAGTCCAAAATAGGCTTCTTTAAAGTGGAGGAAGGCTGGGAGCAGGCTGCTTATAAAGGTTGTGTTCCAAAAGCCCCTAGCCAGGCCTCTACCAACCTCACTGTTTTCAGACTCTGCTCTGGAGATGTGTGCTAACAGAATGAAGGAGAGCCCAGGCTACCATAGAGAAACATTTGGCAACTCTGAAACAAAGGAAGCTGTAGGAATAAGATGGTATTAAAGCCCAGATGCAACATTCTCTGCTACAGATGCCACTTAGGTCCTTGAGAGAAGGGCCCCTCAGTAAAAAACGGGTTTTGAGCAGGTTTCCTTTGCATAATGGGGGAGGGGAAAGAAGGGCTGGGAAAGAGTAGGAAAGGATAAGAGAAGTGGGGTTCTCAGGCTCTTAAGAGCAAGGGGGACTGACCCTGAGTGCCTCTGATGCTTCCTCCCTTGAAGGCTTAGAAAGAGCCACAGAGAAGGCAGTCCAAACACCACCTGTCTCCTTCAGCTTACGTCATAAACCCACATTGCAAAACAAAGAAGTCAGCAATACTGGGATTTTAGCTTGCTATATATACAATAAGAATGAACATTTGAGCTGGCGAGATGGCTCTGGGCAAATGATGCTCGCCGCCAAGCTTAATGGCCTGACTTGATCCCTGGGACCCACATGGTAGGAGATGAGAATTTCTACTGTTGTCCTCTGACTACCTCCATGCACTGTGACAAACATGTGTCCTCCCTACAACATACATAGACAAAAAACAAAATTAATAAAAATATAGTAAAATGAATATTAAAAAGCATTCTTCAAAACATAAATGTCATACTTTTCTCTAACTGCCCAAATTAGATTTTTTTCTCAATAGTATATATGTGTGTGAATGTATATAGATATATAAAAGTCAACCATTACAACAGATATACTAAGTTTCTCTTGTTTCAAATAAAAGCTCCAGAAGAGCGTATTGTACTATCGTACTCATATCTCAAGCACATTTATTCTTTATGCCCAAACTTCTAAGCATCATTTCTGTCTACATATGAGGGTCAGTTTCTGCGTTCCCCTCTTTAATTTTACCTCTTAGAGGACCATCCAGTTAAAAATCACACCTGTTATTCCCAAAGGAGGAGCTAAAGCCTGAAGCAAAATTAACTGGGGATCCCAAGTGGGGGCTCTGGTAACTGCAGCTGGCTCCTTATGTGTTTGTTAGGACAACACCAAAGCTCTGAGAGATGAAACAGGAAAAGATTCAAGGCCACCCCTCTCCCCGCCTCATGGGAGCCTGGTTCTTTATTCTGCTGTGTGATACAGGCAGAGGAAATACAGACAGCCGGTGCACACCTCGTGTGTGGGTGTTCATAAACAAAACGTTACCACTTACCACTGTCCTCAAGACACAGTGCAACCCGAATCCCACAAGCGACACTCGCAGTTGGTCTACTTGTGCTTCTTTTCCTTTTTAATGGAAAAGGGGGCCACAAGAATCCTTGTGCCATAGAAGCAGTCCTAGTCCTGAAAATTCACTGAAGAATCTTCAAACATTTTATAAGTGTGAGCACATTTGCACACACTCAACATAAACCAGAGAGATAATCAACCCAAAAGACCATTTCCTGCCTTGCACTGGTTGTGCAAATGAAGAGAAGAATTGTGTCAAACTCTTTCAGCGCCAAACTCTTGGGATTTTGCTGTTTTAAGGGAATCTTCCAAAAGAGGGATATCCGAGGGAAAAAAAAAAAACACAACAGTTTTCCTAAAGTGTGCTCTGTGCTGGTCAAAGCAGCTTGTGTAAACTACGGAGGCCATGCCCCCCCCAGCTTCTGCTAATTCATGATTTCCAAAAGGCGTGAGTTGAGTGGGAAGAAAGGAAGCCTTTGGGAAAACAGAGGAGAGAGCTAGAGCCACTCAGGGCCCTGTGGAGTGTGGGAAGGAAGTGGTCTTGCCAGCTCCTCTACTCCCGCTTTACCAACCTGACACATGAGCAGGTTAGCAAATCAAAACAGAGATTCCCCCAACCCCCCCTTAACAGACACGACATCAACACAGCAAGCTGAACCACATGGAATGTCCAACTGTCCCCCAGTCGGCATCAAACACTCCTTCCCTTTCCAAGCACAAATGTAAAACAGGCAACGCAAGCTGGTGATGGAAGTTTTGATTCAAAGGACCGCACATCTCTCAGAGACCTAGAGCAGCCTCCCAAACTCTCGTTATTTCTCTCCTCAAACCCAGTGTCAGGTGAAACTCTGTCACCCCCAAGTATCCGAGTAACAACAGCTGGGCCGTGACCTGCGGTGGTGGTTTCTCTTTATTTCCTCTTTCCGACTTTTACGATGTGCACTCTTAGTGTACAGAACTGCTGAGAGGAGACGGGATTAGTTCAAAAGGAGATTTCTGTGTGGCAGCTGAATTGGGGTCGGGGACAGTTATTCACTAACTAGCCTGGCTTTGTAGCGCACCCCTACACAAAAGGCCAAGATCAAACACAGCAGAGTACAAATCTCTCTCTCTCTCTCTCTCTCTCTCTCTCTCTCTCTCTCTCTCTCTCTCTCTCCTAGAACCACAGCCCCAAGTGGGAGGCAATACACTCACCCCAAGTGTGGAGGAAGCAGGCACAAGGATGAGTGGCGGTGTCGGGGTCAGGTGCTGGAGATTAGCTCCATGGGCAAGAGGGTGGGCCACGGGAGAGAAAAGGAGGGATGACCAGGCTTTGCAAAGGGCAAAAAGCAAAGGGGCAGAAGAAAAGCATCAGGAATATGGACCAAGAAAAAAAATAAGGCAAAGGGAATGGGAAATTAATAATCCAACAAGCAGGATGTCTCTGTGTTATTAATCACACTGCCTCAGAGAGCTGCAGAGGAGTGCAGAGCTGCACATGGGAGAGGAGGGGTTTGCGTGCCATTGGCTGCCTCTGCTCACTCCTATACATCTCAGCCAATCCTCCCTGCGCCTAAGGTACAGATAGATCTGCGCTGCAGTTCCAAACCACCGGCAGCTGAGGAACCGTGCTCTGTGGGGTGAGGCTGTGCTCTGTCCAGTTAATGCACTATAAACTTTATTTGAGCTGACTTCTCACTGGATCCCCCAGTGACGGGGTCAGGGGTGCAAGCAATTCCACCCCAAATCATGCCATAATCGAATTGCTGCCTATTTCCCGAACCTATAATGAAAAAGGCAACCGAAATAATGCCGGTAATGTTGGCGGTCTCCCTTGCCTGTCCGACGCTATTACCTGCAAATGCCTGCCGCCATTTCCTGGGTACTCTAACAATGAATATATTTCACAGCTCACTGGCTCTCCTGCGTGGGTGGCGTGGTATAGACACCTACATGATAGGAAAAGAAATCTAAGACAATAAGGCTGTGTCTGAAGGCTGTGCCTGGCAGCCCACTAGGGAGAGAGGCCGTTTTATCCAAGTGGTTGGTTGAGAGAGAGAGAGAGAGAGAGAGAGAGAGAGAGAGAGAGAGAGAGAGAGAGAGAGAGAGAGAGAGAGAGGAGAGAATTCAGAAACATAGTTCAGTTCAGAGGCACAGCTTAAGCTAACACCAACTTGATTTCTCTTTGTCTCTTTAAGTCTTAGCGTCATCACCTGCGGCATAATAACCTGGAGTTCCACTCCTTCATCAAACTCAGGTGGTTTTGATGCTATGCTCCAGCCTCTGAACAAAGTATGACAGATACAGCATTAGGGACTGGGATGCGATAAAATAATGCGCGCGCACCTTACCTGAAAATGCCCTTGAAGTCTTCAACTCCCCTTCAAAACAGTTTCTTAAATAAAAATCCTCTATTTACATGTCCTTAAAAGCACAAGCCAACATTCCCATGGTACTTCATGCCTCAATAAACTGCTGATAACAGCAGGACACAGTTGTTCAGAAACTCAGGGCTACAAAAACCCCAATGCCCAGGTGTTATCTGCACAGCTGCCTGCTGGGATAGGCTATCCCCTGGCCAGTGGGAAGCTGCAGGTGGACTCTGGGTGTGGCTGAAGTCCCTGAAACCTCAAGACACTGACAAGCTTACAGACCTCGCTAATGTCTCCCTCCAGCTGGTAGGTTTGGGTCACTCCGAGCAGTTATTTCAAAACTGTCCAACATCAGATCCCTGCTTTATAAAGCTTGGCTGTGCCAGAAAATGTCCCTGTGCCTAACCCAAGTTCAGTGTGTCCGCAGGCCCTGACTTCACACTGGGGAGGTGTGCGCTTGTGACATGTTGAGCGCTGAGACTCAGCTCTGCACAACGTCAGGGCCAGCAGAAAGCACAGGTTACCAACGCCTGTGATGGCAGAGTCTCAGACGAGAGGTGCTGCAAGATGAGGAACACCGAGTATCCGAAAATTATCTTCTAAATTGATAAGAATACTCGCACCTCACGTTTCTTTTCGATGTCGTGTTTCATCTCCCTTTTTAACGTACGAACCTCCATCTTGCAGTCTTTACTTCATACCAGTTTCTAGTTCAACAGAGTCACCTTCTTTGTCTTCATCATTTCCGTACATAGAAGAGCAGTCTGAGTTCTCACACAGTCACAAGTATGGGCGGTAGCCATATGAGACAGATCCGGCAGGCTTGTTCAGGTATAGCTCACTATTACCCCGCCCCTGTCATATGCCGCATGGAACGAAGAAGGAATCACATTTTTTAAAAAGATACATAGAGGGCATGCTGACACTCGCAGACAAAGAATAATTCTTTAAAATACTCAGCACTATGAGCTAGAGAGACCAGATCTTATAAGAAAAAAATCAATATAAGAAAAAAAAATGCTCTGGATGTAATTGAAGCCACACATTTGTACACAACTTCTGCTATACGCCCAATTACGGCTATTTATCAAAGAGTAGACACCATTGAAACCAGCAGCATGAAAAACAAATTTTACTAAGTCAGAGGGAAAAAAATCATCAGAAAGGAAGGGGTACAGATAATAAATAATTCAATATTCTTGAGAAAATCTCTTGCAGAAAGGGCCTGGTTGATTCAAACATCAGACGTGCGTCTGACAGGAGACGTATCGATTCGGACGATCCTATCATTATTCCAGCCAGAGTCCTGCGCGGAAGCTGTTCTTTTTGCTCCTGTTTTTATTGCTGTAACCACTAACCTCTTCCACATACCTCCATCTCTTCGAACCCGTCTTCCTTATACCTTATGTCCTAAGCCTAAATGGAGGAAGGTGATAAATACATCTAGGGTCTGCTCGGAGGTGGCAAGGGCTCCGCTGCCCTAAAATCTAACAGGCTGAGGGGCTGGTGACAATCTGCTGGGATTTCTGCAGTCTGGGGAAGGAGTGGTGGGCCCCATCTGTGTAATTAGCAAGGCAGAGTATTTAGATTCCAGGAAGAGCGCACATCCCCAACAGATCCGACTCATAACTGACAAAGAGTGGTCCAGCGCCGAACAAGAAGAGTGACAGCGATCTACTCATGTTACCTAGAGCAATGAGGAGCAAAGTGACAGCCTCTGACTGTAATGATCTCATCCTCTGCTGCCCAATGGTCCTCAACTGCACCGGCTCCTCCAAAACAAATAAATATAAATAAATAACAATAGAAGAGAAAAGAATGAAATGGGAGGGAAGCAAGCAAGAACTAGAAAGATCGGTTCAGGTCAGCGTGGATCAGTGAATACAGAGGGGTAATTAGAGGAGAAAAAATACCTCCATTAGCATTCTGCATGAAGCAGAGCCTTTTCTCCAATGTTCGATGTGTTAATTACTGCCAGATAGGAGGTGCCACCGAACATTAACAGTCTTACAAAGGCACAGGAGGTAAACAGATAAGGCAGAAGCCACTAGAAGGTCGGGAGAGCAAGTCAGTTTTGAAGAAAGATAAAAAGAATCTTCACTTCTGTGCTGGTGGAGGAGAAGGGGACAGGGCAGCAGGCCCTGTTAGACATGGTTAATTAGGCAAGGATTCCAAGCTTGCACAGGGTGCAGCATTTGCCATGGTAATCAGGCGTATTATTCAAATGTGCAGGAAAACAAAAGGCAGGCAGTGCCTGACAAGACACATTATAGTTGGCCCCATTCAGAGCTTCCCTGTGTACCAAGTTCTTCTGGGAGCGAGCTGGGTGTACTTCTCAACACTGAGGAATAGAGTCCCCTTAAACTTAGATGACTGAACAGGCACAGGATCCCTGAGATAAAATGTTTCAAGTCTGTGTTTGTTGTCAAGCTAGAGAGCTCCCGAGGAAAAGACTGGAAAAGCAGCAGGTTGTGGGGACAAGACTTATTCCAATGTTAAAAGCAATGCCTAGGGACGCTGGAGATGGTTCAGTGGGTAAAGTACATGCTACTCGGCATGAAGACCGCAGTTTGATTCTCGCAGAACCTGGGTAAAAACATCTGTGTGCTGCCATCTTTCTCAGCCCTGGGGATGCAGAGACATGGGGAGCCTGCGGCTTACAGGCCAGCTGGGCCAGTCCAATCAGAGGGGCCAGTTAGTGAGAGACCCTGTTCCAAATAAGAGATACTGAGCAATTGAGGAAGAAAAATGAAGTTTGCCTATGGTGTACATACAACACACACACACACATACACATCCCAAACACACAGACACCAAACACACACACACACATCACACATACCCCCCAAACACACACCTTCCCCCACACACGCTAAACACACACACACCACACACATACTACACACACACCAAACATACACACACCAAACATACACACACACCACACATACCACACACAACAAACATATACACACATCACACAAACACCACACACCAAATACACACACACACCACACACACACACCACACACACACACCACACACACACACACACACACCACACACACACACCCCACACCAAATACACACACCCCACACACATATCTATACATGTACACAGCGAAACAAGAAAGTGAAAGAAGGCAATGCTTAGATGGGGAAGGGGTTCTAGACGATTCTTTGTCTAACTTTACAGGGAAATAAACCGAGAATGGGAAGAAGAAATACAGTGGCGGGGGGGGGGGTTGATGAAAGAGAGAGAAAAGACAGAGAGTTAATGACAATGACAATATTTTGTGTAAGCTCTACAGAGTGAGTAGTGCAAGAACCATCTTTCCTTATGGTTTCAAAGAGGATGAAGGTAAACATTTTCCATATTCAAAACTCAGTCTTATTAAACAAGGCTCTAGGACAAATGGCAGGTCAGCCATTGCTGCTCTTGCCTTTGGAACCCAACAAGTGTGGCGGTGGTACAGCCAGTGGTTTCAATAGCTTCAGACAGAGTCAAATTGTGAAAGGTTTGATCTGGAACAAATAACACCTTGTCTCCTCACTGAATTCTGACTACAGACCCTATGTCCATGTATTTAACTAATTCATCACTGAAAAAATATGCTTTCTTAAGTAAGGTGTTTGATGATGGGGCATGTTTATTATCCTAGTTACTCAATAGGCTGAGGCAGGAGGATCATAAATTGAAGGCCAGTCTGGGCAACTTAAGTGAGATTTTGTCTTTAAAGCAAACAAACATCAAACAAAGCATCAGGATAAAACAAAAACTGTGTTTGTACTCAACATGTATAGACCTGTTTTTTGTTATTCCCTGGAGAGCCCAGTATAAGAATCATTTAGATTATACTGGGGACAACTAGAGACAGATGGGTATAGGATCATATATGATGCATTATATGCTGCACTGGAGTGTCTCTGGATCTAGTTAGGGGACAGTCCCAGAGCCACTGCCTCCTAATGCTGAGTGATGACCATAGTGGTCATTCATCAAAGCCTCTTTGCCTCCAGTTCAGTCAGCCTGTGGGAGGGAAGTGAAGATAAGATAGGGAGAACGTCATAGGAAGTACCTTGGCTTCCGGGATCCAAACACGTTGCTAATCATAAGGAATTCTCATCAGAGGGCACAGACCAACTTAGGATATGTAGTGTATGAGGGGTGTGTGTGTGTGTGTGTGTGTGTGCATGCGTGTCTGTGAGTGCACACGTGTATATGTGTGTGTGTGTGTGCATAGAATGATGAATCAACTAACTGTGGGACATGATGAAGCCCAGAAGAGATGGAACTCTGTCTTTGGAACAACATATAGGAAGAAAGGAAGAAAGAAGGGACAGAAAGGAAGACAGGGGAAGTTAAAGAGGAAGAGAGAGACAGAGAAAAGAGCAACTTTCCACATACTATTCTGGAAGCAACCATTTTGTAGAGATGCAGGAGAGATGGGTAGTGGTCTAGTGAGGGATATAGGTGAGGGGCATCCTGGGAGTAGAACTATTATGCCGTGTGCAGACTGTGATGGCCAGCACAAGAAAGAATATACTGCAAAGCAGTCAGTGTAGCCATCAATGTGTGCACCCAAAGCTGGAGTCCCAGGACAGTGGACTCACTGTTGTGATGCTGCAGGGGACTAACACCAGGTGTTACCCTCTAGAGCAACTGGGGCATGGCACTTGGAAACCATCTCTTTTTACTTCTTACACTGGAATCAGCCTTCAGTCAGCTCAAACACCAGAAAGTCCTAAGATAAGATTCCTACATGTAAGACCTTGAGTAAATCTTTTTAAGTCCCAATATGGATAATCATAGTTCCTCTTCTGAAGCATCATTGTGGAGATAATATGGGATAGTAAGTACTTTGTGCTTGGGCCACTTGCTGGCACTTCACAGGGTCTCTATATCTGCTAGTTGTTTTTTATCAATAATATCAATTCTACTTTTACACAAACAGTGTCCAAACGGGCTTGCAGATAGCTCATTGCGTAGCTTGCCACTTAAGCCTGAGAATGTGAGTTTGACTGGGCAGAACCCATGTAAAAGCCACATTGTCACCCACTGTCTTCCCCTGCATCCAGAATGGACCCAGGTCCCCTTCCACTGTTCTTCCCTAACAATTAGCAGGTGGTGGGGGCGACACCAGGTCACTTCATCCCATCAGTTAAGCACTACGGGAAGGGACAACAGGGAATACAAGTCTCTATTCTGATCAAATTAACTGGACATGGATCAATAGGGAGCCTCGGCATGTCCGCAAGCTGAGGGTCTGTGGATTCCGGGCACAGAGTCGTCAGAGAAAGAGAGAAAGGGAGAGTGTGTGGGGGGGTATCTGCCTCCTCGGCACAGAGATTTCCTTTTATTGAATCTGTCACTTCCCATTTCAGTTAACAAACTGCTGCACAGAGCTCATAGCTGGGCAATATTACAGCTCCACGGAATACGAAGTGCGAGCAATTGTTTCAGATTGGGGGTTTAATAGGCAGAAAGGGCAAGGAGAGAAGAAGGAGGTTGGCAATTCGGCTCCTTTGAGGGGAGACCATGGAAAGAAGACAGGAAGCAGCCAAGTTCCACTTCCTCACTTCCTCTCTGAAATCACTGACAGCCCAAGACTCAGAATAAGAATTCACCAAGTAGAACACTTTTTTTCCCCTAGCAATATGCAAAAAGAGCAGTTTTATCCTCCACTGTAGAAGAGTGGGTTCTTTTGGCAGGGGTAGGAGGTTGTTTTGTGTTTGAGACAGGATCTTACTGTGGAGTCCTGGCTGGCTTTGAACTCACTGTGTAGAACAGGCTGCCCCTTAAACTCATAGAGATCAAAGGGTCTCTGCCTCACCGATGCTGAGATTAAAAGCATGTGCCCCACATTCTACCTGGAGAAATGATTTTATTGTTGTTTTTTTAATGCACTAATTTCTTTTACTTTTCCACAGTGGGACTGTAGCAGTAATTGCTCAAAACATGAGAATTTCTGGCTTTTCCTCACCTCTTGAAATTGGACTCACGTTCTTTGATTGAGCATGGCATTTATGAAAGAGAAAAGACTGTATTCTTAACAATGTTAGCTCCCACAAACACTTCAGCATATTCTCCAAAATCACAGAACTAGAAAACAGCAGAGCTGTGGACACTGTGGCCTGTGTTGATTCTATAACCTATTTCTGTCTGTCCATTCAATGAGTTTTCTGCCTCTTGCTTCTGAGAGCTGCATCACTCAAATGATGATGAACTTCAAGTGCACTGTTCACAGCAACCCTCTGCATATGTTTTCTCAACCAGACTCCAACTGGCAAGCAGCCAGGCATCTATCAATCTTGGACCATTGATAGTCGGTGGTACTCAATTCTGACAGAATATTAGAGTCATCTAAACACTTAAACTCCCAGATACCCAGTCTGTTACTCTCAGTGGAGTTGAAGATATAATGAAATATGTAAAGCAATGAGCAGAACAATAGTACAAAAAAGAAAACTGATAAGGAAGAAACTAGGTCTTCAAGAAGATCGGGACAATGGGGTTAATGTTACTGAGGACTTCACATACATATAAAG
This sequence comes from Alexandromys fortis, assembly GCF_014885135.2. Lineage (NCBI taxonomy): Eukaryota > Metazoa > Chordata > Mammalia > Rodentia > Cricetidae > Alexandromys > Alexandromys fortis. The sequence goes on along the minus strand of NW_026067891.1, from coordinate 8,997,147 downwards.
ACCATGTCTTTATACGCCAGAGTTAGTAAGTTATAGTGGGAACAGTTAACATTGCCTGTTTACTATTAAATCTCTTCAGGACTTTTCTTATTTATAATGTACATGGTTATAAGTATTGAAATAATAGTGGACAACTATAGAGAATTATGCTTGGGATAATATAGACCCTCAACAAAATCTATTGTACAAGCTGATAAATCAAAGTTTTCCATTAAGAAAACATTTAAATCAACAGCATATATGTGTGTTAAGTTGCACCTGAAGATTCTTTCACTTGTTTATTTCCTCTAGAGTTATCTTTTCAAGACCTCTGACAAATGATGTCCATCTTCTTGCCTCAATGAATTTCCTGTAATGACTCAACCATTCACCATACATACATTCTGCATGTCACCAAATCCATAGGGATGGGGATTTGTCCAGAATATTCTAAAGCCCCACCTGGCTCATAGGCATCTATGACAAGTCTATGTTAAATAAACAAGCAATGATGGACTGTCTATTACTTGATCTGGGTTGATCTAGGTTCCTTACCAAGTGTGCATATGCACATCCTACCCCTAGACTTGACGAGTGAGAATCCGTGGAGACTTTGAGTCCCTCAGGCTGCACAGGTGATACAATTTTTTTGGCCTTGTTAATTGGGATTACTATCACTGCCCTGACAGTCCAGGCTCTTTGTACATTGGCAAAGAAGATCCAGTTAATCTTCACAGAAACTGAAGAGGTGTTTCTGAGCCTCTTCACCATGAGACCATGGACCTTAGGAGATGTGCCCAAAGGCAATTTAGCCGCTCAGTAATAGACCTGTCTAGCTCTACACAGGAACAGAAAAAAAAAAAATTGGCATCACCTGGGCTCCTTCAAGAACTACACATTTTGGGGATCCCATCTGAGACCCACTGAATCAGGAACTGTGAGCATGGGGTCAGTCATTTGGGTTGGAACAGGGAGGGCGAGTGTGGGAGCCATTAATAATGAGGACGGACGGGAAGAGGGCAAGCTGCCGCGGTGGTGGGATTTCTTGGGGACAGAAATGTGTTAAGAGGTGGTGCTTCACAGCAAGGCAATAATGAAGAGCTGCAGGCACGGGCAGAGCAAGCTCTGTTCAGAAGTGCATTCTGGGAAACACTGGTGTTCGGAAAGTACCAGGACTCAGGAGCGATCAGGGCCCTGTGCTTTGTTCTATAATTATTTGTCTAATGAAGAATCAGTTTGGAGGAAGTGGGCAAGACCCACAAATGTGCTACTGTTTGCTGTGAAGCTGCAAAGCTGTGAGGAGCCTCTGACAGATCATGAATGAAAACCACTAATTAGTAAATATCTAGAATCTGGGGACTTGTTTCCTATTTTTATGCATGCCTATAATTTTTTCCTTTATAATAAAGAAGATTGTTGCATTTCTTTCTTTGAGGGACATGTGTGTTATGGTACACATATAGAAGTCAAGGGACAACTTGTGGGAGTTGGTTCCTTTCTTCTCCTGTTACCTGGAACCTGAGGACGGAACTCATGGTATCAGGCTTACCCACCGAGCCACCCGGTCATCCAATGTTTCCTTTGAAAGCTGAGTTTAGAATGTGTAACTGTGGGCATGGTCTGTATACATGGCCAGTGGAATGTGTCTAAAACCTCGGGGCTCACCAGCAGTTGAGGAAGGGGGAATAACTCTCTTGTGGCGGGAATAAACCGAAGTCTTTATCTCTGAGTTTAGTCTCAAGTTTATTTCATAGGGAGCTTGGGGATTCTGTAAGTGACTTGTACAACTCAGGGTCCACATTACAATTATAACACAATTTCCAATGGAGATACATTTGGTTCAGTGAACTAAGAGATGCTTGTTGAATATGCAGGGCTGGGCCGCAGCTATCACCCAGTGCAAATTAGCTATCATTTGAACAGTTATTAACAGAAGTCATAGGAAGGTAACCATTCTATATGCTAACAATTGTGAAATGCTGACCCTTTCATATGCCATAATCTACTATTACCACTACCATCATCCTGGAAGACAGCAACAGCAATGTGGCTGAAGCAAGACCGAAACTCCCCGTGTGCCCAGTGCTTCCCTTGATCACCTTGTCAGAGCACACGCTCAGACAACTGGCAGTCCTCCCCTCATTTACGGGCCATCTTGAGCAGCCCCTCATCCCATTGAAGACATTGCCGTAGCTTCATTTTCTCCACACCTCATTTTCTCCATTGCCCAGCCTGAGCCATATCAAAGAAAAGGCACTAAAAGAGAAATTTCATAGCTCCTGACCTTCAGTGAGGAATGCCCAGGAGCAAAGGATGAATGAAACATGACGAAGTCTCATGAATTTTTCTAGAAAACCTAACTTTCAATGAAAATGGGGAGGGGTAGAAGGGTCAAGGGAACAGGCAGAGACAGAAGCCCCGACTGGCAGCAATTGGATTACATCCCGTGGCCTGTGACTCTTTATTAAGACCATCCAAACGAATGTAATATACATTACGCACACATCCATATTCAGCACACAGATCTGCTGCTTAGGAGAGTGGAAGATAATGGAAACAAGGAACAGTTGGCAATAACTTTTCAACGCAATTGTGTTCACAGGGCCCTGTGTTGTTTTCTGTATTCCGTAACAATGGGGAAAGGGGAAAGAAATGTCATTTTCTAACCACTAGAAATAAATACTTGTGTTATATTCTGTTCGCTCCGCAATGAATAAAACAGGCATGCGGGTTTATAATATCAATTCGCAGGGCTCTTTCTGCTCCAGTGAGCTGTTACTGAACGGTTCAGAACAAAGCTACAGGCAGATCGGACGCAGGCCCTCTAACAGGGTTGACATTAGGCTCAGCCTGATAAGAACGCATCAGAGGCGCTCTCATTCTGCAGCCCCTCTGATCACAGCAGCCAGAATCTGAGAGGTCCTGCAGACCCCCAGAAGCCGCTCACGGGCCTGCTTTGCTGATCTACTTAGAGCGACGCCAACAGCAGCTCAGTCTTATCAGGCAAGGCTGAGAAGTTCTGGGCAATCTGGTGCTGGCAGCAGATTTAAACACAGAGTGAGGTGAAGTAAAAGGAAAAGCAGGGGTGGGTGAGCTCAAGGCTCTGGCAGGAAAAGAAGAAACATTCCCCCAGGGGAACACACAATGATACCACACAAGGAAGGGACAATGACCCTAAATGTGTCAGCACTGTTCCATGGGCTGGGGTCCCAGGCTGAATAAAAAGGATTGAATGATCTGAAGACCAGGAGTCACCTCTCTGCTTCCTAAGGACGGATGGATGCTATGTGACCAACCACCTCACGCTTCTGTTGCCATGGCTTCCCCAACACCACGGACTATAACCCCCCAAACTATACTCTAAAATAAATCTTCCCTTCATGGGTTTCCTTTACCCAAAAATTCTGTCACAGTAAGGAAAAACAACTCGGTGTAGCCACAAAGAAGCTAACACCAGAGACAGCACTGTCTCTGCCAGAGTGCACAGAGCAGCTGCAGACGCCACATAGATGATCCAACCCAAGCACAGTGAGCAGCGGCAGGCAAACTGCTCTAGCAGACTGCAACTCTAGCTGCCTGTCCAGATGCAGCCTGATTACCTTAAAAGATCAACAGGTCAGCTGTTAAGCACAGCGATCTCTAGGCCTAGCACAGGCCACAGGTGGCAGGAGGTGAGAGTGGAGAGCCATGACTTCTTTGCAGCAGATCTGGGTCACCCGTGAGCGCCTATGGGATCTTTAAGTAGAGGTGCAGTGTTGACTCCTGACCATATAGACACAGTGCCACTTTTACAATGTTTACTGTGTTCCCAGCAGAAAAACCTTAACCTTTCCCTTTTCAGAATGAATGTAGTTGCAATGTTAACTCTCTGCGTTTGCTGCCAATTACAAATCACGACAGCTGAGCAGGATTCATCTCATTAAATGGGGGGGGGGTTCTAAACAATATATGCCTGTATCTGTTGATTCAAGCACTATTTGTGAAAAGGTTAATTAATAGAAATAACTTACTACTGATACTCTAGTAAAAGATGGGTTCTATCATTGGAGCAGCCCACAAGTTCGAATTTTGTTTTAGCAGGAGAGATCACCAGCACACAACTATCTGAAGCAAGGGCTTCCTAGCTCTGCTTTCTGCAAAGAGGTAAAACATTGGTACTCCAGGCACCATGGTCCAAACCATTTTCCCACCACTTAATCCTGCCACTATAGCAGAAGAGTGGTCATCAATTATCTATATGGAAACATACACCGATGGACTCCCATAGAGTGTATTCAGGAACAAAGTCTGTTTGCCAGATGTGGCTTGAGGGCTAAGTCTGTCCACCTCTGCTCAAGGAGAAAGACCCTCGGTACGCTAGACTTCACCAGGGAGACAGGATCTGCCAGGGTGTGCCAGGTGCTTCAAAATCAGTGAAGTTGCCAGGTTATTATCGAACACACAAATAAGCACTGTGCTGCCTGGAGGCCTAGCAGGAAGGAGGATGAATGGCTAGGCTGTCATACTCTGCTCATATATACACACTTTCCTCTGGTTTTGGCTGGACTCTGTGTTGGCATTACATAGAAAAGCAAGGGACTGCAGCAGAGTATGGGTCCTTCCCACACTCAAATCTAGGTACTCACGGGACATGATTTACAATCACACACACACACACACACACACACACACACACACACACACACACCTCAATCTTCATCCAAGTCCAGAGAAAATAAAAAACATCCTCCCCTAACCAGTGGATCTCTTAGTGGTCTTTATAAAGCAGATGCAATAGGCAGCATTGCCCCTTTTGTAAGAAAATGAGAATATGGCTTCTTAGATGTGGCTCAGTTCTGGCTTTTAAGGAGGAAGGCCTATGTTGGACTATCTGGGTGGGCTGGAGACAACAGAAACATATGGGTCCTTAAGAGGTTGCAGAGACAGTCAGAAAGACAGTTGAAAACATGACACTAGTGACTTTGAAAGAGGGGGAGGAACCACTAGACCAGGGGCTTCTAGGAGCTTGAGAAGGCACAGACTCTTCCAGCTGCCAGAAGCATCCAATTTTGTGGACTCATTTCATGATTTTGGTGTCTTAACACTAAGAGAGTAAATTAGGCTGTTTTTAGGACAGGATATGTATGGTATTTTGCAGTAGGAACATGAAGAGGTGTGTGTGTGTGTGTGTGTGTGTGAACCAAAGAACCACCTTAGTTGTCATTCCTTAAGGTGCCATCCACCTTGGATTTTGTTTGTTTTCTTGTTTTGTTTGGTTTGTTTTTTTGACACAGGGTTTCTCTTTGTAGTCCTGGCTGTCAGGGAACTCTCTCTGTAGAACAGGCTGGCCTTGAACTCACAGAGATCCGCCTGCTTCTGCCTCACTTGTGCTAAAATTAAGGTGTGCACCACCGCCGCCTCATGCCACAGCACATGCATGGACTAGAAACCAGATTAGCAATGTGTTTGTCATGTACAGAGCTGCACTGTTGGCGTCCTCTCACTCCTGCGAGCATCCCAGGATGCGCTGTGATCTAGAAGAGCTCTCTAGAGTGACCATAATTGACATGATTTGTTTTAAAGAATGCAACCTTTTGTCAGCCAAATTTCTGTCTCTAGGATGAGGTTTCTCATCTTTCAACACCATTAACATCTTGGAACAGATCATTCTTCGGGGTTGGGATCGACCTCTTGACACAACATAATGTTTTGGTTGGGGTCCTTGGTTCTAGTTAGGAAATGTCAAGGACAGCTCTGTCAAATCAATAGTAGTGGCCATCCATTGTACCTCTGGAGGTAGACTAATAAGTCTTAGGAACACAGAAATACACCTGACTGAGGAACACTGATCTAGGCCTACCACTTCATTGATATAGACGAAGAGTCTGGAAAAAAAAAAAAAAAGCAGAACAAATAAGCTGCCTTTACAAAAGAGGGAAAATCCCCAGTCACAAGGTTGTTCCATTCTGGGCTGCCCAACACTTCCAGGAAAAGCCAAAGGCTGGCCATAGGTGCAGTTGGATTCGGGCTGGAGGTCTAGATGCACACACTGGATGAGAGAACATATGGGAAGACCCAAGTGTGCATCCAAACATTGATGTGAGATGGGAGGCGGGGGTAGGCACTTGGATATTTAACTGTGCCTGAGCGAGGGCTGTTCTCATCAGCACAACTCACTTAATTGCTGCCTCCCGAGCAGCCCATGGGTTCCAGACCAGCTGCAAACACGCTTCGCCTGGAGCCTGGCTCTGCTCACTGTTCTCTGGCAGCACCTGGTGGAACGGAGAAAAAACTGCACAGAGCCTTGGCTTCAGCATCTGCACCCGCTATTTCTGTCTCAGTGGAGGATTTCCAATGGCACAGGTTTGCAGCAGGAGAGCTGGGCATCAGAGGCCTTGCCTCTGGGCTGGCATCAACACTGTGCGGTGCTCATCTCTGCCGTTTTCCTCTTTCACTTTATCAAACGGGAAGCCAAAGCTGCTGCATAAGGAACAGTATTCCTACTACAGCCTTGCTAGAGATTTTCCTCTAGGCTGTGCCCAGAAAGCTCTCAGGAGTTATCCAGAAACTTAGCATGCATTCTCCAGCTTTAAAAAACACACCTTGGAGCTATTACTATATGCAAAATAATACCATTTGTGGTTTGGCTAAGCAGTCATCGCTACAGCTGCAGATAGGAAGATGTCTCCGTGGAGTTGAGGGAATGGGGAATAGAAACTCAGACGTCTAGTCGCAGGAAAAAATTGCCTTAAAAACTTCATTCTGGCTCTCAGCCTTCACATCACCTATCCCATCCTGGGTGAGCTGATGCCCACTAGGGATGGGTAAGGAAGATGTCCTTACTCATTAATCTTTCACCTGATAATGACAAAGCAAGAGACAATAAGAGACTTTCAAAACTGCACTTGGACTTTTGGTAAAAAATGTTCTCTAAAAACCCACATACTTGCTACTTACTTCCCAGAGAGGCTGCCTTGGACGAAGTCCCAGGGCTAGAGAGATGGAGATAGGCGGACCCCTGGAGCTTCCTGGCCTGCAAACCTAGGCTACTCAGCAAGTTCCAGCCATCAAGACATCCTGTCTCAATGAAAGAAGTTGATGGTACTTGAGGATTGACCCTAGAGGGTGTTCTTTGGTCTCCATATGCACACACACACATACGCACACACGCACACACACATACACACACATGCACACACACACATACACACACATACACACACACAGACAAATGGACTTGAGATAGTTTAATTAAACTAGACATAGAAGTATGCAGAGAGATGTGAATTCTTTCACTATGAATACCAACACCCAAAGTTGTACTTCTTAAACACATGTAATTCCCGTTTCTCAATTATTCTGCAGTGAAGCCAGGGGGAAAGCGCTCAGTTAATTAAAGAGAAAGCAAGCCCAATTTGTGATAGAATTATGTCATGAATGCATAGTTCCCGGCTCACTGCTTATTTCAAGATCACTCCTGGAAATGCTCTGCAGGGTTTCTGAAACCATCTCCAGATCCGACTGCCAGACTGTTGTCCTTCCTCTGGCATCAAACACAACACTTTTCCTATAGTTGAGCTGTCCCTGTGGTTAATGCTGACATTCAAAGTCCTCCAGAGTCACGGGCGGTAACTTACTTGTCACACTCTGTTCCAGTGGCTACCCGATCAGGCTCATCCTGAACACTGCAATTAGCCGAGGGGAATCTCACACGCTCATATCTATGTAGAAGGCTTGGGAAGCCAAGGAGTGTCTTCAACAGTAAATATTTAAAAGCTTTCAGGTTTGTTATTTCTAGTTGTTACTCTATAGAGTAGAAAGGACTCTCTACACACCTCTGCTCCTAGTGAGGTGTTCTCGAGTGCAGGAGGATGCAGCTGTATTAAAAACTTTTGTTTAAGATAATTTTTATAGATGATAACCATTTATATCAAAAGACAATGACTTCATCTCAAATTACTAAAGATGGATAATGGAGCTTAGGATCACAGTATTTCTCAACTCAAAGGGAAATTATTAACTTTTCTTCCAGGACGCTTAACCACATCCAAGAACAAAGCAGTTACTTTGTTGCTTACTCTTGCAGGTTAAGTCCAGAGACAAAAGCCTGGAGAATTTTTAAATAAAGCATTGCAGGTAACAGCTAGAGTTCTGAGAGCTTGCAGATAGAGTTTTCAATTTGGGCAAAGTCCCCATTCTATGCTTTGGCTAAACTTTTATTTTTAGGGAAGTATCTGATCCTGTGGAATTTGCAGCTCTGTGTCTTAAAGATACAGCTACACAATGAAGACAAAACAAAAAGAGCTTTGTTAAATAGGAGAAAACTACCATGCTTAATGTAATGACCTAGTTACCTTTCTGCTGGGGATCTAGCCTTATGGATATAGGACATGACTAAATAGAAGATTCCTTTAGTCAACTTTGCAGGATAACCAAGTTTCCTTGTGGAATTTACTTGGTATGTGTATGTATGTGTGCATGTTCATGTGTGTGCGAGTGCACACACACACACACACACAGAGAAGGCAGAAGACAACCTGAGTGACCATTTCTCAGGAGCCATCACCTTTATATTTTTTTCTGAGACAGGCGTCTCCTTGGCCTGGAAGTCACCTTGTAAGCTAGAGTGGCTGGCCAGCAGGCCACAGGCACCCCGGCCGCCTTCACCTCAACACTGGAACTGTACTCACATGCCGCCACACCTGGCTTCTTTGGAAGGGTGCTGAGGATCTAGACCAGGTCCCTCACTGCACCAATATGCCTGCTAGGCCATAACATTTTCACAAACCTCTGTTGGTATCTCACTGTATCCTCAACTCTGGAAGCATTAAGAGTGATTGCTTCCTGCAGTATATAAATGGTAACAATAAGGTATAAAAAAGAAAAGAGCAAAATAACATAATTCCCAATTGCTGCCCTCATATGGTTTTCCACTCAAAGTCTAGCTTCCAAACGATTTTCAGTGTTTTCTTCTTTTTGAACCTGGAAGTCCCATCTGGCTGTATACACATATGTCCTATTGCTATTTATCAACCTATCCACCTGTTTGTAGTTTTGCTAAAATGCTGGCCATGATTCTAATACAAGCTTGAATATTTAGCAGAGAGAAGTCTGGAGCATGTCTGATGACTTACAAAGTTTTCTGCTTCAGCAGGAGAATGAGCTGGAGCCTGCTACAAAATTGGAAACTCTACCTCTTGGAACACTTCTGCATGGACTGACTTATTTCACAGAGAGCAATTGCATTCATGCCCATTGTTTTGTGATGAAATATGGATACATTGGTTTAAAAATACTGTCACAGTGGGCTTTATGTATACATATATACAAAATTACTGTCACAGTGGCTATGTATATACAAAGATACAAAAGCACTATCACAATGGATATAGGTATACATAGATACACAACCACTATCACAATGGCTACAGAAGGTAGATATGGTTAAAATACATTGTTTGCATGTATGAAATTCTCAAAAAGTCAATACAAATGCATTTGAAAAATCAGCCGTTAAAAAACTTAACTCTCTTTGATTTTTCTGATGCCATTACTTGTTTCCACTATTTATACAATATCTTTAGAATGTTCTGGTACTGATTTTAGATAAATTCCCTCCAATCAACTAGAAACATTGCAGGTATTCTAAACTTAAAATCTGTAGCAAGAGAAGACCTTAGGTATTCTGCCCCCATAGATAACAAAAATAAGTGTGCAAGGTGATTATGATTCTACCACGATTGAAGACCTGTATTGACATCACATCGGGCATCTAGAATAAGTGATTCCTGTTGATCAATTATATTACAGTAAGAAGTAAAAAGGGGCAGTCGGTTAAACAGGGAAGATGCAGTCCATTTTGTGCATAACTGTATCACACATGACATGAAGTTTCATGCTTCTGTCTGTTTATGTTCTGAGGTTGCGTTACAACTTCACTACTGAGAGAGCAGCATGGAAGAGGACAAAGTGCCACTGTGGGAAAAAAAACACTTCAGTCTTGCTGCTTCAGCTACTGACATCACTCAACACACCCTCTCTGTATGACTAGAAGACCCTTCAGCATCCCCTCATGCGGTGCGCCCTGGTGACAGTGTGGACACTGGCGACCCGTGACATCACCACCATGTTGTCCAGAATGAAAATCAATTTTTAATTGACTGGATTATGATAGGCTGAGGTGAGTCTCCTGTGCTCCACTGAAGAATTTTTCCAGCCCTGGCTCTGTGGGCGCCATCCATGTGGAAAAGCTAAAAGCTTTAAGGAGCGAGATGACTCTGCTGCAGCCAGGGCTGGGAGCAAACCAGCCCTTCCCACCTTTCCCACGGCAGGAGGCAGGGAGCATTGCAGCAAAGACCAAAAGTGGAAGGGTAGATCAGAACGCGAACAAAAGTAATTAACCAAAAATATTAAAATTTAAAAATACTTTAAAAAACAACTGGAGCTCTTCTGTGTGTGTATTTTTTCCTTTACTTTTGAGGATTTTTCTCTTCAGATATCATGTGAACATAACTGTGTCTAGGCAGTTACCTGAAGGATGGGTTAAGTGGGAGGAAAGAGGGGGCAGAGTTACATAATGCAGTTATTTTAAATGCAGATCCTGGCCCTCCTCCTGTATCCCCAGAACCAGAAGGCTCTAAAGATGGAGCTTCGAGAAAGGTAGGATATTAACAATCCCAGCAAAAGCCTATGCGTGAAAAAAAATGCAAGAACTTCAGGCATCAAGATTCAAATCATTGGGACCTTGGGAGCTCAGTCCAGTGCTCCAGTGTGGGTCTCTGTCTCTATCTCCATCCATCACCAGAGGTGAACAATGAGGACTGATGAGAAGCCAAGGTCAATGGCAAGGGGTTTTGATCCTACTTCATGTTCTGGCTTGGTGGGAGCCTAGCCAGTTTGGATGTTCACCTTCCTAGACATGGAGGGAGGGGGGAGGACCTTGGACTTTCCACAGGGCAGGGAACCATGACTGCTCTTAGGATAGGAGAGGGAGGGGGAGAGGAGTGGGGGGTGGGGGTGATGGGGGGGGGTGGGGTGGGAAATGGGAGGTTGGGAGGAGGCAGAAACTTTTTTTTTCTTATTCTCAATAAAATAAAAAAAATGAAAAAAAAAAGATTCAAATCATGAAGTGGCCTTTGTGAGTCAGTGGGTAAAAGTGATGCTAATCTGGTGATCAGGACACAAGATCCATCATTGTGTCCACGCGCACACACATACACAGACACACACATAAAAAATTAACTTTTTGCAAAAATTCAGAGCATAAGCCCCAGTATTTGAAATGTAAATTTGTAAGATAGGGATGATGTCTTTTTCTTGGTTCAGAGAATAAGAAAAGTTCAGTTTCTCATCGATTCATAAAGAAGGAAAAACCTTACCCCTCAGAACTGTGCAGGCAAATTTCAGAAAAGAATGCCATAGTCAATTAGCACCATTCTTGTAACAGAGTAAGTGCACACACACACACAAAAAAAACATGACTACTTATATGATTATGTAATTGTTGGGAACTGGTGCATGTTAGACTGATTGGTTCTCCACCCAAGGATGCTAGACAGTGAAAGAGAAGTGGACCTAACAGTGCTTCTCAATGTCTTAAGCACAAGTTCCTATACATGTGACCTTATTTGGGAAGGGGGCCTTTACAGATATAATTACTTGCTGTGGCTTCACGCTACATTTGACTAAGACTTAATTCCACTGTCAGATCTTACAAAAGCAAAAACAAAAGACAGAGGAAAATATCAGAGAAAAGGTAGAGAGATGGCCTGGCTGATAAACAGTTAGGCTTACAAACATGAAGACTTCAGTCTGATCCCCTTGTAATCCCATCCTGGGGAGGCAAAGATAAGAGTAACCCTGGAGCACACACTAGCCACTAGTGAGCCTAGCCTACTTGCTGAATTCCAGGCCAGGGAAAGAGCCTGCATAAAAAACGGGTGGAAGAGCCAACATATTGGGAGAGAATTGGCTCTTCACAACTGAGGGCTTTTGGTAGGGTGCTGGAGGGGAAGACTCAGTTCTACTCAAGGGCCTGGCCACTGAGAGTTTGCCCATGTTCCAGTGAGTGTTTGGATAACAGAGACTGGACTTTTAAACTTGTGTTTTGGGGGAATGGAGGTTACAAGGGACTAGGAAGGACATAAAAAGACTGGGAAATGAGTGTGATCAAGGTGCATAACATGAAAATTTCCCCCAAAATCAATTTAAAAATGTATGAAAGGGGGGTAGGAACATCAGAGAATGACGCTTGAAGTTGTCCTCTAATCCTCACGAGGGTACATGCACATTCACAGTATCTATCACACACGTGCACACCTGCGTGTGTGTGCACACACACACACACACACACACACAGAGAGAGAGAGAGAGAGAGAGAGAGAGAGAGAGAGAGAGAGAGAGAGAGAGAGAGCAGAGTGATGGAAAGATACTGGAGGGACACATGGTTGTGTGTCCAGACTTCTAAAAGCTACTAAAAGTTGAAAGAAAAGCACAGAAGAGACTCTCAGTATCTATAAGGATTCCATCATGGGGACATTTTGATTTGGGCCTTTGGAGTCTAAGACAGAATGAAGTTTCTCATCTAAGGCCACCACATGTATGATAGTGCAGTTTGGACAGCAGCTCTAAGAAGTAGCAGTGTCTTTAATTTTAACTTTAGTGTGAGGACTGAATTTGAAATGTCTCCAGGGATTATCTACCCAGGGGTATCTGATGCAGCAGGAACTTCTCGGGGACAGACACAGAACTTGATGTCATACTTGCACATGCCACTGACTGTCCTGGCCACAGCCCACCACATGAGCATATTTCTAGCCTAACCTTCACTCTGCCACTCTGTGGAAGGCTCCTGAAAGAATGAAGATGCTCCCTTCAAGATCTCTGAAAGTATATGCAGAAGGCATGTCAGGTAGGGGTTAGAGGTAAAATCGCTCAGGACAGTTGTTAGCCTCACTGGGTCTTCTCTCTACAGTCTCTCCAGATATTCAACCATTGATTCTTATTCCCAGGTAACACAGAAATAACAATAAACAATGATGATGTTGATGATGATGATGAACACATACAGAGTCTTCAACAACCTACATATTGACTAAACCCTTCAATATCATCATCTCCACCATCATATTTTTTCTCCATATTTTCTATAACTGTGTGTGAATTCCAATCTCTATACTACAGGGGAGGAAGTAGAGGCTCAACAAGCTTGGCATCTTGTGCTTGCCACTCAGAGAGGAGGGAAACCCAGAGGTTCCAGCACTCACCCCCTCCACTCTGACAAGTGCTCTGGCGATGACAGTGGTACTTACTGATGAAGACCAGAGCCATTAGCCTTTGAGTCTCAGGTACACTTTGAACAGGTCCACCTGAGGCGCGCATCCTCTCCACACAGAGTGCGACTGGAATCTTACTAAACACGAACTCACACACAGCCCCAGGAACAGAAGCCTCTGGGTAAGCACAATCTCCAAATAGTCACTTTGAGGAGCTTGTAGGCTACAGCAGCTTATAAAATGAAGCTCTGTTTACTGAGCTAGGAAATGATAGAGCCTAGTGGGGCCTAAAAAATGGGTAGTTTTATGTGACTATTTCACAGATGAGAACAACGAGGCTCAAATAGACTATCAGGTTTATTGAGGATTAAATAGTTTGCAAAATGACAAGACTTAAATCGAGAATACATGATGCTAGCAGTCTTACTATATGGGTCTGTTACTTTCCTGCGAGGGTTGAAGATAGGGTTACAAATGTATCCCAGGGTATACATTTGTATAAGGTCACCTCATGTAAACGTGACTCCATTTGGAAACTACTATCACAGCGGGGCCTCTACAGTACAGATTATTGGTTTTAATTCTTTCCTTCAGCTCACCCTTCTTGTGCCTTGGTATTACTAGTCACTTTCACAGAGAAAATCCAATGCATCTCAACACTCAAAGTGACCTCTAAGTGACAGATAGAAGGAAGGAATGCCACGGGTTTTATGTCTGAAGCTCCCATAAACTACTGTTGACAGGCTGGTGTCGTACTCCATGGATAAGTGGTCCTGAGAACTCACATATACAATGAATGACAAGCTAAAGATCTTGTTATTTGAATCACAGAATAAATACACACCAGATTCAGATACAATCCTATAAAAGTCTCCAAGAATCTCATTCCGTGACTGCTTTTGGATAGAATATCAAAAAGGATAATATTTGCAGGTAAGACCTTATACCTCAAAAAATTTTTAAATTAAGTTTGAAATTATCATTTATTTACTTATTTAAGTCTAAGGGATTTTCGTTTGTTTATTTTGGAATAGAAGACACATGCAAGACAAGTACTCTACCACTGACCTTGGCCCTGAAAATAACCTTGGCAGATCATATTCCTAGTTTTTCCAAGTCAAGTCCGGCTGAAGGAAGTTCATGTTTGCCCAGGCTCACAGGAAGCTGTGTTGGGACATCTTACCTTTCATTTATCTACACTGACCTCACTGCTAGGCTGGGAGATGTGATCCCTATTCTGCGGAAAGAACTAAGCAAAGGCTTGAATACATGGTTAAGGCACAGTGAAAACTCAGTACTTCTGGACTCTGTACAGTACTGGCAGCTTCGGGTGACCATGTCTTATGTAACCACCTAACATGCAGATATGCAGGAAAACGGAAAATGGTGATTCAGTCCTTCAGGGTGCCATCCTGCGAAATGATGCACAGAATGACTCAAGGAGAAAAATCAAGAAGAAAGCACATGGCTCTGATATAGTTCTTTCAGCCCCCTGGGCGCGTCTGTTTGCGATGCTATAAGTTTCTCGGTAGGGTAGGGGCTGTCCTCCTACCCCCCAGGGCCAGAAGCAACAAATACAGACTTACAGCATCACGCTGACACAGCCTCAGGTTTGAAGGCACACAGAGAAGCCAACTCAGAGAAATCTGCCTTCTCAGAGAAGACATCCTCCCTCCCCTACGGTGGCTTCTGCTCTCCTCCGTCAGTGAGCAGTCCCTCTGTCCTTTCCCCCTCTGTGGACATTAACAAGCTGAGGAAAGGAAGATGCATGGGATATAAACACACCATTCCTAACAAAAGCCTTCTCTTCATCACGGAAAAGTCCCTCCCTGCCAAGCCTCACTGACAGATGCTTCAGCACATAATTATCTTAGTTTAGGTGTGTCTTCTGTGACAATATTTTGGGTAACCCCAGCACCTAGTCTTCTCTATTACAAACATTTATGTAACCATGCCAGCCGATTAATCTGAAAGATGTGGCAAAAAGACGGGAAAATTTCACCCACAGGAAACAAAAACCTCATCTTTGATGATAAATATGTACTCCAAAATTCATAACTTATTATAGACTACTATTGATATTTCAGAAATGTATTTATCCCTTGGACATAGTCGCAGAGCATTTTCAGGTCTACAGACATACTTGCTTAATCACCCTACCATATAACTCCTCCATGCTACAAACACAGAAGGACCTGGATACCCCTACGATCCCCACGGCAAAGGCAATAAGCCTTTGTCTTGCCTCCTCACACCCCCTCCCCTTGCTTTAAGCATTTCCCTTAATGAGCTCGGCTTCTTTGTAACTCAAGAGATTTAGTATTCTGTCCAACAAAACAATTTATTGCCCAAAATGTTCCTACCGAAGATAAAATCGTAGCTTCCCCAATACTTCTGGCTTCACAGTTAATACCCTAATGTTTCATTTACAGCCGAACAAAGCGGCTTATCTCCACTAAAAGGGGAATTAGTAGTAAGGAATGATTCCCATCATCTGCCGAGTTTCAAGGTACAGCGGTGACTTCAGGAGTCTTGCTTCCATCTGGTGACAGGTGTGTTGGGGGCTCTCAGAAAATAGAGCAGTTCTGTCACCGAGACTTTGTGGTTTGAACAATGCGGCTACATAGATCAGGCGAGAGTTAGGTCTTGGCTGTCAGGGAGGGAAATCTACATTCCGAAATTTGCTGTAGTCAGCAGTTCTTAGCTACAGATTGGGTACTAACTCAGGGGAAAAAATTGGTTTGAATCAACAAATGCCTCACCCCACCCCAGCCTGCAGAAAACTTATTATATACCTAAAAACACACAACCGTAGTCTATTATACTTCCTCAGCACGTACACACACCCACACCGCACTGTGACGCCTATATATCCTCACACGTGTGCACAGATATGAAGACTGCAGGAGGCAGAGGGAGAATGGCTGGGGTAGGAGATGACTGTTGAAAGACAGGGAAGCAGAGGACCAGGATGAGGCTGTGGCTGTGACCAGTTTACTTACAGAGGATGGAGAACCTGTGACTTGCCTTCCTGAGGACTGCGTGGGGAAATTCAATCTCTTAAAGCTCCCATTGTACCCTTCATACAGGAAAAAGTCTGGAGGTGGCCGCCCAAGATACCTAATCTGTAAACTGGTAATAGGGGTGTGTTCAAGAACCTAGACACTGGGCTGACTCCCATTTGAGGGAGACAAAGAGGCCATAATGCATTCTGTGTACCTGATGGATTATAGAATTGCAAAGGACTAGAAACTACTGGTGACCTCATCTCTGTGCATTGGAAGGCCTGCTGACCTGCCTCCACAGTGCAGCTTAGCGGGAAATAGCTCCTTGATGCTGAAGTCTGAACAGATCTTATCACCCTGCTGGATCTCAGGGTCTATTCTAAGGGGACAAAGTAGAAGATCAAGGCAATGAAGAGATGGGATGGGATGAAAACTCATCAGGAAACAAAAATAGAGAGGACTGCGTATAAAGAAATCTCTCCAAGTTGAGATATTATGTAGTCTAGAGACCCTTAAAGTTGGTATCTCAGTACTCATTCTCAGCTGCTAGTTGGAGTAAGCGTTGGTCACCAACCTTTCACAACCTGAATTCTACAAGGAGTTGAAATTGACAGGCAGGATTGGCCTTAGCTAGAGATGCCTTGGGTGACAGTAGGACAGGAGGCTATGGGGTCACTTCCTCTCCTTTGATGCACTGTGTGGCCAAAGACAGAGGAAAGGGGGGAGTTGGGTTATGGCTTTGTATGAAGCCATCTTTGGCATAGTGACATTCATAGTATCATCCTAAGGCTTCATTTCCACATATTTTCTTTTCATAACTTCCCTTCTCTACCCCAGTTCATTGTCTATAATCTGACACATCTTTCCAATGAATGACTTGCATAAAAATGATACCCCTTCTTGGGGCTTAAAACATGACCTAAAGCCAGGCGGTGGTGACGCATGCCTTTAATCCCAGCACTCGGGAGGCAGAGGCAGGCAGATCTCTGAGTTCGAGGCCAGCCTGGTCTACAAGAGCTAGTTCCAGGACAGGAACCAAAAGCTAGGGAAAAACCCTGTCTCGAAAATCAAAAAAAAAATGACCTAAAAAGGTAAAGAAAAACCATATATAATACCATATGAAAAAGATACCCAAATGAATATGTACTTCAGTATAAATAAGATTTGTATGGAATAAATTTATCAATAAAAACTGGTTAATTGGCCCCCAGGGATGATATGTCAGGAAGTGACATACCACTTGTCAAAGACTATCTTCCTGGACCCATATACAGGAACTGAGAGTCAAGAATGGATTTAGATCTCACATAATTTTCAACTCTGCTCCACCATCATGCATGTTCTTCTAAAACTCACACCCGTGAGGATTTGCAAGGAGGTATTGTCCCTGAAAACGACAACAAAGAGACACAGATAGACAACACAGGAGAGCATTCAACCGTTGTGACTGGCCATGACTAATGTGTCATGGAAGCCAACTTCAGACGCTTGAATTATCTTCACACCAGCAAGGCACTTCAGAATTATGCTGGTAGTCAGGTACCACCTAAGCACTACTTAGAGTTAGCTGTGGAGCATCAAAAGAAAGTGGCTACTATAGGTTTTCAGGGTGAGGCAGGTGTCTTCAGAAATCCTGAGAAGGTGAGCAAATAAATAACCACCTAACTGTCTCACCTCTCTTTGATTCTCAGTGCCTCCTTTATCACTGTTTCTGGAAGGTTCATAAAGGACATTTTTTCTTTACCCACCATTTGTGGAGCGCTTATTGTGAACTGAATCCATCCTGATGACCAGGACAGAGTTTCCACAAATAGCTGGTGCTCCCAAACCTAGCAGGCATTGTTCAAATAAAAATATGCATTTCATTATAGCTCTGTGAAGTGCTTTGACAGAAAATAAAAAGTACAAACAAGGAAGGTTATAAGAGTAACTAGCCTGAGCATCTGGGGTCAGCAAAGGCTTCCGCAGGCCGTTGGTGCAGAGTTGGCGATGTGTAGGGCATGATAACATGTTTCTGATCATGGAAAACAACATGTGATGTTCACCAAGGAAGAAACAAAGCGAGATATAAACTCTGAAAATAATTTCAGCTTAAATGGGGAACAACAGTAAAAAAGGAACAAGGGATCCAATGAGATGGCTGAGAACAGGAGGCCTGCGGGCCACGGAGTGATATTCCAAGGGCATCAGAGAAGCAAGAAAGGGACTTGAGTAGTAATGGAAGACAAGCAGTAGGCTAGTTCAAGTTCATATCCTTGTCCCTTTTATCAGAGATTTTAATCTATCTCAAAGAACAGATATCCTGAGGAGATGATCATATAGCCTTCCTTCACTCGCTCCCCCTTCCTCCCCCACCCATCCCTCCCGTTTTTCCTTCATTTCTTCTTCTCCCAACAGTCACTCACTCAGGTCCACTTTCATCTGCTCAGTCATTCTCAAAAGCCCAGTGTATAAGGCAAGTAGGTCCTGGGGGGAGGTAAAGAGAAATTAAAATGATATAGCGTCTTTCTCTACAGAGAGCACAGTCATGTAGAGAACAACAAAGGGTACAGAGCTGAAAAGATGGCACAAGCTAAACATCACTGCATCTGAGACTGGGGGATGCTACAGTAGACCTACGTGATTGTTCAGGAGAGCCATGGCACATTTAGTAGAAAAAGAAAGAAGAACATGATTCAAAGGCACGGGTCAACATTAACTTGGGGAAGAAGGAAAGGGGTAAGTTGGGAGGAGCTATAGAAATCACGGGAGAACTTCCAGAGTGAGTATGAAAGCTCATTTGATCCTACGTAAAGTATTCTTAGGGTCCCTGTAACTGAGAAAATTTTCCCTGCATCTCTCTCTCTCTCTGAGCACTTTCTATCACAATAGAAAGACGTATGTCCTGAAAGTGTGCCTAACGGGAACCCAGCAACTGGTCTTCTCAAAAAGACTGGCCTAGAAAACAAGGCCAAGATCAGCACTCAGGTGGAATGGAGATAGGGCCACCAAGTGCATGGATGGCCCTGGGCACGCTGCCCAACCTCAGGACATACTGACTTTCACAAATTTAGGTCAGCCAAGGATAAGTGGTATGTTCTTCAGGACAAAGAGAAGAGGAAACAGCCAAATGAGGAGACCTATGGATCCTATCCCAAAAGCGGATGTCTAACATACACAAGTTTCACAAAAGATTCGTGCTCCAAGCCATGTACTTGAGCCAGATAGAAAAAAATAAAATTCTTTTTGGAACTTTTTATACTATATTTGTAATTTTCTGACATTGCTGACTCCCCTCATCCCTGGGGCATACAAATCATAGTAAACAACCTGATTGTTGGAATTTGTCTTCCCTTAAGCACACACGTATTCTTAGAAACGGAAAGAAAGTGGTCTCCTTGTGAGCGATTGAAATAAAAAAAATGCAACAAATCTCTAAATGCATTGCCAGTTCTTGTAACTACTAATTCCTCTTTAAAGAGACAGTGTATCGATTCATTTCATCAAAAGCTGCCAAATTTGTAAATTCACCATCTAGGAGACAATCCAAAAGCAATTTATTGTCTAGTGGTGATGCAGAATGAGGCACCTTGCTCTTGTAATCTTCCTGACACTCAAAGATATTTCAAGCTCGTTTTCTCATTAAATCTTTACAATCTAAGAAAGAAGATTTTTTTCTATTTACTTACTTTTCCCCCAGTAGCTCTGGGGATAGGGCAGAGAGCCTTGCACAGGGAAGGCACGCACCACCACTGAGCTGCATTCTCAGCCTACTGAGCTGCACAGGCTAATCATGAACTTAGCCTTCAGTTAACCCAGTTAAGGAAACTGTTCAAAGACATGTCCATAGGTCAGCACCCGAACATGTTCTGACTTCCCCACAAAAGTATAGAAACCTTCATCTAAGGAGGGTCCCCAATAGCACAGACACTAGTAGAGAGGACCCTACCTGAGTAGTCCCTAGAATCCGACCAGGACAGGAACTGGGATTTATCTTTTTGTCCCTATTCCATGTTGGTTCAGCCAGTTGCTTGCTCAGAACCCCATGAAAACGATCATGTCACAATGAGAGAAACATGAGTAAGGTTTACTCAATCTTGGTTAAAAACAATGAAAATGACTTTGGGATCCCATTTAAATTTAAACTTAAATAAAAATAATCCCCCAAAGAGGACATCACATCTTTTTTTCTTCTGTGTGTTGGCCTTCTTATTTTGTTCATGGCCTAGCCAAAGTGTTGAGTTAGCTTTTAAGATAGGGATACCGCCATTTTGCAATAAAGGCATTAAGTAGAGTTGAAAGTAAAATATCAAAGAGCACATGGTCACAAATTAAAGACATAAAAATGGCCAAAAGGTTACTGAGAGCTTTTACAGTGATGGAAAGCTACAGCAACGGGAAAGGTTTTGCTTCCCGTTGGATCATAAGGAGGGACATAGACTGTAAACATAGTGCACACCATCTGACCTGTAGCTGCCACAAGGACGCCATTCCTCCTGGCAGCCCGTAATAAACACCTGCAGTGTGAGCTTTCCTCCAAGCATGTTCCTTGTTCCCAGCATTCATTCCAAGAGCTCTCTCAAGTGTGTATTTACTGCTATGGTCTGTGATCAATCTATTAGTCTTTATTTATCAGCAGATATAATTGAGAAAAGAAACGAGAGACATGGTATTCTATCTCCCAGTCACAGATCTGTACATCCAGACGATGTGAAGGAGCAAACCCTGGTCTCAATACTGGAGAGACAAATTCCAGTTCCTCTCTTAATCTTCAAGGAGAAATTAGGCAAATACTCGGTTTTCTCATATATAAAATGAGTCAGTAATGGAAGCCCTATAGTATGACTTCTACACACTGAGCAGGACAATCAACTAATACTCTGTCCTTAATGTAAGAGCCCATGAGAGGCAAACATCCAGAGAACTGTTTATCCCTCCTTCCTTCTTCTCTTCCCCCAAACTTCTCAGGTCCATAGCCTTCTCCCCCACTGTCTGCATATTGCTCTTACTGTTCCTCACCACTGGTGACACAGAATGCTGGCATCTGTCAGCTGTAGATGGATGATCCTCATGAGACGCGATCTCTGGACCATTGAACACTCCCAAGTACTACAAGAAATGGTTCATTTTTAATTATCCATTTTCAAGAATTCTGAGAAAAATTTAAGAGTGGAAAGGGGCAGACTCTGTATACAAGAAGGGTAATATTCCTCTGGACCTTGAGCCTTATCCCTAATACATCTATCCTGTTTTTCCCAATACCAAGGTAGAGGAATGAGGAGCCATGTGTGAGCATCTTTTCAGGTCTACCAGTTGGGAATGTGAGAGAGGATAAACAAGTAAAGATGGATAAACATGAAGAGAAGCAGGGGGTGTTTCCACACCACAACCCTATACTAGTTTCCTTCTAGAGAGGAGTACAGCTAAAAGAAAATGTGATAATCAGATTGCCTGTATTGGGTAGTGTTCTCAAACATGATATTTTGCTATTGTAGTTTGAACCTTTAACGTCTTACATTGCCCAAACAAGGCATGGTATTCTTTGAAAACTCACATAATTAACAAAGGTCCTGTCCACAAAATCTAACATCTATGCTAAAATAGACTCTGAGGAGCGTGTCTCTCATTTTTTTTGGGAGGGAGAAGGAACAAGCTCCCAGTTATTCTTGATCAGGAATATCCAAAGTACTATGTCTTATAATCTGACTGATGTACGTGTATATGTATTTGTTTATATGTGTGTACTTGTATATATTTGTGAATGTGTATTTGTGTGTGTGCTATGAACTTATATATGCAATTTTTAAATGTGTGTATGTGTTTGTGCATTTATATTTGTCTGTATTCATGTTTGTGCATATGTTTGTATAGTTTTGTGTAAAAAGGTGCATTTGTGCTTGTGTCTGCTTGTGTGCATGTATATTGGTGTGTGTATGCATGCCTGTATGTGTGTGTATGCATGCATGTTTGTGTATTTCTCTGTACCCATGTCATTACTGATACTGAGATTTTTCTTAGCTGTATATTGCCACATATTTTGTTGTATGTATGTATGTACATGTGCATGATGATATATGTGCAAGTATACATGTATGTAGTGTTATATGCATACACGAGTGCTTACGTACATGTGTATAGGTCAGAAGTCATCCTGAGTGGTTGTTTCTCAGGAGCTCTTCTCCTTATGTTTTGATACAGGGTCTCTTATTGTCCCAGAATCCTCTATATATGCAATGATGCCTTACTGGGAGGTCCTAGGGATCTGCCTATCACCACCTACTCAGTGCTGAGATTATAAGCACATGCCACCACACTTGGCTTTGTCTACATGCATTCTCAGCATTGAATTCGGGTCCTTCTGCTTGCAAGGCGAGTGCTTTACCACTGGGCTATTGCTCTAGCACTGTGACAGGTTTCATAAAACATTCCTTGGGCCTAAATATTTCTTGAACAAGACTTTAATTCAATATACAGAAGGGAAACTGAGTTAAATCTAGACTGATAGAAAAATATTACTCTTAGATGTACAAAGTTGTCAAATGGGCCAGGTTTTCAGCACACAGAGAAAGAGAGACTGGGGAGTGGTGGGTCAGAGTGCCAGGGAGCCCATTCACTGGGAGCTAAAAGATGGCTTACCAGTTCCCAAACCCACTTAGCACCTTGTGCCTGTCTAGCACACAGCACATATAACTCTAGTGATTGTCTCAGGGTAAAGGGGTCATGACCTCCTGTACTCAGAATGATCCCTCTCATATAGTTGCCATCAGCACTTTTTTCCTCCCCTGGCAGATCTTATTCTGTCTCAGCAAAGGAGTTCACCTATCTTACAAAATGCCTGCGGCTTCTCCAGTTTTCAAATATATATATACAAGAACCCAGACCAAAAAAATGCCTGGTAAAACCAGAAAGTTAGCTAATAGGAGCTAGCTAAAGACCAGCTTGCCTCTTACTCTTCCTTTCTTGCAAATGTCAAAGAAAGGTCTCTGTTCCTTAGGTGTCCCTGGCCTTGCTCACCATTCTGTGAAGGCTAACAAAGAGCTCATTGGCTCAGAGCCCCTTTCCTGCTGTGCAACACGGAGCCCTTTTCAGGGAGATGTCTAAGGACAAATATCTAAACTAAACTTACTCGATTTAGGCAGCTCACAGCCCCTTGACTTAATTGCATTACATGTCTATAAGAAGGAGCAATTTACTCTGAAGTGGTACTTAGACTGCATTCCTCTTGGCTTCTCCCGCAAAGCACTTGGGCTAAATTTCTATTTAATGTATGCTGGCTTCGGAACCTAAGTACAAATAGCGGGATGTGTATTAACATTTTAATTATGTGGCCAGCCTCTGTTGGAAAATGAATCCAAAATGGACATAGAATTTCACTCCTCCTAACTATGAAAAACGTTCTCTCTCGCGCGCGCCATCTTGTACATTAATCAGTCTGTTTGAATGTGTATCTGTGCCAGCCTGTAGCCTGAAAATGTAACCAATTCTGTCAGTTTTCTCCTCTACATTATCTTCCTAATGTTGTCAGTATTTAATAAGTGCTAACAAGAAGCCAGCCACTTTCATTTAATTAAAGCCATATATCATTTTTAATAATTAGTCATAATTAAGGTAAATGATTAGCTAAGAAAGATAGGAAAAATATATATCCCAGATAAAGCTGAACATTAAATTTTGAAAAGTCCAAAATAAACTCTTGAGGGCTATGCCTAGTTTTAAGTATGATATAATTTATTGAATGAAATAAATCTAGGGTGTTAAAATATTTAGTGGGACTGAGAATAATGAGTCGAGATAGAATTAGTTTAATTAGTTTACCGCAATGGTGTCTCCCAGTAGCTCAGTGTGATATACTGGCTTTTGTCACTAGAAATAAAAAAGAGGTAATTAGTCCCTGCTCAAATATATTGTTTTCTCAGAATAGGCTGGGTTTTATTTTAGGCACTAACCCAGAACCAACAGTGAAAACTGATTTATAATGTTCAAAGAAAAGACCATCCTTCAGATAATTTAGCAGCCTTCATTATTTGAAATCGGTGGTTCTTAGAGCAGGGTGGTGCCAGCAAATGCAGGGGGCATCTGGCTATATCCAGAGGTACCTTGAATGTCACAATGGCAAGGGAAGGACAACCAGCCTCCAGAAGGTGAAGCCATAGATGCAGGAAGCATCCACTAAAACACCAGCCAACCTCACCACAAAGGTTTACCCATCCTAAGAGCATCAGGAAATGCCAAGGTGGAAAGAGCAGCTGTAAGACACTGGACACCCATCCGAATGTCCCTGCTAGTTCTTAGAGAGGAAGAGAGTTGCCATAGTGATTTGTAAAGCCCCTAATTCATACTACACTTCATACCCAGCACCGCCAGTACGTAGAAGAGTAAATTTAAAGTGAACAACAAAAGTAACCTCTTCAATAAAGCATCAAAGAGAAAACAAGAGGCTGAGAACAAATTTGGCATCCCTCGTTCACAGCATATCAATGCAATAGGACACTGGGAGCATGAGTGATAGCAAAAGGGCAAAAAGCACTGGCCGTCTTACAGAGGAACCAGGTTTAGTTCTCAGCACCTCCATGGTGCTCACAACTTCTGTAACTCCAGTTCTTGGGAATTCAATGCCCACTTCTGGCCTCCAGGGCACCATGGATGCATGTGGTACACAGATGTATAAGTAGTCAAAACACATGGGCATAATGAAAAACATTTTTAGAGAAGCAAACAAAAAGCAGTAAAAGCGCAACTGCATGGGATAGACTGAACACAGACGAGAAACACGAATTAGAGTCTCGCCGGGCGGTGGTGGTGCACGCCTTTAATCCCAGCACTCGCGAAGCAGAGGCAGGCGGATCTCTGTGAGTTCGAGGCCAGCCTGGTCTACAAGAGCTAGTTCCAGGACAGGAACCAAAAAGCTATGGAGAAACCCTGTCTCGAAAATAAAAAAAAAAAAAAGAATCATTTTTCTATTGTTAAAAATCAGTTAGGAATTCTACCAACAAAGACTGTGAATTATCCTTATGTATTCAAAGAGATTTATTTGTAATATGGTATTTTTCCCAATTGCTTACTATATTTTATAATGTTCTCCACATATTGTGTTACTATGTACCCAACAAAACATTACTGTGAGCTGAGATGGTAAAGTGAGACTAGACTGGGAATCATACATGTTTGCACTTGAATTTGGCTTTTCCAGAAAAGACCTTAGCACTCTGATGAGAACTCTGTGTAGGGAGCACCTCGTAAGGTGCTGAACATGGGCCAAGGTCATATAACAAGCCCTTGTGTCCACTCACCCCTTGTGAAGCCAGGATAAGGAGCTTGTTTGATGTACACCATTGCAAGCATACCTGTGAACTATGACTTACATCTTAAGTAGTCAAATAGAGAAAATAAATTCTTTTCAAGTTCAAGAGATCACCGGACATGTCTGTCTTTTTCCACTGGGAAGTCATAGAAATTCAAAACTTCACTTTTAAAAATCTTGTTCTTTACACTTCTCTCCATAAGTGAGCACAGCCATTTACAAAGCCTTTGAGGAGCCCCTGGTCCCGACGAATCTGAATGGTTTGATTATTAATTTTAGCTTTAATCAGGATTATATTCCCCCTAGAGAATGAAACATTTGGGGTGCTGTACTGGCAAAAATAAAATTCGGACTGCCTAGTGGTGGTATGACCTGGAAATGCTTTATTAGACTCAGAAGCAGCCTGGGGTTTGCAAAGAATATCTCTGTTTGTTTTTGCTCTTGTTATTTAAATACAGCTGTCTATTGGGGAGGTGGTGGAAGCAGAGCTTGAACAAACCATAGGGCACAGAAAAATGACTTATAAGGCAAGTGAAATTAATGTGAGGTACTGAGAGTGAAAGATTAATATGCACCTCCATTTGGGTGGTAACACAAAATCACAGGTCTCATATTGTGTTTAAGTGTGTGTGTTACAAATTTGCTCAGCGAACATCTGGAAACATTATCTATTAATAACTGCTAAATGATGGGGGAGGAGAAGCAGAGGACACCAGATTTGTTTCACTTTATGTTGTTCTATGTAGTGAGTATGGTGGTAGAGGTTGTTAATGACTCAGAAGATATATTACTTTCAAATATAAAGTTTCAGGGTTACTGAAATATCTATAAGAAAATACAAACATACTCAGACAGATATCGCCACTCTTAAGTAATAAAAAGATTTTGGAACTAAACCCACCCCTAAGACTAACAGCTCTCTGTCCCTCACCTTTGAAGTACGGGTCTCGTGAAACTGAGGCTGGCCTTGAGCATGCTGTGTGCCTCAGGGTGACCTTGAGCCTCCACCGTCTGGGTGCTGAGATGGCAGCTGTGCACATCTAATTGTATATGGTGTTGGAGGTAGAGCAGGGGCTTCGTGCATGCAAGGCGAGGCCAGCACTCTGCCCACTGGTCTTTTCTTTAACCCCTTTATATGATAACCACGTATGTGTGATTTGTTCAACATCATTGAAACTAAAACACCTACCTGCATGTTTCAAAAATCTGACTAAATTGTCTTTCCTGTCTTCCATCATTCACTCAGGAGTCCAACTGGATTGACAGAAATCATTTTTCCCTCTAATCTGTAGCTATAATTTACTTATTCCCCTGCTTTATGATATTCACTACACACAAGGGTCCTCTTTTAGCATTGGTGATGTTTTGATTTTTTAAATCAGCTAGCTGCTACTTTTGTTATCTTAAAGAACCCTAAATATGAAAGAGAGATTGAGTAGGGAAGGACAAGACACAGTTATTAATAAACCTCTTCAATTTCGTGGCAAAATGTGACAATGGAGTACCACCCCACCTCAATTATTTTTCCATACAAATGTTTGCCTCACCCATGGAGAATGCAATTGAGCACGGCTGCCACTGTTGACAGCAAAAACAGTATTGACTGTCATTTGGTGCATGCTAGGATGCTAGACAGACTACTGTGAAATGAGTACCCATAATATTCCCATGTTACCTCTGGACTTACAGAGGAAGAGCCTGCCTCATGCTGTCTGTGATGGTCACAGTGCTGGTAATGGGGATGTTTTGAGATCTGTTTGTTGCTCAACTGGATCTTCTCATGAGATAACATGCACTTGTATGAATTCCTTCCTCAAACCATTGGATGGAGGATCCTATTGTTTTGGAAGGTCATTCATGTCCCATGAAAAGAAGTTTCCAAGATGATACTAGTCTAGCAGCATGTTCAACGCAAACTGTAGTGAACAACCATTACAAAAAATTATAGCAAAAATCTCTCCAGCAGAACAGAGGATACCCAAAGACAAGGAGTAGTCAACATTGAGCATGTACCGAGCAAGCTTCATGGAAGATGAGAAATAGCATAAGATATCATGTTACAAATGGAATGCATCTCTATAGCGGAGTTACCACTGACTTGGTACAAATGACAGATCCAGATGGAAAACCCTCTCAGAGAGATGGCTACAAAATCACTGACCAAATGGGAGCAAGTAGCAGGGATGAACTTGGACTGGCTTGCCATGGCTACCCCTTATTTTGCTTAAGGACACTCCAATGATGTGAGTAGTCATTATCTGGCTGAAAGAAATACATTCACATTCTCTAAGCCTGTGAACCCGGAAGTTCGAAGATGTCTCTGTGTCGCTGTTGCATTTCCCTTTTCCCGCCATTGGGAAAGGGTCAAGACTGTGCCCACTCATCAACACTTGACAGGTGAGTCAGCTTCCCAGCCACTGAATCCATGTTCCAGGCTCCCTACATGACATCTACCAATGCTTATCTTGTACTTACCTATCTACACCTTTTATTGTGTCTTATTCAATATGTTTAACCCAAAACAATATTCTGGCCACCTAAGCGTTTTTTCTTCTTCTTCAGACAGACCATGCTGGTTTCCTCTTTGAGACTTTCATATGTTCTGTTCTTTTCTTCTGCCTGTTTGGTAATCTCATAGCAAGCCTTTCTCATCTAAACTCTTACCTTCTTAGACATTCTCTGAACATCTAAACTAGAGCATCCACATTCTCCTTTTACATCATTATCTAGTAGACATCCCTTCCTGTGCCTGTCACTCTGGGTCTCTTCTTGGTCACGATCTGACTCTGCAGCAACACTTGAGTGGGCGGGCACCAGTACGGCTTATCCACCCCTTTATCTGTGGCACATGATTAACCTGTCCTCAGCTCTCGGGCAGCTTCAGGTGCCACCAGGAGAGAAGACTATCATACAGC
The DNA here is from genome assembly GCF_014885135.2 of Alexandromys fortis. Classification (NCBI taxonomy): domain Eukaryota; kingdom Metazoa; phylum Chordata; class Mammalia; order Rodentia; family Cricetidae; genus Alexandromys; species Alexandromys fortis. The sequence goes on along the minus strand of NW_026067891.1, from coordinate 8,968,715 downwards.
TCAGTGTGTAGAGTGCTTATTTAGCACGCACAGAGCCTTGAGTTTAATGCGCAGCACTGTTGTGAGATGTTTGTGCACTGCATGGAAATGGAGTGCTGTGATTGGTGTAATAAAAAGCCAAGCAGCCAATAGCTAGGCAGAAGGTCTAGGCAGGACTTCCAGGCAGAGAGAGGAAACAGAAGGTACAAAATGGAAAAGAGGTAAAAGTCACATGGTAGATGTAGATTAATACAAATATGGGTTAAGTTGTAAGAGCTAGTGGGACAAGCCTAAGCTCGGGTTGAGCTTTTATAATTAATAAGAAGATTTCATGTCATTATCTGAAAGCTGGCTGGTGGGACAGAGAAAGACTCAGTGTACACAGCATCTCATTAAGCCAGAGAGATGGTGCTAGACTCCATCTAATTCCAGCCCTCAGGAAACAGAATCAAGAGGAATAGAAAATCGAGGTAGTCTGTGGCTACATAGAAAGATCAAGGAAAACCTGAACAACACGAAACCCTGTCTCAAAAACAGGAAAAGGAAAACAGAATTCAAAAGAAGAAAACCACTACAATCAATTCCAATAAATGTTTTCCTGTTCTGAAAATAATGGTCCCAGAGCCAAGGGGTTCCAATTCTCCCTTTGTATTACTAAAGTATCTTTTCCTGAATGATTGGCAGGCATGTAAAGCTGTCATCGTCCATGTATCTTAATGATACAATAATTCTTCAGAATCTCAACTCATGAGTCATCTATAGTGACATGCATAGAATGCAAACAGGCCTAATTCCTGTGAATGAAGATGTCTGATGATTTTTCTTCAGCAGACAAATGCATGCTGCCAGCAGACTTCAGTGATTCTGGCACCTTCTGTCCCTGTATGATCTGCCCTAGGAAACTTTGGAAGCTTTAGAGGTAACTGATAAGTGAAAGAGCTACTCCTATTGACTTATATTCCATGAGTAGAGAAGAACACAGTGAAAATAAATCTATGCTAATAACAGTGTGTGTGTGTGTATGTGTGCATGTGCACTTGTGCAGGCATGTGCCTACATGTTTGGGCACCAGAAAGCAACATCAGGTACCATCTTCTGGAATACCATCCACCAGAAGGTCTCTCAATGCCCTGGAGCTCACCAATTAAGTTAGTGTGTCTAGCCAGTGAAATCCAGGGATCCCCCTGCCTCTGCCTCCTCAGCGTTGGAGCTACAAACATGCATCAGCACAACCAAAATTTTTTACATGGGATTTGAGGCTAGAACTCAGGTCTTCATGCATGCAAGAAAGGGCTTTACTAGCTAAGCTTCCCCCCTTAGCGGAGATTTTATTATAGAGAACTTAGAGTTGTGTAAAGAGTAATTTTGGAACTAGATTGTTTTCCTAAGAGAAGCGTGAGATAAAAAAGTCAAAGCTGAAAAATTTTTCAACTTTACATGCTCTTATCTCCTGTCACTCCTGTGAAAATCTTTACTAGGACCAACAAAAGCCACTACTTTTTTTTTAATCACCCCCATGATGCTTAGGGGGAGAGAAGAAAAATACCACCTGTGTTTATTTCACCAACTCAGTCAGCTCCTCACATAGCACATGCCCATGGCCTGGGGAATTCCTTGAGCCCCATGCAAACAGCTTAGTATCTAGGAAGGGATATGTTTCTATACTAGGCCAGATGAGTGCTGTATTTAATGGCTCCATTCATCTATCCTGCAAGGCCCTTCTACCAGGATAAACTCAGACCCCATACTTGTATTTGCATGTTCCTGTTATTTAAGCATCTGAAAACTAGATTAATTATACTTGTACTTTAGAAAAAAATAATTTCTTTGCTGAATGAACCATGAAAACAAAATGCACTGATGATCTTTAAATGACCCAGAAACCAAGATAATTATAGTTGTAATTAATTACATAACACGATGTCTCCTGGTAGTTTTCTAGAGGTCTAACCCAGAAAACTCCGAGGTCGGGATATTTTAATTTGGAGGCTTATCACCCACACAGAGCGGGCCAAGCATGCACCGGTCGCTAATCTTTCTCTTAGCGCCTGTGGCCCGAGGAGAAATGATCACTTAACCTTTTCCTCTCAGACATGCTCATCTGTGAAATGGGGATGCAAATGCAGGATGATCTCCACACACTAACTGTGTGGAGTCACATTGGTGACAGGAAGTAAAATGATTTCACATGAAAGGCATCGGGGCAATCTCAGTCAAGCTGGGTGCTGGTGAAATGACGTGGAAAACCAGAAAGTGTGGCCACAACACTTCATGGATCAGGACAGCCCCTACGGCTGCTTTCATTGTATCTCTCACATATAGGTATGTATGTGTGTATACATTAACTCAGACACACATACATAATACCTATGACATTATAACAAAAGTATCACATTCCCTGCATAGCCACGTCAGCTATTGTTTCACAAGTGCCATAGACATGCAGAGCAGTGAAAAAGCAGAGCACACATCATGCTGACGCCAGTCGCAGGATCCTAGTCTCTGAGTTAAGGTGCCATGACCAGATAAGTCTCCAGTTCTCTTGTCTCCATCTACCAAATGCTGTTCCTCACTTTTTTAGCATAAGCAAAGACATGATGTGCAAAGTTCCTTTCTCTCCAGATTATCTTGTGTCTTAGAACATTTGCCTAAAGTAAAATCAAATAACATTTAAAAATATTGCTCATTTCATCATTACAAAGTAGGCCACAAATGATACATTAATGCCGAGGAGAAGGAAGAATATAAAAGAGATGCCAGGAGAGATCTTTTTATTTTGTTTTCTGCTGTATTTATTTATAGGCAAGACATTCTCAGGACAAACTTTCCCAGATCAACAGAGGAGCGCACATTTTAAGCTCAGGTCCTTTGTACCTTTCAGACGGAGCTGAGGGAGTAAGGAGCACACAGACAGAGACATCTGTGGGATGCAAGCAAGCACAGTTAGAACACCAAACACAGTATCTCACTCTAAAAGCACATTTAATTCCAGCATTTGGGTGGTGGAGGCAGGGGTATCTCTGTGTTTGAGTCCAGCCTGGTTTACAGAGTGAGTTCCAGGGCAGGCTCCAAAACTACAAAGAGAAATCCTGTCTAAAAAAAATAAAATAAAAAATAAATAAATTAATTAATTAATTAATTAAGAAGAAAACACTTTTGTCAGACATGAACTCAATTCAGGCCACGCTTTAATGAAGTAGTGATGTGATGGGCAATAATTCAGCTTTGTCCTCTTCCTAGAAAAATAAGGTTCCCACACATTCCCTTTGACTCACCCTAACTACACATTGCTATTAACAAGACTACAAATATTTTAGACTCTATGTACCTTGTGATCAGTAGGTTAATACAAGCAATTCTGGAAGGAGGCAGTCCTAAATTTGAACACTATTGTCACTTGAATCTGAAACGCCCCCACAGGCCCACATGCATTAGCACTTGCTCTCCAAAGGATGGCACTGTTTGGGGAGGTTGTAGAGCTTTTGAGATGCAAAGCCTAATTGGAACTAATTAGGAACCAACTAAAAGCAGGCCACTAGGCACAGGCTTTAATGTGTAGTCCTGTCTGATTCATTGTGTAAGACTGAGAGCCTATGAAACTGTGAGCCAAGATAGGTCCTTCCTCTTTTAAGTTTCTTTTGTCTGGTATTCTGTTTGTACAAAAAGAAAAGCAACACACACAATGTAGACTTTGTCATATAGGGGTCAGCAGTTTGGCCAGAGAGGTTTTTGTACTTCCACGGGCTTCAGAGACATTATGACTGGGCCTAGATAATGACATTAATCTTCCAAGGTTATAAAAAAAGATTACCTAGGATTGTGAATTAAAAGATGACTAGTTAACATATGTGAGCTAGAGTAGGTATCAAAGTATCACTACCTCTATACTAAAACATTGAATAAAATCAAACAAAACAACAACAAACCCCATAAGAATTTTCTGGAAAGCACACTTCACCAGGTTCTTAGCTCATAACTGCATTTTGCAATGTCATACAAACATATTCACTCTCACAGAGACACACAAGCATCTCATTCCCCAATACAGGTGTCGTCCACACCAACCTAATTTACTATGGGCTCCATGTAGACCTATCCATTACCAAGGCTCTCAGATACAACTGCAAGCGATAGATAAGACACATTCATTATGGATTGAAAATCATATGATCAGTGGCTACTTCAAATAGAAAGTTGTGTGGGGTGAGATGGGTGAAACTTTATAATAACTGTGAGGGTGCCTATAATATGTTAATAATAAGTAGACAAAGCCATTCAATACTGCTGTGGACTGAAGACATAGATCAGTTGACAGCGTCTTTACTTAATATACACAAGGCCCTGTGTTCTTTCCCCCATCTGGAGGTGGAGGCAAGAGGATCAGTGCAAGGTCATCTCTGGGTACATAGTAAGATCCAGTCCAGCATAGGCTACAAGCATAAGACTCTGATGTGGTGTGTAATACAGGCAGAGGCATGTTTAATACTTTCTGGAAGAGTCTCACAAGGCTTTTGTTTTTGTTGTTGTTGTTTGTTTGTGGTCCCCACAAACTAACCTTCCTGTCAGGTGAACATGACAGTGGTAATAAAGAGAAGGCTGAGGTCCACGAGAACCAGGTTCATCTCTTGAATAAAAGGCATTAATATACATATTGGCTGGAGGCAAAAATCCATGAGATACTATTAGACCTGATCATGGCACTTAAATGCTAATCAATTATTCAGCTCAGAAAAATAATCAAGTATAACTAGCAAACATGTCTACTCCAGGAGGTGCCCTACAGAACATATACACTCTGCAGCTATCTGCCATACACACAACGTCAAACACTGCAAGAAATACACTCTGCTAAGGCCCCTTCACAGGGGAATTGGAAGACAAAAGGGCTAAAAAAAAAAAATCAAAAACAGGAAACTAGGTCCCCTGGGGCAGTGAATGTATAATCCACACCGAAAGCCATATCTACCATGTCCCCAAGTCCATACCGCACAACACTTGCCCTGAGTCAGATCATTTGCTAAGAGGTAAAAACCCTCCTCAGTGGTCCCTTCCCTCCTTTCCATCAGAGCTGCTGAAAAGCTCACGTTGTCTCCGGGTCTGTGTCTGCCTCTCCATGTGTGTCTCAGAAAGATACTTTATCTTTCAAGTTTTATGGCTCATATCTGTGACTAAAATATCATTTATGACAATTCCCATCTGCTAAGCTTCAAAAGTGATATAGTTTCACTGCAAAGGGCTGCTACCAGGGACCCAAGTTGTAAGCCAAGATTTGAGCAGAATCATAATGCAACTAGATTCTCTCACAAGAAGCCGAGCTTCATTAAGAGGCATTTGCTTCTTTCCAGAGAAAGTTGTTTGGTGAACATAGCAGACTACAAAGTGCAGCTCCTGGTGGCTCCCTCTAGATCATTAAAAGGATGAGACCCTTGCAGCCCCAACAGCCCAGACCCCATTTCTTATTCTGGATGAGAAAGCAGAAAGCCTGGTTCTTCTGTCTTGCCTGACAGTTATAGACTAGCGCTGCACCTTATTAAAGATTGAGGCTTGCCTGGGCACTCTCTTTCAGCCATCTCCGGTTCGCAGTCCAGCATTTATTACAAAGGGGTCTGGAGATTAATACCATCCATTCTGCCTGCATAGAAGGCTGATCAGTGAGTGGCCACACAAAACTGAGAGAGTGCAGAGAGACACAGAAGAGCCTTCCATTTTCTACATCCTGCCTTTCAAGGCTACCTGTAGCTTTAAGACTGTCTTTATTTCTCTGCAGCACTCACTAAGCCTTCTTTCATGTGTGACACCTGTTCTGTTCCCTGAGGTCAAGTTCAGAATATAAAAATGCTCAAATAAAAACCAACCTAGAATACTCTCCATATTTTGGAGTTTATTTTACATCTACCCTCTCCCCATCCTCCATCCTTTGCTACTTCTCCCATAAAGGTTCTTTTTATGGTGACATAAAATTTCTTCGTAAACTCTTAAAAAAAACAACCCATAATAGTAGCTTATATTTATTAAGCAAAGAGGAACGCTGCTCTGCTGGCTCCTTTGCTGCTAGTCTGTGCCCCAAACAGACATTGCTAATCAATTGTTGAACTCCTTCTCTGAGTCCACACAGAGTCCTTCTCCAAACAGCTGCTACTAATGAATCTGAATCAGCACCATGGCTTTCTTTCTCTGTATCTGCTCCATGCCCTTCAGAAACTTTCACTCCAACCTGGGAAACAGAGGAAGCAATGAGGGAAACTGCTCGAGACATGGAATCAGCCGTCTAGACCAATCTAAGGCTATCTGATTATCCCCATTAGAGTCTGCCGACACCTAGATAATCTGTTTCATATGGGGCATGGAACGTGAAGTGCTTTCTTTATCTCCTATGACCTCCATCCCTGCAGCACTGTCCCCAGCTCTGCAGGATCCCCAGCACCAAGTCACAAGTACAAGCAATGATAGCTAAATCACTGTAACGTGCCTGCTGTGTGTGTATATATGTTCTCTTTCTTGTCAGCTATCATCAAATATCATGTCTGTGCCAATGGCAAGAAAGTGATAGAAACTGCACAAATCATCCGTGCCTATGGAGTAGGCTGGAAGGTTGTTTGTGTCATCTTCTTTTGAGACAGAGCCTTGCTCTGTAGCCCATGCTGGCTTGGATCTTTGATCTGCCCAAGTCTACTATCCGAGTGCTCACGTTATAACAGGGATGCCCTGACATGAAGGTTAACAAGGTTGGAATTTGCAATTGGCTAGATATCTGAGGCCAGCCTGGTCTACCTCATCAATCCCAGGCTAGCCAGGGCTACAAAAATATCAAGCCAAACCAATCAAAAATGAAATAGCTAGATGACACCAACATTTTAACCCTGTAACCACACTGCTAGGAAATTAATGGGCCCAGTAAAAAGTAAGTGAGGTTAATGCATCCATGCTCTGCTTATATATTTATAAAGATTTAGAAAGCTCTATTTATACTGGTAACTCAGTGTGTATGTCTGCTATTAATGTTCCCAATTCAAAATATCACAAAGGCCATCAGGGAAGTGATGAAATCAGGAATACAAGAAGCATACAGTAGAGGACAGGTCAAGGAAACTCTGCAGCACACCGTAAAATACAGATAGGTAAACATGAAACCGGGCATCTGGCTTGATGTGGATTTGTCTTTGTGTGAAAATAAATCATATCGATTTCCACAAAAAAAGTATTATCATTTTACATACCTACAGATCTTGGGATCCTCTCTCCTCCTCCAATAGCAACCGAGAGCGCGTGATTAAAGGTCATGAACCCCTTTCCTTTGTTGCTGATGGTGATACTTGATAATAAATGTTTGTCACTTGGTTGGTCTGGGTACTGATTATCTGATACCTGTTAGTTTCCTGATGCCTCACGAAAATTATGTACCACATGCATAACTGTTATCAAAGGGGATCATGAGTCTCAAGTGATGGAGAGATAATTCTGAGAGAAACAGACAGGGCAGCCCATGGCCACACAAAACATCACTGGAGACAGTTATGGTGGTACGTGCCTGTGCTCCCAGCCCTTGGGAGGTGAAAGCAGTAAGATCAGGAGTTCAAGGTCATTCATCCTTGGCTACCTAGTAAGTTCAAGGTCAACCTAGACTACAGGAAATTCTGGTCCCAAAATGAAAAAGAAAATAAAAGTATCAACATAGCTTCAGAAAACCTGAACAAAACCAACCACTTTTGGAAGAGAGGAGAACAAAATATAGGCAGGTCAGAAAAGCAGACATCCTGATGTGTGTCCCACAGATACCACCTACCAGTGGAGAAAGTCCCCTTCCTGAGCTCTGCCTTTGGGGTCACGGGGCATTAATATTCTACTCACCATTGCTCTAGTCATCTTCTCTCCCCATTTCTTTTTGACCTCAAGCATTTTATGCATAAATGTCAGTGTTCTTTGCAATTAATCATGCCTACCGCAGACTAATTGTGGACAACAGGCCTGCAATTAGCTGAAATGCATTTCAAATATGCATGAACCTTCAGAGAGCACTTCCATTCCAAAATCTCGAATGCTGAAAAGGGAACAATTGGCTACTCTTTCCTAAGTCCCTTTCAAATTCAATGTGAACTAGCAAGATAATCAGATCATAGCTAATGGTGCCCATGCCCATGGTCTGCTAATGAGAAAGTGACATCTCAGGAAGCCGCTGTGAACTGCGCAGAGCCGTCTATCTGGAAACACTAAGACTGGCCCTAGAGGAAGCATGGGAGTGGGGCTTCACAGCGCACATAAAACAAAGATGTCTTTGATTGGGAAGTACAATGATTCCCAGCAGAAATGAATAAAAGACTCAGAAATAGACACAGGAGGTCACATATAACACAGACTCTGCATATGCTTATAGCAAAGTCACCTTAGTGCCACCATCACCAGCAAGTGAGCCTAGACAACAAGCTTGCTTCTCAGTCTTGACTTAAGATATGAAAAGCAGACAACTGGGGCTGTCAAGGTGTTTCATCAGGCCAGAACTCAAGAGTCTATGAAAATGCCAGGAAGGTGGCTGTTCTCGTAACTCCAGCTCTGGCAAAGGAGAGGCAAAATGACCCCCAAAGCTTACTGGATTTCCAGTCTAGCTGAATCAAAAGGGCTCAGTTTTACTCCGTCTCAAAAACTAGCAGTTAAGGAAAGACGTCATCGTTGACCGTATTGACTTTGAGCTTCCATACGCGTGTATGTGTGCCCATGTGCATGTACATGCACACACAATAACATATACACACATGTGGGGCAGCTAGGAAGGTGGGAGGGAGAGCAGAGAGAGAGGAGGATGAAACGAAAAAAGAAAGAAAAGGAGGCTACTAAAAGCAGTGTTACTCAACAGTCTCCCACTCCCCCAAGGGAACTTTGGCAGCATCTGGGACGTTTTCGTTGTTGTGAGGGAGGGGTATGACTGGCATCTGAAGGGTGGTGGTCAGGGATGCTGCTCAAAGCCCACAAATCACAGAGAAGTCTATGAACTACAAAGAATTTTCTAGCAATAATGTAAAGATAAAAATGTCAATAGTGGGGCTGCTAAGTTGGGCCAATGAGTAAAAGCATTCACTATGCAAAGACAAGGACCTCAGTTCAAATCCAGCATCTATGTAATAGCATAGGGTATATGGTAGCATTGCAACCCTGAGTTAGTGGAAGGCAGAGGCAGGAATATTGCTAGATCTTACCAGCAGACCCTGTCTGAAGGGACTAAGACAAAGAGTGATAGAGGAAGACACTCGACACCCTCTTGCAGCCTCTACATGTACATACATAGGCACATATCCATACATACATGTGTGTACATACAGCACAAACACAATGTCAACAATGCTGAGGCTAGGAAACTTCCTCAGCAACTGGGCACATAACGGTGCTGTGACTTTGAGCAAGTTCTTTTCCCATCTAAGCCTTAATTTCCCTCTCTGTTTAGTGGGAATAATAAGAGCCTTTTTGCAAAGTGGCTGCAAGAATCTGAGACAATAGAAGGAGAAACACCTGCTAGATTATATGCGGGAGCTTTTGTGATCATTGTAATTATTACTGTTTACTTATTTTCCAATCACATAATCAAACCGAGACAGAACCAATGTTGGCGAGTTGTGCAACTGCCAATCAGGCACCATGGCAAATATCCCCTCCATCCTCCCAGGAATAAACTAGTCTCACTTCAAACAATTGTTACAGTTAGAATCCAATTGACTCCAGACAAAAGTATTGAGATAATCAGCATATTAAAGCCAACACTATAACCATATGTTAATTATGTAAATGATTCATTTTAATCAGCTAGAACCATGTAAAGAGTAACTAGGAATGCAAATGCAGGGAGTTATTAAAAACCTCATTATTATTCATCTTGGTTCCATGCATGAACGTATCCATCCAAACAGATGAATTAATAGTGAGAGGAGAGATGAAAGTGCTTGGGGGAGAGTCTGCGGGACACCATCTGTCCGCCTCGCCTCTTGCTCTGGTCTTCCCTTTGCAGGAAAACCGGATAAGGATGAAAGGGGGGGCTTAGGTACCAAACTATGGATTTCAATGGACAGAGTCCCCTGATCCATTCTCTCTCTCTCTCTCTCTCTCTCTCTCTCTCTCTCTCTCTCTCTCTCTCTCTCTGTCTCTCTCTCTCTACCTCTCTCTCTGTCTCTCTCTCTCTCTGTGTATATGTATTCATGAATTCATGTGGTTTATTCAAGTGTATGTACATGTATGTGGAGGTTTACTGTAGGTGTTGGGTATTGTTCCTTGGATGCAGAACATCTTGTTTTTAAGATGAGTCCCTCACGTTTGCCTAGCTCACTGAGACGTGGTCTCAAAGCCTACAGCAGAAAAAGAGTTAGGGATATAGGTAAGTGTAGGTTGTCTGGCATCTATGTGAGGCCCTAGATTCAGTACCAATATCTAAAAAGAATAGAAGGGAGGGATGGAGAAAGGGAGGAAGGAGGAAAGGTCATAAGGTAGGCAGGCAGAAAGCATGATGGGCAGGTCCCTGTGCAGGTGAAGGGACCTTGGGGTGCAGGGAGGGTCACTTGTCTACTTGAGGTTGAGCTGGTGGTTTGAATTTGAGCCCAGGTCTATTTGGCCCCTGTTTTCCTTTCCACTCTGAGGATGAAACTCATCCTTAAATCCATCACCTCTTTCTGTACTAACGAGTAACTAGTGTTTTTCTATAAGAAAGCATCCCATTATGGAAGGTTCTGTGTCTGCATTACCCAGTATGGTGACAACCAGCCCCACTATGCTCCAGGACATTTGAAAATCACCACATGTATCTAGTTGACCTATGTTCTAAGAATTACTTAATATTAGTTAACTAAAATTTAAATAGTTGCACAAGAGTATATGTTGTAGAATGAACTGAATAGCTTAGATGTCCAAAATGCAATTGTACCATCTTCCCTACTTCATTCTTGAAAAGCATTTTGGGGATGAGGGCTCAGAGGATGCTTCTGTCAAGTGAACTGATGTCAAGGACAACTGCAGAGGTAGACAAGGCCCATACTTGGGGGCTCATCTGGGGGTTCATCTCCAACTCCTGGTTCTTCATTGTTGTTGCTTTGTTTGTAATAGGATTTTCTATCTATACACTAAGGCTTGCCTCTGACTCCTAATACAGCCCAAGCTGGTTTCCACGGCCTACATAGACCACGCTTTCAGCAAACACAATTTATGCATTTGACGTTGTCTTTGAACTCACAGTATAGTCTAAGTTGCTTTCAAACTCACTACCTAACCTAGGCTCACTTCCAACTCATTAAATAATGTAGACTAGATTCCTGCTCACCATTTAGTCTGCTTCAACTAACTATACACCCAGTGTGACTTCTGGCACACAATACTGCCTCAGCCTCTAGAGTCATGGGAATTCAGGAAGTGTGTCAACATGCCAGGCCTTAAATTTGCCTGTGATAGAAAAACACAGATTCATCATCCTTACCTCCTCATGACAATTGGGTGGAGCCTCCTAGATACAGGGATGACTTTCTCTGTTACCTGAACCTGTAGCTAAGTCTCTAGGGCTCTTCCCTCACCATCACCCCACCCTAAACTATGCCAGCACATATGTGCCCCATCTTCTAAAGTGAATTAAAATGAACAGTGTGTTGCCATCTGCATGAAACCTTTTAAGTTTATAAAGGTTTGATCAATGATGCTGGTTTCCCGATAATGCTCAAGTTTTCCAAAAATAGCACTTCTCAAGACAAATGGCCAGAAAGAAAAATGCTGATAGAATGTTGGGCACAAGTGTGGAATTACATATGGCCATTCTTTTTTCTCTCTTTCAAAAGAGACTATGAAGATGTAACCCTTGGGCTAATGCCATGTTTAGTCATGGAAAAAGACAAGAGAAAGTGGTGGAAGAGAGAGAGTATAAACTGTGGTGAGTAGCTTCCCATAAACTAGATTTTTAGAGTTTCTCTTAATGTATTGGGAAATCTGGAAGCACACAACCATCCCTATCGCAAGGAGAAGTAAGAATGCAGCCAGAGTGGTCTGTCTCTTTCAAACGGAAGAAGGAACAATGGGGTGTTTGTTCTCGCCCTTTATTGTGACTGTGAAAAAATGATAAGGAATGGCGTGGGCATCCAAGTCTGCAGTGGAAAGAGCGAGGGTCTGAATGAGCTTCTGTGAGTCTCTAACTCTATGCTACAAACCTAGAAAAAACACGGATCATGTGGTAGAAGCGAAAGCCTGCTTCTCTCTCACAGGCAGTCATAGACATGGTTTCATTGTAAGAAACTGAGGGCAAATCAAGCAGGTAAACAGAACTTGAACCAGAATGCACTGGGGTCCGCAGATGAGGCTCCTTTGGTGAAATGATTGCCTAGCATGTGTGAAGCCCAGGACTTGACCCCCAGCGTAACATAAACACACATCTGTAATTCTCCCATTTGGGAGGTAGATGCAGGAGGATAAGAATTTCCTGGTCAGCTGAATAGTGCGTTCAAAGCTTATGAGATTCTGTCTAGGTGATCTGGGGCTAAATGAAACTCTGTCTCAGAGAGAAAGAGGAAAAAAGGGGAGAGTGAGAGGAAAGGAGCACTGGACTGAGCTCCCAAGGTCCCAATGAGGAGCGGATGGAGGGAGAACACGAGCAAGGATGTCAGGACCACGAGGGGTGCACCCACCCACTGAGACAGTGGGGCTGATCTATAGGGAGCTCACCAAGGCCAGCTGGACTGTGACTGAAAAAGCATGGGATAAAACCGGACTTTCTGATCATGGCGAACAATGAGGACTGATGAGAAGCCAAGGTCAATGGCACGGGGTTTTGATCCTACTTCATGTTCCAGCTTGGTGGGAGCCTAGCCAGTTTGGACGTTCACCTTCCTAGACATGGACGGAGGGGGAAGGACCTTGAACTTTCCACAGGGCAGGGAACCCTGACTGCTCTTTAGACTGGAGAGGGAGGGGGAGAGGAGTGGGGGAAGGGGAATGGGGGGGAGGGGGAGAGGAGTGGGGGAAGGGGGAGAAGGGGGAGGGAAATGGAAGGCTGGGAGGAGGCGGAAACTTTTTTTTTTCCTTTTCTCAATTAAAAAAAAAAGAGGAGAGGGGAGAGAAGAGGGGAGAGAATATGAAAAGGAAAGATGCCAAACAAGAGCCAAAGACAACTTCACTGAAACTGTTGCCTGACTTGATGTGGTTCTGCTGTGGTAAGACTTCTTCAGGGCTAACGTGAGACTCACTACAACCTGACTGACATCTCCCCATCTCAGAGTAGCAAATCTCCAATGTATACCAGGCAGGTTAGGGTCTCCTCCCTACCACCAGTCAAGATGGGGCTGGAAACCTTAGCCACTGCCTAAAGAACAGCTGCCACCTCCTCCCAGCCAAGAGCACCTCTGTCAGCTCAGTGCCCACTGGCAAGATTTCAGGACTCAACCATTACCATGTTCTCTAAGACCAAGGAGGGAAAAGAGAGATGGCGAGTTGTGGGGGGGGGGGGAGTGTGGAATAAAGTCAGAAACCGATCTGCAATTCAATTCATTTCACACCAGACTTTGAAAGCATGTCCACCTGACAAAAGGGTAATCGATCATTTCATTTTACTTTTTGAAAGAGTAAACAGGCTGGAAATTAAATACTTCAGGGGTATAAAGTCAGGGTACCCTGACAGCTCTGTGTGGCTTTGTTCTCTGTATTCTAATTCTTCTGTGTTTCTCTGCCTGGTGGCCCCTAATGCTTTCTCTGGAATCCCCTTCTGATCTCTAATCCCTTTAAATGTTTCTCTGTGTTTACTCTCAAATGTCTCGGTAGCTTTTGCCGTTGGGCTCACTGGCACCAGTTTAATAGAGTTTAGCACGATGCAGTTTGACAAATGTCTTCTGAGTGGAATTAAGAGCTATGCTATCACTGTCATTACTGGAAGTGACCAGAGTTTGCCAAGAGATACAACAAATATACCAAACAGGACCTAAGATGGCTATATGGTCTCACAGTCAGAGCAGCAAGGACTAAGAGGACCATGTGAGGCTGAGCCTTCCAAGCCCATCTATCGTGGAGAATTCTAAATTCACAAGTCTGAAGACAGAAGGCTGGGCCAGATGACTTTTCGAGGCTCAACCAAGTTCAGCATTCTCACCAGAAATGTCAAGGCCAAGCTTCCCTGGAAACACACAGGCTCTGCTTCCTCTCCAAGAGCCTGTGCTGTTGTGATATTCAGCCAAGGTGTTCGGCAGTCTGGCAAAAACTAAGTGGCATTCTCTGACATAGCTGGGCTGGAAACAATGTCAGATTTACAAATGTGCTGACGGTAAGAGAACACGCAGTAGGAGCAGGCCCAAGAGGAGGAAAAACCTGGTTTCCCTGGGAAGAACTATGCAGGCACAGAGTGTTGAGAGCATGCCCATTAAAATCCAGCTCCATACCTGGGTCACAAGCTGATGGGTTCAATAGAGACCATAGGGCCTGTGCTGAACCAATAAATTTCCTTCCTGGGCACTTCTGAGAAGATGATAAAGCAAAGACTTAGCCTCTCCTAATATGAGATAGATAGACTTGGAAGCTCTTGACAGCCTGTCCTCAGCTGGGCAGGAAAGCTAGCTTGTGGACATGGAACTGGCATTAAAGACGACACCGTTCTAACATTTTGCCCATCTCTAACCTGCATTCTCCATGCTAGAAGCTAGTAATTTGCTCACAGCCATGCGAGGGTATTCATATCTCTCACACCAAACTCGAGTCCCTCTGCCTTTCTGCTCCTCCTAACTTTGCAGGATATTACCCTGTGTAGTGTAGGCTGCTAAAGAACATGTTTTATTCTATCTGTCAGAGGCCAGAAGCATCTCATGTCCAGTTGTGACAACTAAAAATGCCTCTACGCATGGCCTGTGGGGGAGAAGCTAACCCTGATCTGGAGTCACCTCACCAAAACGAATCTCAATGCAGCAAAGTCAGAACTAAGAAGCAGTCATCTGCATTCGCACAGCTTGGCTGTGCCTCGAACTTGGAGTGTAGATTGAGACTTGAAAAAGGTGAGTCTCAAATTAGATTCTTATTTTTGCAACGACTCTAAATTCCTCCTTGCTACAAAATATCTGGCAAGCTCCTCCATGTATTTATGACCCTGTGGAGTGAGTCATCTGGAGATGTGCTTTCTGATGGCATGTCTATCTCACTACATGTTTATGGTTACAAAGAGAAGAGGTTCTGCACACTTATGACACTGGGCTTGAACACGATGCACTGCTGAGACAAGAAGGTAAGCATTTGTGTGAATGGAAGGAAAGAAAAGGGATGGTGGATGGGCACTTAGAGAGATAGAAGGTAAGTAGACGCATGGATAAATAGATGTGTAGCTAGATGTGTGGGTGCATACATGGGTAAGTGACAGATAATCAATAAGTGACAGATTTGATACACAGAGAGACAGAGGTAGATAGTTTGGGGGCAGCCTGGTAGGCACACAGATTCTCCCACAGTAACTCTCATGGTCATTGCACTAACACATGAACATTCAGACATGTGACAGCTAAAAGACTTACACGGTAGAATTTATCACACTTCCCTATAAACATCAATTTCAGCAATCACCACTTCACAGTTTGTGACCAGAAACATATGGCCCATGCTCCAAAGGGTTCCTGGGACTTCTTCCAAAAGACCCCCATAGGGAAGGAACATGGCCATGCCCAGGACTTGGCACTGTAACCAGGGTGACATCTTCGAAGAGTCATCTGGGGAACTGTGTCGCTGGGAGAGGTGCCCCGGCTATCAGCAGTCCCTAGCAGTTCACCATTCCCCCCGGGTGCCTTCCTCAGCATTTCTGATAGTGCACAAGCTACTGGATCTTTTACTAGTAAGTGCTCCTCCCTGCCAAAAGAAATCATAATAAATTTTTAGTATTGAAACCCGGGAACTCAACCTAATGCCACCAAGTATGGTCAAGGAAATGTCAAATTAAGAAAATACAAAGCCAAAACCAAAAACCGCTGACATGCAAAGACCTATGAATTAAAACCATGATGTGTCAGGTTTTTTTTTTCTATTAAAAAGGTCAAATTCAATAACCTATATTAAAATCCTTCCTCCACACAGACAGCAAGATAAACAGATTTCATACTTAGTAGAGGAAATGCTTCCCTGGCAGCCAAGTGCCTAGGAGATGGGGGAAGCTGCTATCCCCGTTCACCCCTCGGCACCCATGTGACAGACAAAGCTGTCAGCAAGACACAAGCCAATATAGATTCCGAAACCCTCAACTGTGAACAGGCAGGAAGACAGATTCCTAATCTTGAAAATGCTTTGCAAAGGTGTGGGCTGGCACGGGACCCAGGAGCCTGGCAGCTGACTGGCTACTCTACTTCTCCCTCACACCCACAAGGACCATCTTGCTCTAGCTTCCTGTTCAGAAATATTTCCCCTCAAATGCCCTCTCTTCCTCGTGGAGAGATACCAGGAAAGCCATATGCCTCTCCCTCCCCAGCCCTCGCTGCTGAGTGTCGATACTGAAAGCCAGAAGCTGACATGTGCGAAAGCCGCCTGTCCTTCCCACTTCACAGAGATACTAAACAACCCCAAGGAGGACACGGGGTTCAGGGCACTTCTTTGCGCCCCTAAAACCAAAATCCACTCAAACTTCTATGAGAAGTCAGCGAACACTCCACGGACATGTTCTTGGCCTTGAGTGAGGAGGTTTTATCATCCAGCAAAAGCAACTTAGACGGTCCAGCAAGAGTCTGACGGCTTTTAGTATCAGATGTGTGGGGTTGGCAAACTCAGAACGACCTTTTGTACCTGTTAGGCATACTGCCTCACAAACCATGTGACCCATTTTGTGCTAGGCATTTGCCCAGCCCCTCAAAAGAAAAAAAAAAACCTTTAAAAGATCTCCAGTCTATATTTTTCACTAGCTATAGGGGCAGGAGTGTGGCATGTCATTAAGAATTCAATCTGCGTCAAGCACAAATCTAAGCCTGCCATGTCAAAGGCCACTTGTGACAATGGGATAGACTGGATTTGCTTTTTGCCCCCTTGCACTGAAGAAGTCTCATACCCAGTACATGAGAAGAGAGACAGAACCCCTCAACCGCAGCTGCTCTAGGTAATGGCTTTCTCCAGTATCACCCTGGATTACACATCAGAATCATAAAGCCACGATCAAGGTGGATGACAAGATGCTCTGTGGATCTACCTCTGCTGAAAATCTTGCAAAAACAAACAGCAGGAAAAATCATGACAGTACCTCCTGGCGGGAAGGCCAACATTGCAGCATCCAGATGATCACTTAAACTGTGTGCCAGACCTCGAGGTGGGTGACTCACAGAGGCTCTTGGGTAAGCCTGAAAGAACATGCCATGTGGGTCTGTGTGCTTGTATGTTCACTTATAAATGTGTCCTCATTTTATGTAGTGTATAAACATTTGTATGATTGTGGGGGGTATGGTGTGGTATGTATATCACATACATAGCCTCTGTATATGTTTAGGTGTATGTTTTGTGTGTGGTATAGTGTAATATGATGTGATATATTGCATGCCTATATGCACAAGTATGTATATGTGTGTGCAAATGTATGTGTATTGTGTGTGTTGTGGCATGGTGAAGTATGGTGTAATATGTGTGTATATATGTGTGTGTGAGTGTAGGAGAGAGCAGTCTATGTGTGTGTGTATGTGCATGTGTGTGTGTGTATGCGCGAGCTCGTGCCTATTCAAGACATCTGCATCAGGTATCTCCTTCTACCATACTCGATCTTGCTTTTCTTCTTTTTCTTTTGTATTTTTTTTGTTTATTTTTTTTTTTGAGACAGGGTTCCTGTGTGTAATAGCCCTGGCTGCCCTAGAACTCACTTTGTAGACCACGTTGGCCTTGAGCTCACAGAGATTCACCTTCCTCTGTCTCCCTCCTGAGTGCTGAGATTAAAGACGTGTGCCACCGCCGCCAAGCTCCACCTCACTTTTTGAGGATCTCTACTGAACCCGGGGATCTCTGATTCAGACAGACTGACAGGCCAGCATGGATCTTCCTGTCTTTACCCCCCCCCCCCCAGCTTGCCAGCACTGGGATTGAAGACAAGCACCACAAGGTCCCAGTTTGAAAGTGGGTTTGAGGATCTAAACATAGGCTCTCATGCTTGTGTAGCAAGCACTTTACTGACTAAGCCATCGTTTTAGCTCTCCACCTGTATCTTAACATTTTTTTCATATATTAGTAAAATTAAGATTGAGGGAGGCTAATAGACCTACCCAAGTTTAGATAGCATAGTGGAGTTTGGAAGCAATTACCACTGCATCTGCCATGTACTGCAGAATCCTGTCTCAAATACTATAAAACACATACACATATTAAAATACACACACACACACACACACACACACACACACACGTGCACGTTTATCTGCCTTTTGACAAAGCGCGGAGAACCTGCTTTTGGTCCCTAGCACTTTCTCACCCTCTAGATTTTGGCACACCTGGTTGCAGCATGATCAAATTTCTGAAATCTTCGTTTCTATGATCCACCTCCATCTGATGTGTGAAGGTGGATCACATGTGCTTCGGTGTCTGTCTTTACCCTGTTGAACAGAAACGGGGCCAAGAGCACCTGCCAAGGAAATATTCTTGTCTCTGCCACCTGCCTCCCTCCAACTCACCTGGGCTCACCTGGATTACCTCCATTCCAGGGATGGAGACACCATCAAGCAGAAGACAGGTGGGTCTCTGCGGAACACAGCGAAACCCTCATCTTTCCTTCAAACATTGGTAAAGTGCCACCATCTCTTTCTTTGATGCAAAAAATGGTTTTAATGTTCCTCAAGAGCAAACACCTGCTAAACAGGAAGCTTTCGAAGTCAGCTCTGGTTTCTCTGAGGACTCCCTGTCACAGGCAGCCCAGCGAGACAGGGCTGCGGCACAATGAAGAGGGACAGAAGCGGACCTTTTGATACCAGAACCTGGTCAATAACCTCAAGCGGCTATTCCACACACACTTTACATGCAGGTTAAGAGTTCAGATCTAGAGGACTGGCTTCTGGGAGAGGAGAAGGACTCTCTCTGATCCTGCACAGGACACAGGACTTCTCCACTATGAGCCCGGGGAGCCCCAGGAGTTTGCAGCCACGCATCTAGAAATGCGGCTGGTGTTAGGCCATTTGTGTGGGGGTTGGTGCACAGGTAGATGTACATATGTAGACACGCTTTCGGTGCTTGTTCCAGTGTGTGGCCTGGGGTTGACACCTGATGTCTGATTCCTCAATCTTTCTCCATTGAGAGACACTGGGAGTGTCTCCTTTTGAGACAAGGTCTCTCACTTAACCTGGAGCTCACTGATGGGGCTTGGCTGACAGCAGCAGGTTTCCCCCGTGCTGGGATTACAGATGTAGGCCACCTGCTGGGATTACAGATGTAGGCCACCTGCTGGGATTACAGATGTAGGCCACCTGCTCAGGTTCTTGGGGATCAAACTCAGATCCTAGAGTTGTCAAAGCAAGCATCATACTTACTGAGGTAACTTCCCAGCCCTGAGCCTTTCTTACTAATGGGGACACTCAGGATTCGGGACACCAATGTTGCCTTTAAAATGGCTGTAAAAAAAAACCATACCCAGAGGATGTGACTGGCCATGGATGAAGATAAATTAAAGGCCTGTAAATACACTCAAAAGACTTCAAGGTGACTCGGGTGTGATCTCTGGGCATTGTGGATAGAATGTGGGCATCTAATTAATGGCACTGTCTGAAGGAAGGGACTTTGAAAGGAGACCTGGCCAACGCTGGTCAGAAACAAAGAGAGCTCTGAGCTGGGCCCTGGCAGTGGGCCTACAGCATTGCCCAGAGATTCAATGAATCCTCAGAATGCAGGTTCTCCACATGACGAGAGGATGAGCATCCTGCCCCATGGGGAGGCCTGACTCCTCTAGCTTTGCAGCCTCTACAGGAAAGTCACTGGAAGCCAGGCTGATGCGTCACCAGCACTTCCAGCACTTGGCCTTCTCGGATTCTCTGATACCAGGAATACTGTAGCCGGATGAGCATGGAGAGGTTTTCCCAGAACTAGAAAGGGGTAGCCTATTTTTCTTAAGTACTCATGGCAAACTCTCTCTCTCTCTCTCTCTCTCTCTCTCTCTCTCTCTCTCTCTCTCTCTCTCTCTCTCTCACACACACACACACACACACACACACTGCAGGGCCTCCTGATTTTGGAAGCAGCAGAGCTGTCACTTCCAATCTTCTCAGGAACACCGTGGTTAGCTAGTCATGGCAGCATTTGACACACTGCTGTCACCAAGTCGCCACTAACATTTGATATACTGAGAATCTCCACTAGCAATTCTGGGACCCCTTAAGTAATCCCAACCACCTCAAAACTCAAAATGGACAAATATCCGCGTTCTTCTGGTGGAGCATGGAGTACCACTCTGCACTGGGCGGTGTGTCCTGTGTAATGCACAGTGTTTGTAGGGCGCTAAATGACACAGCAGCGAAACAGAAGTTCTGGACACCTTTGTGTGGACTGGCCCATGTTTCTACCATGGGAGGAAGGAACACAGAGGTGGCCTAAGTGAAGATTCCACAGCAACAACAACATCCCTTGGTTTTTCCAGAGTGGTTCAGTTTGAAATGTAATACAATGGTTTGGAAACCTCTGATGAAGACATACAATGCAGACAGAAGGTTGGACCACACACAGCCAAGGGTGACTGTACACAGCAGCTTTTCCTCTTGGTTATGTCTCGAACAAGGCCACACAGCACACACACCCTTCACTCGGAAATGTGCTTAAGCCCTGGGAGTTTGATGACCATATCCATCTGTGAGTTCTCAAGTGGCTATAACTAGAAATTCCCCCCTTTTGTCAAAGTTAAGGGATTGTAGAGGCGCCAAAGGTCAACTTTACATTTCCTACTTCCTAAAACACAAAATATAGTTTTGATTTTTTTTCCTTTGGGGTTCTGGAATTCTAAGCATTAAGAATAAAACTAGTAAAACTAGAAGCCAAGGGCAGAATGGCTTCATACCTACCAATAGAAAGCTTACCCACATCTTACAATTCTATCACTAAGGCTATGAAGCCTTTCTTCTGCAGTTTCTGGGGTCGGGCACATGACATTACTATGTAGAAGCTCACCGCTTACCCTCTTTCTAGATTAGAAATGAAAACCCTTACTTTTCTCATGAGAGCATTCGTGCTAATTGAGAAGATGCTTCCACCATGGCTGTCACCTTCTCTTGCCCTATGTAAGGCAGGACTCTCTCCTTCCCCTTCATGGTTTCTGTATACAGGAAACTGGACTGACTGTGTATTCTCCAAAAGCCCACCCACCCTCCCAGGGCAATGAGTACCTGCCCAGTGATGATAGCACAGACATAATTTATCTTCTGGCCTGAGTTATGAAAGTTAATCAATATGAAGTGGAAGACTTATAAATTATCTATTGAAAATCAGCCTCTTAAAGATTCTTCTCCTATAAGGCTGGTTGGAGCTGAGGTCTCCAACTGTGCTGTTTGTAGCCCGCGTGCGAGGTAATACAGTTCTCAAGCAGACGAAGCAGGACTTGCTATCAAGAAAGAGACAGTAAAAATAAAAATGAAATGTATTTTGCAATAGCAGCAAATCCTGGGGCCATGATTGCCAGGATAAAAATAATAACAAAGTTGGGGGGAGAAAATTCTCCCTTCATGAAGAGTAGACAAGGAGAGTACATAGGCGAGGCCTTGCACTGAGCTTCCCCAAATTCAAAGTAAAGTGGTTAATATGTCTCTAGGCTGTAAGGAGATGTATAGTCACCTGCTCTCTCCTCTCAGGGATCTTGGCCAGGGAAGAAAAAGAAGTCCCGCAACACAGTTCATACCTTATGAAGGCTACACCAGGTTCTGTGACGACCCAGACAAAGGGTTGGCTATTCCCTTATAAATTCAAACAGTCCCATCTGGAGGAAGGTTCAATGGTTCCAGAGTAAAGAAAACTAACACGTGCCAAGACATCCTGAAACTTCCAAGATTCATGAGGATCCTCCCCGGGTTACATAAGCAATAGCAGTTCTGGGGGAGAAGACACACTGCAATTGGCCGACCTGCTTCCAGTTGTGCTCAGAACTCTAGGTACACAGCTTTCCTGATTACTCAGTCCCAGTAGGCTCTGAAGGGATTCAGCTGCCTTGAGTCGGCCTTACTCCTGTAGTGACCCCTCCCTAGTGTTGCTCCAAGTGACCCCAGTAAACACCCGGGTTCATTATTATAGACTTTGTTGTTACTGTGACTTTGGTCAGTACACGGTGGCCCTGCTAAGACAAATTGGCACCCATCCATGTCTGCCCAGCAAGAGTCACATGATAAACGGACACAAGGCTTGGTTCGGTGTTGAGGAACCAGGTCCAGTGCACAAGGCACACACGTGGGCAAAGCTTCCTGGGCAGGCCCAGGTAGGTGAACATCAACAACGATGGAAGTAAGAGCACTGCGTTTCCTCCAGCTAAGACAACTCAGAGATCTCCAGGGAAGAGAAGCACAGGCAGAGAATGGGAAAAGGGAGATGTACAAACTCTGCAAAGAGGGCCCATAAAGCTTTGCAAGAATACAGACTGCCGTCTTCCGACAGTGACTGTTGCTGTCCTTTAAGTTTTATCAAAGTTGCTAATAGAAGAGATTTTTTCTTTGAGTTTTACTGTGTAGATGGGGCTGTGCTTAAACTCACTCTCCAGCCCCCAATGGTCTTAAACTTGAGATCCTTCTGCTTCAGTCTCCCAAGCTATAGTATTATAAGTATATGACACCATGCTTGCCTGGAATCTTTTATCTTAATGTTCCATCTTAAAGGAGTAAAATTGCAATGAAAACTAGGTATCACAGAAACAGCCATGAATTTTCCTAACTAGTGGACTATAACAGCAAATTATACCTTTCTCTCTTCTATCCACTGCTACGGAGACTCCCCAACCATGTGGGTGCCTGGTAATACCCAGATGCTTATTTGATCAAGTGCTGGCCCCAACACACTGAGCACAGGGCTACCCTTCTCCACCTCTTTAAGGACACTATTTGGAACAAATATGTTCATTTGCATGTGAAAAGCATGATACCTGAATTCCTGAGTTAAAATGCTTTATGCGGATAGCAAGTGGCTATAAGTAGAGGACCCCCAGCAGTCACAGAAAAGAAAGAAACTCGAGAATCCAAGCTTCTGCCTCTCATTGCTTCCACACACAATGGTCTTATTGCAGGCTCTTTCTACACTCTGATATGTTATCAATCAGATATCACCGGCAGGAGACTGTCCATCACTACAGGAGCCGCCCACACCACTCAGTGCACTGAGTACACTCAAGGGCCTCCACACAGCTTGGAAGGTGCTACAGAACACACACCAGCATAACCCCACTGAAACAGAACCCTGCACTTATTATCGATGGGGTTGGACCACTTCACTCGTCCAGCCTTCACCACTCCAGAACACCAACACTTATACAGAGTCCCCACGATTACCCAGACTACACTGTCGAGTAACAGCATTGCAATGGCTCCTCTGCCTAGCACCAGGAAAACCAAACTCGTGCTCATGTGGTGCACCAGTCTTGCCACACTTGGCTACTGACCACCGGGTCTTCTTACCACCATTGGAGACCACTGTCCTCCTTTAGGAAAACCACACGTGTGAAGGTTTTCCAATGGTGAAAGCTCCTTGCATTCTTTCTCTTTATTCCGCCCTCTACAATGGGCCCTGTGACCTGGAGTTTCTCTTTCATTCTAGTCTCCTCCTTCTTAACCATGTAGAAGGGTAAGGAACCCATTTCCCAACTTTTACCTACCCTTTAGAATGCAAGTCCTGTAAGAATGGGATTCTTGAACCACTGTACAATGCTGGGTTCTTGACATCCTATCCTGTGCCTGACCATGAATGAATATCCAATACCTTCTTAATGAATAAATTATTAGATAATCATATTGGCCTGACGACTGATCATGCCACATTAGTCAATAGTGTTGGAGGCCCAAGGTTAAGACCTACAACCTCACTAGAGAGAACTGTTTAGATTTATTCCCTACCCCTTTCAAACAAACAAGGGATTATCTACCTTGTTTGTGTATTAAAAGGGAAGTGTCTACCCAAGTAAACATCCCCTCCCACACAAAGGGACTCTCCATTTTACCCTTGACCTCATTTTGCCTCTGGCAGGATGTTTCTGGCTGTCAGCTGGGAGAAGCCTGAGCAGAGCAGGTGCAGGGAGGTGTAAATGACCCTGAAGGTTAAAAGGGAAAGAAATTAGCACCAACAGATTGAGAAACAGTTGAAAGATTCACTGTGTTCATCTTGGACATGGATGCAAGGAAACTGGCTTCTCAGACCCTCTGTGAGAAAAGAGTTGGCAAACCATTTGTCCAAAGCAAGTTTGATGTTCTCTGTCAGAACAGTGAATGTATAGGCCCTTAAGACTAAGCAACTTGATTCTGGGATTCTACCTCAACTGGATTTTTCCATACATGTGCACACACACAGGCCTACGTTCTCATTATCTGCAGCCTTGTGATATAGAATAAGCGAAAGCTGCTTAGAAACTTATAAAAAGGCTGGAGGATGAAATGGTTCAGCTATTGAGAACATTTGGTCTGTCTTGTTCCAACTTTCACCAGCTCTTTAGAATACAGGTTCTATAAGAATGGTATTTTTGCTTCACTGTGCAATGCTGTGTTCTTGAAGCCATAACTCTTGAGCATGTTAGGGAAATGGCTACAAATGCACTTGGGTGAATAGTCAAGCATGCCATTGGATAAATAAAACACAGAGTGTCAAGTATTGTGGACAGAGAGCTCCCATCAACTGAACACATAAGGCTATGTTCATGAGCCCCAACTCTGCATGCAGTCACAGGAGAGCTCCACACTGACAGATTTGCATGCCTTTCCCATAGCAACTCTGGCTGGTGGATGCGTGGGAGGGAAAAGGGCTGGAGTCAGCCCGGGTCCGCCTTTACTCTGCTTTCCTACTCCTTTCTTGGAACAGTTTTAACAATACATAGTCAACACATGGCAACTTTTAAAGTAAAAGTGGAGCTGGGGATATGTCTTGGTGGGTAAAGATGCCTTCCAGGCTAGTCTGACAACCTGGGGTCCATCCCTGGAACCCACGCAAAGGTAAAAGAAGAGAGCCAACTCCCCACAGTTGTCCTTTGACCCCACATACATGCTGTGGCATGACCTGCCACCACAATAATAAGTAAAGAGATTATAGGACATTGTAAAAGTAAAATTGTTGAGAGATATCAAAAGAACTCTGCATTCTAGGCTTAGACTGGAAAGTATCTGATCTTGCTAATGACTTTAACACTAGGAAGCAGGCACTAGGACAAAATGGACAGAATCTAGTGATTTGGGTTCAAATTCAGGCTTTGTTACAAGAAAAGTTCCCTGATGTTCAGTTTTCTTATTTACAAAACTGAAATATCCAGTAGCAACCTG
Source organism: Alexandromys fortis (assembly GCF_014885135.2). NCBI lineage: Eukaryota > Metazoa > Chordata > Mammalia > Rodentia > Cricetidae > Alexandromys > Alexandromys fortis. The sequence continues at coordinate 8,943,339 of NW_026067891.1, read as the reverse complement.
TGGGAGACCCTGTGCCGATAGACTGAGAAAATGCATGCTTGCTTGGTGACTTGCCTCCTTCCCAGTCCAGAGGAAGCCCTGATGCCATTCGTCCATCTTCCCTAGTCAATGTGCTATAGCAAAGAAAGGAGTGCTAGTTCACAGAGACTATAATATGGTAATATGATGAGCTAGGTCTTCTGAAATCACCCCACAGAGCTCTCTTCAATAAACGACCTCTTCTGTATCGTGCTGTCCAACACAGTCAACAAAAGCCATCAGTGGTTCGTGAGTTTAGGATATGCCAATGGTATCATTTATGCATGGAATTTTAATATTTAATTTGCAGTAACTTAATTTAAATAGAATTATGGAGCTAATGGTCCTCTCTACCACATATAAAGTCTTTCTAGAAAATTCTATTTTCCTCCTAAACTATTCTAATTCTTTCCCAATAATGACTAGTACAGTTTATTAACATAGTTAACAACAATATGAAATAGAATTTCACTTTTCCTTTGTAGACCAGCTGACACCAGAAGGCTATAGGGGGTGATTTCCTCTTCAAATTCATTCTATTTTTTTCCAAATCTTTAAAGAAAAAAACGTTATCTGTTTTCTATCTATGACATGGCCTTCCTCACCCTTGTTCCCTCTCTCTGTCTCTGTCTTTGGATTGTGTTTGTGTGTGTGTGTGTGTGTGTGTGTGCATGCACAAGTGTGGCACAGTATCTATCCTGTCTGTTTGACAAGGTTTCACTAGCTCAGGCTGTCTTCGAACTCACAGATTTTCTGACTCAACCTTTCACTTGCTAAGATTACAGAATTGTACTGACTCCCAGCTAACACTTTCCAATCCCTCTGTTCCTGAGAGAGAGCAGATCTTGGGCATAGCAAACATCTTCATCCAACACAGGCAACAGGGAGAAACTGATAACATTACTTTGTTGTCAGTGGCTTGTTCAACTAAGAGATGATTAATATTCCATGGAACTAATACTTCTAAAGGGCACAGTTCGGAATTTATTTAAAATCATTCAAATAATTAGTAACTGTCACTACTATTGGACAACGGGAAGTTTTTCACACCATGAACATCAAATGCTCACTCCTCCATGCTACTCCCCGCAGGCCTCGACAACGACAGCTATGCTTTTAGTCACTACAACTTTGCTTACTCCAAACAATATAATTATTGTTGTAATTATTGTTATTACAATATGTTGTAATATTTTCAATGTTCATTCATGCTCGTCCACACATTAATACTCCATTTTGTTTGTTCCTACAAAATATCACATGTAGGGTAGGGTCACATAGCTCAGACATTCACTAGTTTTTAGATACCTTGGTTCTCATTGTTCATCATTATATATAATACTGCTATGAACATTTGTGCCCAAGATATTGTACACACACGCATGTACACACACGCGCGTATACACTTGCAGTTCTCCTAGGATCCACCTTTTGGGTCATACTGTAATTCTCTGTCACCTTCTGAGGCACTCCTAAGCTATGTCCCAAAGCTGACATTTACATTCTCATGGACAGTGCCCACATGCTGACCTCTCCCACCCTTCCCAAATGCCTGTTCTCAAGAATGTGATTAGTATAACTGCCATAGAGACTGCCATGTATGCCTGGTGATGAAAACAAGAAATGAGAAGTCTCTGCACATGATTCCCTTATTAATAGTTGCAAAACAAAAATAAATTGAAATAAAACGTCCCTTGAATTTAATGTGGGTATGACAAACATTTGAATTATAACATTTAGAAGACTATGTTCAAAGACATGGGGTCCTTTTACTGAGTACTTTCATAAATACGTATCTTTAAGTAACATTGAAAATTGATGTGGCTTCTCCATCGATGCCTAAGCATTTAGGAGTGCTAGGACAAGTGTGTAGTCTTCAGAGTTCCTGTAGCAGGTTATTTTCTGGATGTACACACACAATTTAAGTACAAATTTAACCAGGATGACTCTTCTGGAAAAATAATTACATCATTTGTCTTTATTTATAATTATAGCCCCACCTCACTCCTCTTAGAGTTAGGATACCAAGGGATCTACAACAACAGGGCTCACCATCAGCAGGATAAACAGCCAGAAGCAGCTGCTTAGTGGGAAGGGAGCTACATCTCTTCCACACCCTGAGCTGGTCTCACTGCCATACAGAAGGAACCAACTGCATATCCCCAGGACAGCCGTAGGGATGTGTCTTCTCAAAGTAGGCCATACAACATTCAGTTCCCTCCCATCATCATCTGGCCTGGCCTGGCCTGGGGAAACAAGGCCAGTTCTTTCTGGTCTGTCTGAGGACATGTTCAAAGATTTAACCAAACTAACTACTTGGAGAGGCCTAAGGAGGGTTTCTGCCCAGGAGCCATAAACACACCAAGTGCCAGAAACACCACAGCTGTTTCTGCAGCCAAGATTCTTAAACACGCTGCTGCCGTAGGGTGGGAGAATAATCAAGTCGTAGTTACAAACTTCTCTACGGCAAGAACATCTGCTCACAAATCGATTTACAACTTCGGATAAGGCTGGTGTGATGGCTCACTGAGTGAATGAGTTGGCTGCCAACCTGATGGTCGAGTTAAATTTCCAGGACCCACTTGGTAGAGGGAGACAGAAGAGCTTTTTGCGTGTTGTCCTCTGACTTCTACACATAAACCGTGACACACAGATTCCCACATCCATATATATATCCACACAGAATGTGAGTGTGTCTACATATAAACCGTGACCCACAGATTCCCACATCCATATATACATCCACACAGAATGTGTGCATGTCTACGTATAAACTTAACAATTGATAGGAAAGGAACCGCCACATCTCAGGAGTCCAAACCCACAAATCGCTACCCAGGAACCTCTACTTCCTTCCTCGCTGAGTAGATGGAAAATATCACTCACAAGAGGCATGGGCTCTTTACCTGGAACTAGAATCTCCTTGGCAACAGATCTGAAAAGACAGCTGCTGACAGCTGCAAACTCCGTGCCCGGGCCTGGAGATCAAGTGATGGAATGTTGGTTTCCATGGCACTCCCAGGAACAGGTGACAATCTGAAGCTCTGGGCAAACACATTCCCCTCTCTGCAGTAAGTCAACTGCTCCCTGTGAACATGTAGTTAGGACCCAGAAGAGTAAAGAATCAGGTATCTCTAAGTCGAACTGGGATAGGAGGAAAAGGAAATGTGAACCGAAGGAAGCTAGACCCCAGACTCTGTAGAATATGAGTTCAAGGCCAGGTAGTTGTGACCATTCTCTTCATCATCACCTCTTTCTTCTCTCCTTTGTTATTTTTTCCACGGCACTACTTGCTGTCTGTAATCATTCCATATATCTCGCAAAGCTCATTGTATTGTTTTCATCTCTTTAACCTTCCAGAACACAAAATTCCTATAAGAAAGGTATCAAAGGGTCTGGGAAGTGACTCAGTCAGTAAAGTATTTGACCACTTGAACCTGATGCCTAGAACCTATGTAAAGTAAGGCAAATATTGCAGTGTCTGCTTAAAATTGTAGTGCTGGGGAGGAAGAGATAGGAGGACCCTTGGGTAACTCTGGCCTGCCAGCAAAAGTTCCAGGCTATTTAAAGAGCTCTCTAAAAAAAAACAGACCACAATGAGTAAGGATACTGAAGACTGTCCTTTGGTCTCCTGGTGTGTACTTATACACATGTCACAAACCTGTACACATCTAAAATTGCACATGCATACACAGACACACACACAAAAATCACTTGACTTCTTGAGCACTGGGTTCCTGATCTGATGTCCACCACTGAACCTTTCAAGCAATGGACACTCTCAGTTGATGCCTTAAGGACCATCCGAGAATTGGGCTAGCTGGCTGCAGAGTAAGTAGCCTTTTCTACAAGTGATATCAAGTGATACGAGAAGTTTCCCTCAATTTTATGTAAATACGGTGACTTTCAATAAAGTTCAACCTATTTAAGATCAAAGCTAACATGGAGCCACAACAGTTATGAGACCCAGGTTCTGTCTAACTCTAAACCACTAAGTTGTCTACCATTGTTACAGATATTAAATGTAAGAGATCCAACCCCAGGGCATCTTTTCTACTTCTGCTAAAACACAGTACGAGGCGAATCAACCAACCCTGAGACAGTACTGCCCTGTGATAGAAAGCCTGGTCCTCACACACATGGCCCACCAGATGTTGCAAACAGCTTTGGTACTGCAAGATTTAATAAAAAACACCCACGATGGATCCTGTGAGTTCCAGCAGGCTTTCTTGAAACTTTGGATGCATTTTTGGGTCATTAACAATTACACACATGCTTCACACACCACACGTATCAAATTCAGCAACACCAAGTCCCACAACCCCCGGTCCTCTGCCTCTCTTTCTGTAAGAGCAATAACTTGCTTCCCACTCTACATGCCACTACCAAACCATGCAACCATCCTTCCCTAGCCAGTGATGATCAAATCTATACCAGTGTGACATGTGGCTAGACCACCGAATACATGGTGTGGGTGACTTCACCTGGAGGCTGTCATCTGTGCCCACCGATTCTCATTTTCATTTTGTTAAAAGTCATAGTCAACCTTCATCTACCTCCCCGGGCCATCTTTTAAAAATTGGAAAAGCAGACCCTGACATCCTATTTAAAACCTTCTGGGCTTCTTCACCCTTGGGTCTGGGAGCATAGTTCAGTTGGTAAAGTGCTAGCCTTACAAACACACAGACCCACAACTCACTTAAATAAAGAATAGTTCAACTCACAGATAGTCTAGTTATGGAGATGCATGCTTTGCAATCCCAGAACTAGGAAAGTAAAGACATGTGGATCCATAGAGCTTTGCTAGCCAGGCAGTCTAGGATCTTTGGTGAATTCTAGGACAGTGAGAAATCTTGTTTTCCTCGCCTCTCCTCAAAAGGAGGAGGTAGCTGAGGGACAGGACCTGGTGTTCTCCTCCAGCCTCCACATGCACCTAAAAAGACACATGCTCACACACATAAAGAAAACAAAACATATGTTTTCTGTAACATTGCAGAACATGGCCTCTTAGGTATCTCAACTTCACAGCTTTATTTACTGTCCTTGTTACCCCCAAGTCTACATTTCTTCTTCCACCTTAGGCCTACACAACTTCTTTCTATTTGTTACTCTCTCTCCTGACCCCAGACTTAAGCCAGCTGACTCCTTCTTGTCATCGGGTCTAAGCTCAAATTTCTCCTTGAGTGATCTAAAATAATGTCCTCTGTCACTCCCATGTAGCCTGTCTCATTTCCCTCACTGTGCTTTCCAGGCGCTGAATCTCTACTTACTGCTTTTTCATAAAAGAATCGAAGGACTCACACCTAAACTCTAGTGCCCAACACAAACTGAAGGTAGTATCAATAAACATACAAAAGCCAAGCAACCACACCCTTCTGAGCTCTTAGAAGGTAGGGCAGACACCAACACCCACTTTAGATTGTGAGGGTAAGACAGAGAGAGAAATATGTTCACTGGTCAGCTGCTGGGTGTAGCAAACAGTCTTTAGATTTTAGGCACACATTCTGTCAAGGGCTGCCTGGTGTATCGCATCCAACCGCCCCTAGTGAGCACAGTCTGTCACTTCCCTTTTTCCCATCTATAATTTGAAAATATTATACTTTTAGGACTTAAAGGCATTAGGATGAGGATTTTGATTTTAAGAGAGAAAGTAAAGTCATTCAAATTGAAAATCAATCTCCTGCCTTTAGATGTACTTGCGTGTGGTTTGTAAGAGAAACCCTTGGTCAGCAGTGAGGAGGGACAGAAAGGCAGTTGAAAGCTCTAACTGGCTTGGCCTCTGAACAGCAACCCGGTTGGCACCCTGTTCTCTTGAGCAGGCTGGTTTTTTAAAGACTGAACACGTACTATTGAGAAGTCTGCTGTGTCCTTGCCTCTCTGATGGCTACTGGGTGTCTCTGTTCAATGGCCCTATTTCTTGGAGTGTAGAAAGTCTTAGCCATTGTCCTGGCTGGCGGGAGCCAAAGGACAGTCTCTCTGCATGTGATTCTCTGATCCCTAGGGGCTTTGCGTGGTTACTTATCTTTCTGACCATTTCCCATAAGAGTAAAACCCTGTCATTTATTTATTTATTATTTATTATCTATTTACTTAAGAGGTCATTTACCCCACAGAGGCAAAGGACAAGGAAGGAGCCACATGGAGACGGGATTTTTTTTCTGTGACCTACCACCCTAGTCACTACAGATCTAACAAAAGAGATACTTGTAAAGAATAAAACCATTAATTTTAATTCTTTACTGTATTCTGTCTTTTATTTTTGAGAGGGTCTCATTATGTTTTCCAGATTAGGCTTGAACTTGTTATATGTTCCAATCTTTCTTCAATTACCAGCCTGCCTCTGCAAACCAAGCGGCAAAACATACAACAACAGATTAAAGAGGCCTTGAATTAGACAGGGAGGAGTTGAGAAGGGGCTAGAAAGGATACAGATGCAGAACTCTTACATGAAACTCTCAGAGAATTTAATTGAAGACATAGTCATGGAGCATTTTTTAAAAAGGAAAAAAGCAAGTTGTTAGTGATATGTTTTTCTTTTTTTTTTTTGATTTTTTTTTCTTTCTTTCTTTCTTTATTTATTAAATATTTCAGTCTCTTCCCCACCTCCGCCTCCCCTTTCCCTCCCCCTCCCCCAATACGTTCCCCCTCCCTCTTCAGCCCAAAGAGCAATCAGGGCTCTCCGTCCCGTGGGAAGTCCGAGGAAAACCCTCCTCCATCCAGGTCTCTAAGGTGAGCATCCAAACTGCCTAGGCTCCCACAAAGCCACTACATGCAGTAGGATCAAAGACCCATTGCCACTGTTCTTGATGTCTTAGTAGTCCTCATTGTCCGCTATGTTCAGTGAGACCGGTTTTAACCCAGGCTTTTTCAGACCCAGGTCAGCTGGCCTTGGTGAGTTCCCGATAGAGCATCTCCATTGTCTCAGTGTGTGGGTGCACCCCTCGCAGTCCTGAGTTCCTTGCTCATGTTCGCTCTCCTTCTGCTCCTGATTTGGACCTTGAGATTTCAGTCCGGTGCTCCAATGTGGGTCTCTGTCTCTGTCTCCTTTCATCGCCTGATGAAGGTTAATATTCAGGAGGATGCCTATATGTTTTTCTTTGGGTTCTCCTTCTTCTTTAGCTTCTCTAAGAACCCGAATTTTAGGCTCAATGTCCTTTATTTATGGCTAGAAACCAAATATGAGTGAGAACATCCCATGTTCCTCTTTTTGGGTCTGGCTTACCTCACTCAGGATAGTGTTTTCTATTTCCATCCATTTGCCTGCAAACTTCAAGAAGTCCTTGTTTTTTACTGCTGAGTAGTACTCTAATATGTATATATTCCATACTTTCTTCATCCATTCTTCAATTGAGGGGCATCTAGGTTGTTTCCAGGTTCTGGCTATTACAAATAATGCTGCTATGAACATAGTAGAGCATATATTTTTGTTGCATGATAAGGCCTCTCTTGGGTATATTCCCAAGAGTGGTATTGCTGGGTCCATGGGTAGGTTGATCCCAAATTTTCTGAGAAACCGCCACACTGCTTTCCAGAGTGGTTGTACAAGTTTGCATTCCCACCAGCAATGGATAAGTGTACCCCTTTCTCCACAACCTCTCCAGCATAGGCTATCATTGGTGTTTTTGATTTTAGCCATTCTGACAGGTGTAAGATGGTATCAGTGGAGCTCCATGTGAACTCCTAGTACTGAAAGGTCAGAGACTGAGGAGCTCTGCATCTTGTAGCCATCAGATCCTATTCTGGAAAGTAGGAATTTGTTGTTCTTGCTTTATAAAAGGACAGATGGAACCCTTGGCCGGACAGACATCCTACTCCTGCATCACAGCACCATGTCTGGGGTTGCAGCTGTTCATCAAGACACCTAGGCTGGTGGTCATTGTGGCTGTGTTCTTGTGCTGGAGGACTTCTCAGCTTTGCATTGGTGGATAACTATTAAGAAATATATTCTGCATATTTCCAGCCTTCCTAGGAATTGTGGGCTCCCAGGAGTAGTACTTTCTGGTGTGACAATGGAAATCTACGTCTAGACATTGTAACATGCTCCAAGTAGTTTAAAATTTCAGCCCTGGATGAAAACCATTCCCGCAGGCAGATGTCCAGAAGGTCCCTTAGCTCTTTCTACCTCCTGTCTTAGATATGTTTTTATGTTACTTTCTTTTTCTTTCCAATTTAGGAGTTAGTGTGTACTCATTTGTTTAAACAATACATTTCAAAATACAGTAAAGCATCCACACCTCCACCGCTGTACTTTTAACGCTAGCCAGACTCGAGTGGCTCTCTTTCTAAAAACACTCATCATCAAGAAACACTTTGGGTTACTTCTCTTTGCTACGGTTTTTAGAAGCACTGCGCTACTTTATAACACAGACTGACCTGGAACTCATTATGCAGTCCAGGAGGAATCTGAATTCATGGCTTTGCTGCCCCAGTACCCTCACCCTGATACCAGACTGCTAGGATGATAGGCATGTGCCACCATGCCGAGCTGTCCACAGTCCATCTGTCCACACTCAATCCACGGTAAAGTATGGGTCTCGGCGCATTCTGCCTCAGTCCTGAAGCTGATCACAGCATAAATGCTCAGTGAAGCAGGTGCTCCCAGGCCTTACGGGACCCTGAAAATATACCAGGCTGTGTCAGCAAAACAAGAAAGATGGCAAAAGAATGCTCAACACTTTGCTGAAAGAAGGCAGAGACTTGACTGCATGTGTAACTGTACAGTCCTCACAAGGAGGTAGATGGACCCACAAAATAGAGAGCTCATCAAACTTGCATATTGTCCTTTCCCAGGAGGCAATAATATTCAGTGTCCCTTTGTGTGTGCATCTCTGGGCTCTCATAGCCAGACAGTAAAAGAAATGGACATGTGATTAGTCCAGCCTCCACTGTGATTTAGACAGTAAGAGTTTTGTATGTCCGAACTTACTCTCATACTAGACACTTCTCATTGTATGTATTGTATGTATACGATGTAGATGGCTCCATCATATACAGCAAGTGGGCACCCTAGTCACTCACAGCAGATAAGGAATCAGGTTGAGATGCCTACGCACCTGGGGTGATGGGCCATGCCCTCAGTGTCTGCTGGGTCCCACGCTGATCCCAGGCCTTCTAACAAGCTACAGCAAGTTCCTTTACTAAGTCACAATTGGAAGCATCTGAACCAGGTATGAAAGAAAATTCTACTAGTAAACACCCTGAGGACAAACCCAGACTTCTAGAAAATGGTACAAGCAAAGTAGAGAGCTGCTCTGAGGAGTGGGACGCCTGGTTTATTAATATCTAGACAGTAACTGGTTAGTTATCATCCATGTCACATGTTACCAAAACCGCCCAGAGAGCATGCGCCTCCTTCTCTCCTGAACAAATGCACAGCTGTTGAAAGGATGAAGAAACGCCAAGGCGGTAACAACGGAAGGCACAGCTTGCAGGCTGTCCGTGGTCCCTGGAGTAACTGACATGTTTGATAGATTATGTGTGTTTAGGGGGAAACTCAGGGTGTATCTCCAGTAGGAGCAGACACTGATAACTGAAAAGACAGCCTTGTAAGCCAAGCTACAAGGGTCCCTTTCCCAGCAGTCCCCTCCTGGCTCTGCACCAACAGTGTGTGTCCTGTTGTGATGGGTCCCCCAGGAACCCGACTTCCCCCCGGGAACAAGCCTCCTGACAGCCAGTTGCAAGGCTCAGGGAGGAAACCTGATAAGATATGACAGCAGAAAAGGACCACATTAGCCTTCTACACAGCCATTCCCCTAAAGAGGGTGGGTAACACCTCTGCCACCGCTGCTCAGATTCCCTGGTGCCCAGAGCACAGGCCTGCGGAGCACAGTCTGCTACTACCTTATGCTTACTGGAAAATACAGTCAGTTCCCTTGACTGAACCCTCTTTCCTTTGAAAAATATTTACATCTTAATTGGTTTGATTTCTGAGACAAGGTCTTGCAGATAGCCCAGGCTGGCTTGGAACCTGTGATCTTCCTGCCTCGGTCTCCTGAGTGCTGGGATTACAGGCACTACCACATGCCTGGCTTCCCATTCCTCTTAAAAGTAAATCTTTACAGGAGGGTTCAAAGAAGAAGGAATATTTTAGAGAAAATTCCAAATGGAGAAAGTAGCAGCCATTTCAGTAATGGTAATTTTATATTATAATATAAAATATAATGGTAATTTTATATCATATGTGAATTGCACATTATGCTACCATGAATGCTGTTTATATAAAATTATACAATGACTATATGAATAATGCTCCAGTGTGTATGTAACATTATACCATATGTATCTTGTATACTGATTACATATTACATAGTACATATGCATACAATGTGTAGAGATAAATAGAACAATAATGGGTAATTACTTCTACTCTTTTCTCAGAAAATCTGCACATGTTAGTATTAGAGATGTATTACCAACACTCACTCTCTAGTGCTCAGGAAAATCTCATATTATCTCCATCCTACAGAGAAGGAGCTAGAAGCTGAGGCACCTTTTGTGTACTCATTGTAGATGTGAGAAACTGCAGAGCAGAGGGGTTCTGGAACTTTCTAATGGAGGCAAAACTGACTTTTAAGCAGGCAACCTGGCTCTAGGCATGTGCTCTGAGACACACACAACACTGGCGGCCACACAGAGAACCCTGGAAATCATCACCATCAGGCCGTGACTAAAGGGTCATGTTGATGGCTCTGTAGAGCACTTGCTGATAAACTTGGGAATATGTTTGAGTCTGGGACAATTGCTAGGCTGTTTACAGACTATGTTTCTTCTAATCTACCAACCAATGGGGTAAAGAGAGAGGAAGAGAACAGTTCAAAGTCAAGGTAGATGCACCCAAAGTCACACGGGTGCACCCTCTCAGTGGTGGAGACAGGAGAAGTTCAGCCCCCAGTTCTGCACTGCCCTGCGTCCTGCTAGCCTATTTTGCCTAACTGAAACATGGTGCCCAGATAAGATACGCCAGGTAATATACCTCATACATGGCCCGGTACACAGTAATGCCTAAAATCAAGCAGCCACTGTTGATATAATTATGACTAAATGTGAAAAGCCCCGGGAGGCATCTTCCTCCAAGAAAATGACAGAAGTCTGAATTTATGGTGCCGTCTGCTCCAAGGGCAAATCCTTCACTCCTCTCTTAAACCTCAACAAAGCCTTTGCATTGTTGATCAACATGTTCCTGAGCCTAGCTTCCCATGAGAAAAGCAGTTACTGGGCCGAGATCCATGTAAACAACGCAGACAGCCAGGAGTTTGGTGCAGTGCCCACACTGGCAAGACACTTGTCTACACTCTGATTTCTAGAGGGGTAGGAGGTACCTAAATGCTGTAGTCCCCGCACCACACACACACACACACACACACACACACACAAGCTGCCCAGTACCACTCTGCGCTCACCCATCCTCCCTGCCACCAGGCACTGACAGATGGGAGCTATTCTCATTATTTAACATTTATTAAGCGCCCACAGTGTGCCAGGAGTTTCACAGAACAGGGCTGTGGGTGGTCCCAAAGAGTCTGTCCCCAGAAGGCTGTAGCCACATGGAAGAGATGAGACGGGCCTCTCCTCTCCCCACTACAAAGGGCAGCCTCCACCCCTGCCACCCAGCACCAGTATGTTCTGCAGGAGAAAGTGGGAAAAGATGTGGTCTCATTGGTCTCTCCTGCATAATCACCGTGACCTCTCCTGCATAATCACTGTCTAGAAGTTTCAGCTCTCCAGGCTATGGCTCAGCAGTGGGAAGGGGCCAGTGGGCTTCATGTATGACAAGCAAGAGTAAATAAGGGTCTTCATAACTTCCAAGAAGGCAGGGTTGGTGGGCTTCACAGCACACAGGTGAAACACCTTATATCTGGCCTGAATGTATAAAATCTAAGACCTGCTCTCGGAATAATTATGATTCAGTGTGAAATACAGAAACAGGAGGTATTTCATTTTTTCAAGACAGGGTTCTCTTTATTGCTTTGGAGCCAATCCTGGAAGTAGCTCTTGTAGATCGGGCTGGCCTTGAACTCACAGATATCCACCTGCCTCTGCCTCCTGAGTACTGGGATTAAAGACATGTGCTACCACTGCCTGGCCAGGAGGCACTGTCTTGGGGGGAACCAATTAAACAAAAAAGACAAAAGGAAAACAGCCCATCGTCCCAGCAGAGGGATCAGGAATTAAAGGTCCTTCTGGCCTCAGGCAGCTTCTGTCCCACTTGGACTACAAAAAACTGTCTTAATTCTACCACAGATGTCGGCTCCATGGCCATCCACTCAGCTCTTCTCTGAGAAACTCTATGACTGAACCCCTATGCTGTCCAGCTGCCCTGAAAGGAACCTCCTCAGAGAATGGCAACAGAGAGATGCAGCTGTGCCCTTCACCCCATCTAGGAGGTTTTCATCCACAAACATGATAGTGCAGACTGTTGGGGGGAAAAAAAAAACAGACCTAGCAGGACAACAGTCAGTTCACTATCCTGCATGGCGTTCCCACCAGAGTCTCACGGCCATCTGTAAGGGGGATGTGGCCTCCCCCCACTTTCAAAATGAGACAGGAGTGACAGTCACAGAGAGCTTTTCTGTTGACTAGAACGAACTGAGTCAAAAGTCCAGTCCTAGGCATGGCAACTTGTCTCCTTAAAACCTCCATGACTGTCACATGAAGCCTCCCAGAAGGGTCACTTCTGCACTCCCAATCCTGGCAGAGGCCTTGGGAAACTGTGTACCTTGGCAGCACTCCCATTTTACAGATAAGAAAGTAGAGGCTTATAGAAGTCAAGTTTATATAGAGTTATGCACAGAAGGCCACCACATATTTAAATTTTGCCTGGAAGAATGTTGTTTTCCTTTTATACAACTGAAAAGAAACAGATCTTAGCAGGGTATCACTGAGAGCAGGAAGGGAAAGTTTGAAGGAATTGTGAGCAGGACACAAGGCTAGCCTCAGAGCTGGCCACACCTCTATGACACTCCTCTCATCATCATCATCTCCCCATGTCAAAAATACTCAAACAGAAACTACAAAATCCTATGCTTTCTGGAGGACCAGAATCGTTGTTGCTCATAAAAAATGAACAGCTTCCTGAGATTGTCATCAAACCTGACTTCATGCCCAGCTATGGTAAAGATGTCATGAATTAGTTGAAGCTGGGGACTAGGGACTAGAGGAACCTATAGCCAAGCTGTTGTATTGATTTCCCAATTAACTAGCCATAAGGAGGCTCTCCAGATGACCCCTGAGGACAGATGTTCCACCCAATCATCTCAGTGTCTTCAGAGCTTGAAAGAGATTCCAATGTGGAACCCATAATCAATAAATAAGCATCTATGAATGAGCTATATGGAGCCTCTGCCTTCAGCTTTTAAAAGCCCAGCGTGCTCATTCTGAAAGTGCCTAAAGCTGAAGACAATAGTTCCAGCTCCCAGAAAAGGTCTGAGCATGGACTTCCATGTCTGCAGCTACTTTAAAGGCTCAGCCGTTAACAAAGTAGACATACTGGCTCCTTGCACTCTGGGATGTGCACGTGATAGGTCTATCTTTGGATGGGAGAGAAACACAAATAGGGGTAAGCATCCCCATCATAAATCAACCAGGCAAAGCACTTACCCGGAACAGGGAAGAGGTGCCTCACTGCCAAGGGCTGAATTGCTACACTCAGAATTATATCAACTTGAAAGTAAAATCCACAGGCCACAGGTCTTCCAACTCTCCTCAGACTGCACAACATATAAAAAGCATACTTGCTGACATAGCACGCCTTTGAAATGACCAAAACGAGAGATGGCCGTTGCAGAAACACATCCTCTTTATAGGACGGATATTAATCACAAAGATTGACAGAGTTCCTTTAATATTTTAATTTTTTAAGTATATTTCTATGAACCAGGACATGGAACACCACTAGAATCTTTAAGTGCCTTGGAATGATGAAAGATTTAGAATATTTCAGATTCTATCACTAAGAGGTTTTTCTTTGTTTCCTGTACGTAGAGATTTCCTTCTGTACTTAGGAACAGAACCGGGTGTGTGCTTGAGACTATCACAGGTAAAGGCTGGAGAGGTAGCTTGGTTAATAAACAGTCTTCTGTGTAAGTATGAGAGCTCGGATCCAGATCTCTAACACCCACGTGAAATCTGGCCATCACCATCGCTGGAGTGGAGATATGGTAAAAGGGGAACCCCTGAAGCCTATTAGTTAACAGCCTAGCTGAACTGAGAGCTCCAGTTTTGGCCCCCCAGATCAAAAACAAGGTAGAAACTGGTCAAGTGAGCTACCTGAACGGAATCTCTAACCCACACAGGCACATGCACCTGCATACACATACGCAAGTATATGTACACAAATATATCTTTCAGAGGATAGCATTTACACCCGGGTATATTGCGATATTAGACATATATATCTTTGGGCAAATACTATCTATATATTGATTTAAGCATGGCTAATATAAAGAATAAGAGTTACATCTTCTGAGATCATTTTAGCTGGATTGCTAGGGTGGTGGGTGTCCTAGGGTTTTCCTGACTTGCCTAGATTATAAGATTCTTTGTGTGAAAGAGTGGGAGTGGCCACAGATACACTCTCACCAGTCTAGGTGAGCAGATGCTGGGGAAAGCAGATGGATCCGACCATTAACAGGGAAGCTGGTGGGCTAAAACGATGGAACATGTGCCACATGAGTGTGGGCTACTCAGTCTCCAGATCACAACCCCACCTCTTTATCCTGGGAATGAAGCACTCCCTATGCAGGGAGAAGGGTCATGTTTGAGTGTAAGAGCTTTCATTATTACTCTTGCTGATGCAGAGAATTTGGGCTTTGCCTACCCTGCATTCATTGGCTCACAGTTTCCTAGCAGGTCCTGCATTCCCAGGTCACTCAGTTCAGATGTGGATGAATACAGACTGTAGCAACAGTCAGGGATGCTAAACTCTGGAATTTCTGCTGGGACAGATGAGGAAGAAAGACTCTACAATGGGGGAGGATGCACATGTGGACATCTTGCCAATCAACTTTGTCTCTGTGTGGCAATGACATGCCACTGGATTTAATGGCCAACTTTGTTACCCTTAAGGTGGCCTTCAATTTGACCCCTGAAGACAGACGTTGCACCCTTTTACCTCAGTGTCTGCAGATTAGGGGAGATTGAGTAGAGATAACCCCTTTGGACAGGAAAGAAGTTCTCTGTTTTTTTTTTATCTAAGCTCCTGGATTCAACAAAACCAGAAACTATTCCTTCAAACAAAGAATATGTAGACTTTTATTCCTTACAGATAGAAGAGTACTTATTAAGTACACACATTGTCTCTTTCTCTCATTAGAATACATCATATGTGTATATATGTGTGTGTGAGAGAGTGTACATAAGATCCCTTCTTTCCCATATAATATAATCTGTGCTCCTTATACTTCTGTGCTTCCTTACCACCTACTCTTGGTTCTCAGGCCTGCACATTACAGATAATCAATAAATAAAATAGATTATGAACTATACCAAAGGCAGAAGAGAATACTGCCAGTTCGCTCTTTCAGGTTTGATGCACTAACTGAGAAAAACTGAGGCATGGTGAGGATAACTGACAAGCCCAAGGCCACCCGCTTAGTGCATGCCAAAGTTAATTTATCAATCTGGACCCCACTTGACTCCAAATTCTCCTTGCCACCTTTCTTACTGTTTAATTTAGTTCACTGCTGACATGGCCTCATTGGCAGTACAAAAAAGTCACTCAGTGACTAAGATGGAGTGGCCACCAAGTAAATGACACCACCAGCATTTATATCAGGTATCCGCTCTGATGTCTTTCCCAACCAACAGACTCCCTAAACAGGCAGATCACATCATGGGGCAGAAATACCACGGAGAAGAGAAAATGGCTACCCCAACCATGAAATTAAAGGAGTCCTTTCTAAGACCAATCAGAAACATATGCAAATGATGTGCAAGATCTCCACCCTTTCCCGGACGGTAGGCAGGCTCTTCTCCCACCACTGGAACAAACAAACCTTTCTGTCATTTCCAGTAGCACCACAGAAAGGATAGAGAATTCCTGTAGAACCCACTGCCAACACAAGGAGGCTGATGTCTCCTTCAGAATTCATGGAGCCTAGGGTTTGTGTGCACAGCAGAGAGACATGATGTAGCAATTTTCGGTACCACAGAGCTATGAGGAGTGTATAGGTGTAGGAGGTCACCAGGGTTTGGAGAAATTACTATTTCAGAGGTAAATATGGCAGTGAGTGAAAGGCACTCGACCGTTGATCATTTGCCTTGTAAATCCACAGAAGGTCTTATGGAACTCATTTCTCCATGGACAAACCGACTCGCTGTAAGGGAGACTCTTTTCTGAGGCTCCTCCCAGCTCCTTTGACCTGTGTCATCTCCTTTTGGAATCCAAACACCGTCACATTTCACAGAGCTAGGAAGATGGCAAAATTCCTGAAGGGGATCTCTCAGGCTGACAAATTCACTGGTGAGTGCCAATTGGTGTTTACCCAGCCCCAGTCCCGTGTCCTCCTTTGGAACTGTCCACTTTCCATCTCTCTCCAGTGTTTGCCCAGATCGCAGTTTACCTGCTCTGCTGTCTTTCTTTCAGACTCTACTAATTGCTGTCCTGATGATGCCTTCTGAATCCATTTAAATTTTTTTTAAATAAAGCAAAGAACCCAAGAAAGAAAACCTTAGGTTGGTACTCTATTTTCTTTAAGACTGTATTCATGCTTTTCTGTACTAAGAGACAACCAATATTGTGTGATATTGTGTGTTGCCATAGAATCATCCTATATGCTGATGGGTTTCAGGCATTTTCATTCAAGTGTGTGATGCATTTTGATTAAATCTACTCACTCAACACTCCCTTTTCTTCTCCTTCTGTTAGTATTTCTTTTTTCCTAGTTTCATTACTATTTTCATGTCATATTCATGAGTACATGTATGTATATATGATTTTATGCATACGTGCATGCATACATATCACACATAAATATCATCTAGAAGCCGCATTTTTATCTTTCTGATTCCTTCATATTTTGTTTTTAATCTCCAGTTCCATTCATTTTCCTGCAAATGAAAGATATCATTTTAGATGCTATCATCTTCGAGTCTGGAAAGGATCTCAAAAGAGGCACTCTGTATAAGAGGAAGGCTGCTTAGTCATACGTGCAGGCAGGTATGTACAACAGGGTTGCAGATCTAGACTTGTTGCACAAAGCCAGGAAAAACTAAACTCAAACAGTGAACAGCCATACAGATGAGTTATGAAGCCCATGTTCTAATTTGACAATTTGGTGTTGTGTGAGCAAGGCCAGTGGCTAAAGCAAATCCTGCTGGCGGGGCCTGGACTCAAGAATGACAGTGACAATGAACTTGACTTCCTCTGACAGCAGTGGTGACTCAAGAAGGACTAGGAAGAGGTCCCAAGGAAGATGCCTTTGTTCTTCATCCAACCCCACCGAGACTGGGGTCTATCCTGAGGGTGACTCATAGACATCTCTGAAGTGCCATAATGGTCTATGATGCGCACTTTGTGTTTTTTTTTTTTTTCCTGCATCCTTTTTACTTCTTACCACCATGAAATAATTCAACTTGGCTTAATATAAATCTCCACAACTGATCCATTATTATCCATGTACTTAGATGAAGAAAACAAAAAAAAAAAAACAGCCAAACAACCCTATTTGTCTCATTTGTCTGTATACTCAGTAGGTTTAGACATAAAATAATGGGTTCATGGAATAAGATACGGTAGACACTGGCTTTACTGAGGAGTGAAGACAGGGCCGGTGTTAACTCTGGGACTGACGTTAAATAAGAAGTCATGGGAGTAACCTTATTAGAACGGTGAGGACACCATGTATACACTATCTGCAGTGTGAGTCAGGCCCTCTCTTAAAACCTGAATATGAAAATTACTTTTCCTTTAATAAAATTCCTGAACAAAAATTGGGCCATGCTGGTCTGAATTTCAAGTGTCACAGAGAACAATACAAAAAAGTATATCTTTGGACCTGGAGTTGGAAAGACTGTAGCTCAGACAGCCAACCAGTGGCCCTTCCATATAGCCATGATGTCGTTCCCAAATCTCCAAACACAAGGAAGGAGATCCTAGCAAGGAAGGATATATATCCTTACCATTTTGTAGTCTCGCTGACATCAGTCAGTTGCTAAAGAAACTTCATTTTCCTGTAGAAGGGTCTTTACTCTTGACTTGGGGTGAAACTCTCCAAGGCCAAGTGCCAAGGGAACTGTCACAAGAAGCGTTAGCTAAAAGGTGAGTGGGTGCGAGAATTTTCTACCCTTTTGTATCACACCTCATCCTTCCCTGGGAAACAAAAATGCAACGGGAGAGATTTTAGTTTCTTTGAGCCAAATGGTGCTGCCGGCACTCACCAGCAGCTGGGCTAAGACCTTCATGTACACAGACTTTCAGTGCTTTCTGTGAGCAAGAGTGTGGAAGGATAAAGGGGGCTCCAGCAGCTCATCAGAGGCTCCTCACTAAACCATCAGGATGACTGCTGGGTCACGAGTTCAGAAGTTTCATTTGGGGAAACAAATGAAAATAGACCAGGTCAACATTTGCAAGTAAAATAACGTGTTCTCTCCCGAACTAACCAGTTATGTTTCTGGAACATTCTGCCAAAGAGGAAGAAATAGGGCCTTTCGAACTTCGCAGTTGGCGCTGGCATCTTCTCATCTATCATTGGGGTAATACGTTCAGAGTGGCATTTTGTAATGACAGAAACATCCCAGCAAATCGATAGTTATTTAATTCCCAACGAGCTCTCGAGTCCATTAAACCTGATTACATTCACCCGTTTCTGTGGGTGCCGTTATTCTCCTGCGCCAGCACTTCATCTATAACAGGAACTTATGAGAACTTTCAAAAGCAATTTTAGCATCAATCAGCACCGAGCGAAATGAGCGATTTGCTTGTAATTATTTATTGGATGGGGGAGCAGAGGGGCAGACACAACTCCAGCCTTTGACCTTCACCCCGAATTTCTAACAGAAGCAAAACGAACTGTACGCTGCTTTACCGTCAAGGCCCTGGTTTCATATTTCATCCGGCCACAGATGAAAAGTCCCTTTCTCTTCGTTAGGGCCGTTCTCCACCGGACCTATTTACCTACGACACAGAAGCCTAGCGACAAGGCACACATGCAGGGTAACTGGCAGTTCTAGAGCTATCTGGACTGACTGCCATCGAATAGATCCCACCACCCAGATTCTGACAGTTAGCAAAGGGTAACAGTCACATTCTCAGAACAAGAATAGTGTCTGTTCAGGCTACTCCTCAGAAATTGTAATTAAAGAATTATAGTTTAGTAGAACTCTCAAACAGGGAGCACTGGGGGTATGGCCACAAGAGGAAAGCTGGCATGTTGTACTGCATATATTTAATTTTCCTTTCCTATGGAAAGGAGATTTAGAATTTATTACCAAGGACTGGTTATTCTCAAAAAAACAGCAACAAATAGCCACTTGCTTCCTACAATGACCCACTTCTACCACGAGTGGGTTGGCTTTCCAGAGAATTGCAGGCATACACCCAGAAGCGATGGTTTTGAATTACAGCACAGAGGTACAATAAGGCAAAGAAATAGGTCCTTATTTTTTGCTAGCATGTGAATCTCTCTGTACAGAGAATAAAAGCCTTAGAAGTCAAAACAATGGGCCTCTCACCTTCTCTCTTGCTACCGAGAAGACAAAAAATTGATATGCAATTTCCAGAATAGCCTCTTAATGTCCTAAAGAAACCCTTCTCAGTGTTCCTTCTTGCTCACGGGTCACTTCTCAGGTTTGGAAGGGGTTGGTGGGCTTCTCTGCAAACACTCCACCCATGTGGGGTATCCTCAGCATTCTCCGTATTTCCTGTCCTTCTGTCTCCTGGGTTAAAGCCTTTAAGCAAGCCATCTCATGATAAGTTACTGTGTCTCATGATCTGGTCTGGGAGACAGAGTCCCTCTGAAAGCTGGGGAAGAGAGCAAATCTTTTGCCCCCTGGTCAACCTCCCGAAGCAGAGGCATGAATGTTAAACAGCACCCAGATCAATACAAGCAAATACAGCTCAACTACACCATTTATTCATCCATGAGAGATGTCAATAGCCAGATTAAGGTGATCCATCTTTTTGATTTCCTACTGTCTTCCCTCTGACTACACGAGGGCTCCCCCCCCCCTCTTCCTGTATTAAAAGTGTTTGCTTTCTCAACCATAAAAATTCCAATTATTACTCGGAGCATTGTGGAGTTAAGTTGCTTGCTGGCAAAGGCCATGAATTACCTGCATCAGTCCTGGGAAGTAGGGGGCAGCAGGCACAATCATGGGCACTCCATAAGAATGCAGAAGGACTCCTTGCGACGCCAACATGCTTTAAGTGGAGGCTTTATTCCCTCCAAGGCCGAACACATCAATAGAGAGTCAGAGGGGGAAAATCTATAGACCCAACTTCTTCTCAACTACAAAGACGAGCGCCAAATCGCTTCTGTCAGGAGCCAAGTGCTCATCCACAGGCGGCAGAGGGGGAAAGGAAGGAAAACCTGCATCAGCAACTCTTCATGTGAAAGTTTTCTTCCCAGACAAGGAAGGGACGCGGCAGCTGCAGGGTCGGAGCTACCAAAATGGAAGGAGCTATTTTGGGAACAGCTCACCCAACATGACTAACCAAATACTCTCCATTAATTTAGTTCTCAGACAGAGGGAGATAGAGTGACGGGGATTCGGGTGAGGATAAAGGCATTTGTCCTGAGGAACTGGGCCAAACTGCAAGGGGCTAGGTGTACTGGAGATTTTTAGAGAGAATAAGGAGTGGGGATATATATGGTTACATGACAATCAGCTTAGAGAACTTAGCTCACCCACTTAAACAACCAACTTGGCCCCTAGATTTAAGTTCTATGTTGCAACTGCTTGCCATATAAACTTATGTATCGTCACACACAAATGAGGACACAAATTTGGATCTCCAGCAGTGATGTAAGAAGCTGGGTCATAGGCCACACGTCTGTATTTCCAGAGCTGGGAAAATGGGGATAGAAGCATCCCAGGTCTCAACTGGCTAGTCAGGATAGCCAAACTGAAAACTCCAGGTTCAGTGGTTTAGTGAGAGACCCTCTCTCAAGAGATAAGTAGAAAGCAAAAGCAATAAAGGAAGATACCTGGAAGTCACCCTCTGGCCACCACACATACATTTGTACACTTACACGCACCCGCCACAGATATGTAAAAAGGCAAAACAAACAAAAACATTCAAATCTATCAGGCTCACATAGGCAGAAGATCAAAATTATTTAAGAAGAATCCAAGTATGGGAGCAAACATCTATAGTTCTAGAACTAAGATGTGAATACAGGGAAATCAGCCTAGCTGCATAGCAAGCTCAAGGCCAGCCTGGGCTACAGGAGACTGTCTCAAAATATTGATGATGATGATGAGATGATGATCTAAGAAAACATTCGCTCACTTTTCCTCTCTTCTACACCAGACTTCAGTGAGAAGTGGCAATTCGTAAGTAACAAAATAATAGCAGCTGAAATCTGAGTAAATTTATTTTGTGGGTAGGGGCTAATCTCAGACCCAGGAAACAAAGTGGTAAGCAAAGGGAACCCAGGATCACCCTAGGCAGCTGCTTCGCAACCTGTAGGAGGCAGTGTTGAGTTTGAAACCCCTCAAACACGTACTCTAGTGAGGTGACACTGCACAGTGAAGTGCTGTCTAGAAACATGTCAGGTAGCAGGCACAGCTACACTGGGGCCACAGAGCAGGCGCAGGCTTGCTAGTGCAATTTCTTCTGTAAGGGATTTCACGTTGCTGGTATGTTTGTCTTCCAACTGTGACACATCAATATAGACACTATTGAAGAAAGATGGTACCCCTCTTTCAAAAATGAAAAAAGATGTTAAGAAATTTCCAAACTGGGGGCTGAAGAGGCATTACTTGGTACAGCAGTTGCTACGGGATTCAGTGAAGTTGAGTTGTGTGACTGGGGTGTCCTTTTCTTGGCTGCACAATCTTGAACAACTTCATTTGCCTCCTAAACTCCAGTTCCATTTGGGCATGTAACAGTGACGTGAAGTCTTGTCAACTTCCTGCGGTGTGCAAAAGAGGTAACTGGTTGCTATGGTTTCTGCTCTTCCCTTCACGGTTGGTATTGACCCATCTTTGACTTCAGACTTGAAGGCTCAGATGATAAACTGTCATTTTTCCAATTTTCATACCAGAAAAGATGTGTGCATATTTAGTGCTCTTCATAGTAACATGAAGTTCTGATGAGGTGAGGGCTGCAGACAACTGAAGATCACCTCTACGGGGTTGGCAGATAACGCAAAGGGTGAACTGCTTGCTGAGTAAGTGTGAAGACGTGTGTTCAGACACCCAAGACCTATACAAGCATAGTAGGGCAAGCCTATGGTGCTAGCACTCAGGAGGCATAGGCAGGAGGTCCCTGGAACTCATGACCCTGGGCTTGATGAATCTGTGAGATCCATATGCAGTAAGAGACAGTGTCTCAAAAATAAAAAAGGGCCGGGTGGTGGTGGCACACGCCTTTAATCCCAGCACTCGGGAGGCAGAGGAAGGCGGATCTCTGTGAGTTCGAGACCAGCCTGGTCTACAAGAGCTAGTTCCAGGACAGGCTCCAAAACCATAGAGAAACCCTGTCTCGAAAAACCAAAATAAAAATAAAATAAAATAAAAAAAAGGAAGTTACCAGACATTGACTTTGGGATGTGTGCATGCGTGCGCGTGCACGTGTACACACACACACACACACACACACAAAGTCACCTTCAAATCAGACATCCCCTTGCCACAAACCGCTTCTCTCTCTCAACAGGATGCACAATATAGATTTTTGTCAAAATGATGAGCACGAGAGCTCCAAACAGCACCACACATACTCAACTATTGGCTTTCTCTAAGCCCAATGCCGATTCTTCCACTTTTAGATAGCCAAGGTGTTTTTACACTACACTAATTTTAGTTGCTTGATTTAGCTACATAATTACATTTCTAGATAACGACAGCAGACAGGGTTTGGCAGAGAATTCAATTATTTAAGGCTGGATTTTTGGCCATCTTGACAAGGTTTCTCTGTAATTGATTCTCATGCATTGGAGTGGCCGTGTTGCGCAATCCTGAATGCTCCTGGAACAGCTGCACACTGACCCATCCTATGCCACTGCCTGATACCGATTCTAACTTTAGCTTCTGACCATGACTTTCACAACCACATTTCTGAGAAGTTACCAGCAAGGACAGACACGTGGCCAGGAGATGGGTCTATTTTCTAGTTGACTTCCTTTTGGCAGTCACGGAATAGAGGCACTGCTCAGTGCTGAGGGAAGGTCCCAGGCATACTGAATTTTGGCTCTTTGGTGTTATACAGCTCAGAGGCTGTGGCAGTGGGAGGCAGGACACACAACTTCGTGGTTAGGGGGAGACAATGACATATTTGCATTTTGATTTCCCAGGTGTAGAAGCCACTAAGGGCAAACTTGTGGGGGTGCTTGGGAAACTGGGGAGTTGCATAGGTATAACAGAATAGCAGAACTGGGGCTGGAGAGATTGCTCAGCAGTTCAGAGCACTTGTTCCACAGAAGACCCAGAGGAGGTTCTCTGCACCTGCAGAGCGGCTCACGATGATCCCCAGTTTCCATTAAAAAGGATCTGAGGGCCTCTTCTGGCCTCAGGAGCCCAAACATGCACATGATGCAATACATGCAGGCAAATGCACCCCCCAAATAAAACAAAATAAATAAACAAATGGAGTGGCTCATCCTATGGATCACGCATAAGTATACACACAATTTTATTGAAGAACCTGATGGTTCAAGTTAAACTGAAATAGGAATGTGTCATATATGGACATAGTGACCTATACCTACAGATTGTACATAGATATTTCCTTTTTCCATTTTTAAAGAAACAGTGATATAAATGTTTGCTTTGTCTATTTAGTCTCTTCCTTCTTCTGTCTAAAACAAAAGGCTAGGTTTTTTTGTTTTGTTTTATTTTGTTTTGTTTTGTTTTTTTTTTTTTTTTTTTTTTTTTTTTGTTTTTTTTTTTTTTTTTTTTTTGGTAGGGGATTCTCTTTAGTTTCCTGACTAGGAAAATTAGCATCAAATGAAAGGTCCAGCACTAACCACCTGCCAGCCTCTGTGGGTTGCACATGCAGTTCTTGTCTATCCTGACCACCCCAGACCTGACAGTGACTTCCATTTCCTCTGATTCTAACTCCGTTTATATATTACTGTCTTGTATGATCACAGTCACTACATGTTCTAAGCCCAACACCGACTACTAAGAATGTGGACAAATGATGAATGACTATTTAGATGGATTAAATGAAAGATTTTTTTCCTAACAACTGCTTTGTTTTCCCAAGCAGAATATACCTTATATTAATCTAGGATTTTTTTTCCTTTTTGGTTCATTTATTAGAAGTTTGCTACATTTTATCAAGTTTCACATTCTCCGGGGGCTGGTATAGACACCTTGTGGTATGTGTTCTATATTCAACATGCAATATTAAGCTCATGATATATTTTGGGAGCATAATCATGAAAACAGGCAAAGAAATAATAAAAGATACAGAAAGAGGTGGTACCAATAGTGGCTAGAAGCACAAACAACTGCCCCAAATACCTTGCACTCAAAATGAAGGTCCTCATAGTGCTGACTGTCCTACGCCTCCCTGAATATTAACTATAAAATATAATGAATACATGTTTTTGCAGTGGTGTATCCTGTTTTCTCAGTTGCAGTCATTCAGTAGCTGGCTATTTTAGCACATGAAGCGATCCACTGAGAAGTGTAAATGAATGACTGTGGTCGGGTTTCAACACAACTTAATTAATAGGTATTGAAATTTATATATCTTAAGGTTTTCATGGTGCATAGAGTATTTTTCTACCTTAAATTCTTTCAGCCACTTACAAGTATTAAATGGGCAAGGCATGAAGGCCATGGTGGTGCCCACCAGTAACTTCAGAAATGGGGAAACTATTTCAAGAGGATTATAATTTCAAAGTCATTTTCAGGGAGCAGAAGAGGAGAAAGTGGGAAGAGGAAGGAGGCAGGTGGAGAGAGAGAGGGGAAGAGAGTGATTCTATTTCAAAATAAAGAAAATGGGGGGCGGGGGAGAAAGGAAAGCTAGGTATGGAGGCGTACACCATTAATCCCATTACTCAGAAAGCATAGGCAAGTGGATGTCTGAGTTTTATGTCAGTCTGGTCTACAAAACAGGTTCCAGGACAGCCAGGGTTACATGAAGAAAAGATAAGAGAAAAAATACAAAAGAAAAGGAAGAAACTTTAAGGTAGAAGAAGCATTCTTAGATGGATAAGTGATACAAATATAAAAAAAATGTACTGATTTCCTTTGTTTATGGCTAGAAACCAAATATGAGTGAGTACATCCCATGTTCCTCTTTTTGGGTCTGGCTTACCTCACTCAGTATAGTGTTTTCTATTTCCATCCATTTGTATGCAAAATTCAAGAAGTTCTTGTTTTTTACTGCTGAGTAGTACTCTAATATGTATATATTCCATACTTTCTTCATCCATTCTTCTATTGAAGGGCATCTAGGTTGTTTCCAGGTTCTGGC